>NW_026596051.1:5005890-5052833 GCF_907164565.1 Psammomys obesus
AAGAAGAAGAAGAAGAAGAAGAAGAAGAAGAAGAAGAAGAAGAAGAAAACAGGAAAAAAACTAAGACAGTGCCACACAGGGCCACTGAAAGGCTCTGCCCTGCAGACTATCAAAGCAGATGCTGAGACTTATGGGCAACTGTTGGGCAGAGTGCATGGAATCTTATGTAAGAAGTGGAAAATAGTAAGATCTGGAGAGGACAGGAACCCCACAAGGAGAGCAAACAGAACCAGAAAATTTGAACACAGGGGTCTTCCTAGAGACTCATACTCCAACCAAGTACCAGGCATGGAAATAACCTAGAACCCCTGCACAGATGTAGCCCATGGTAGTTTAATGTCCAAGTGGGTTACATGGTAATGGGAAGAGGGACTGTGTCTGACATAATCTGATTGGCCTGCTCTTTGTTCACCTCCCCCTGAGGGGGGAGCAGCCTTACCAGGCCAAGGAAGATGACAATGCAGCCATTCATGATGAGATCTGATAGACTAAGATCAGAAGGAAGGAGAGGAGGACCTCCACTATCAGTGGACTTGGGGAGGGGCATGCATGAAGAAGGGAGAGGGGGGAGGGGTCGGACTGAGAGGGGAGGATTGAGGGGCTTTTGGGGAGGATACAAAGTGAATAAAGTGTAATTAATAAAATAAAAAAAGAATTAAAAAAGATTAATAAATATTAAATGGTTTCTCTGGATAGTGTTAAATGATTGTAATCCTTATGAAAGAAAGTATGTCATACAAAGATTAAAAAAAGTTATCTTAAATTTGCTTAATAAGTAATTATATAAATGGGAAAAATGAGATTTTTCCAGGCTTTTCCATTGATCTTTATATTCAGATATTACTAATGTCGATTTATGAGTGTTTTGCTCATAAAAGTGCTCAATAAATTTACATTGGGTTGTGTTTCATTCGTAAGGTGAATCATTGGCCTGTTTTCAGGTAGCAATGAAGCTCTAGGAACTTAACCCAAGGCACTACAAGGAAGGCTAGGATAATAACCTAAAATAAACAAGCTCTTGTCTAAAGCAAAATAAATAAATAAATAAATAAAAATTATTTTATTTATATAAAATAAAAAAATAAAAATAAATAAATAAATTATAAAAAATAGAGGGAAATTAAGTGAATAAATTCATTTTAACTAAAAATTCAGTCTATAAATTGTATCTTCTTATTTTCTTACATTCTCTTTATGACTTTCAGCACACCATGTGTATGTTCTACTGTCAATTTACCAGATGTATGCATCGCAGCATTGATTAACTTCTCCAAAAAAAGTATCATATATTCTTAGGATCTTGTGGAATGAGATATCATAAAATTCAACATACCTGTATCAATAATCCTACAGATTATGTTATCATGGATTTAGCACAGCAGCCCTCAAGATATATACTCTACAATAGAGCTGGTGACAAGGTGTAGTGCTTTTCTGGCACATGGGAAGCAATAGGTTCAATCATCAGAACTGAAAAAAAATGTAAATTAATAAATATTCATGATACATGGTATCTTCTAAAACATATTGAAATTTCTTACTTTGATATACAACAGCTACTTAATGCCCCACTAATATGGCTGCAACATGCAATTCTTTGTGGATTTCTTTGTTCTGTGGCTCTAGCAGTTTAGGCAAACTCTTTTATGATGGGATATGTACCTGAATAGAAAATGATCCCTGACTCTACAGTGTACCACATTGATTCAGAACGAATAGTTTCGTTACATGTTCTAAACTGACTTGTATTTTGGCTGTCTGGAAAGGTAAATATGTAGTCTGAATTTAAAACTCATTTTGGAGGTAGTAGTTAGTGACAGTAAATTTTAAAACTCATATTTCCTTAAAAATTGAGATTGGTCTGCATGAGGAATGGATACAGAAATTTTGGTACTTTTACACAATGGAATACTACTCAGCAATTAAAAACAAAAAAATTATGAAATTTGCAGACAAATGGTGGGATCTAGAAAAGATCATCCTGGGTGAGGTATCCCAGAAGGAGAAAGACACACAGTAAATACTCACTTATAAGTGGGTACTAGACCTATAAGATAGGATAAACATACTGAAATCTATATACCTAAAGAAGATAAACAAGAAAGAGGATCCTGGGTAATATGATCAACTGTCACTTAGAAAGACAAATTGGATGGAAATTGGATGTAGGAGCAAACAAGTAAAAGGACAGGAGCCTACTGCAGAGGGCCTCTGAAAGACTCTACCTAGCGGTGTATCAAAACAGATGCTGAGACTCATAACCAAACCTTTGTTATAATGCAGGGAATCATATGAAAAAAAAGGGGAGTTAGTATGACCTGCAGAGGACAGGAGCTCCACAAGGACCAAGTATATCTGGGCACAGGGTTTTTTTATGAGGCTGTATCTTCACCAAGGACCATGTATATATATATAACTTACAACCCCTACTCAGATGTAGCGCATGGCAACTCAGTATCCAAGCGTGTACCCTAGTAGGGGGAAAAGAGACTATCTTTTGACATGAACTCAGTAGCTAGCTCTTTGACCCCCCTGCCCAAGGGAGGAGCAACCTTGCTAGGCCACAGAGGAGGACTTTGCAGCCAGGTCTGAAGATACCTGATAAGCTAGGGTCAGATCAAAAAGGAGGAGGAACTCCCCTATTAGTGGACTTGGAAAGGGGCAGGGAGGAAATGAGGGAGGGAAGGTGGGACAGGGAGGGAATGAGAGAGTGGGATACAGTTGGGATAAAAAGATAATAAACTGTAACTAATATTAAAATAATAAATAAAGAAAAAAGAAAACAGGTTCTCATTAGAAAGATCCAGGTTTAGAATTACAATCCACTGAACCCAAAATGCAAGTGTTTTCCTTAATATATGTTTGTACATACAAAAGTGTGTTGCAGAAAAGAGACAGCATTTGGTGATTATTTCTGTTGGAGTAGATCCTTTCTTTTATTCAACACCAGAAAAAATCAATAATAGTAACAATAAATAAAGAAGGAAAATGTCAAAAAAATCTGAGATTGTTGATAGACAAAATGATTGTCTTTGAAAAAATCTGAAAAAATATATGGTTATGTAATTTCCAAACAATTTGGTGACATGTATAATTTTGTGGGTGAGTGCACATGTGCCTGCAAATGTAGATATATATGTTTTTTATGCACATGAGAGGCAGAAGTCAGTTTTAGGTGTTTTCCTCGACCAATAGCCACCTTAATTTCTGAAACAAAATTCTTTCAATTACCCTGGAGCTAGTCAATTTTAGCATGCTGTCTGGACAATGAGCTCTACGATCCAGCTTGACCCCCCATTTTCAGTGCTAATGTTACAGATGTTTACCTCTGTGCTAGGATTCTATGTGGGTGCTGGGATCTGAACTCAGCTGCTCATTGTTGTGTATCAAGAACTTTGCCAACTGAACTCATTCCTCAAACTTTTAAAATATGTTCCGAAGGCAGATGCTAGAAAACAAGTAATGATTTTGAGATTAAGGGAACTATGAGGACTAGGAAGTATGACTCTGTTGGTATGAGTACCTGATTACAAGAGTGACAACACAAATTTAATTCCTGGGAACTGAATAGTGTAAGAAGAGAGACAACTTCTGCAAGCTGTCCTCTGAACTCCACATTTGCATCATTACATACATACATACATACATACATACATACATACATACATACATACATATAACACGCATGCACAATGCAAACACACACAGAAAAAGTATGGAGAAACAAGGAGATGTTTACAGGATTAAAAAGAAAAGTGTGTCTCTGATTTGTGACTTTTATAGCTGTCTGCATGCTTAAAATCATGTACTCATGGTTTTGGCTGATGTGCACTGTGAGGATGGTTGTTCACCTGCTTTCTCTAATCGAGATTTGGCCCTGATTTTTTTCAATTTCAAACCATTTTAAATAAATGTTCCTGATTCTAGAATTCATAGCTTACCCCAGGTATCCTTGAGTCTGTCCCTGGAGCCTTGCAATAGCAACTGTAATCACTGCTGCATTGCTATAACTGAATATTTGACATGAACAGTCTCTTCACTTAAAATCCAATCCTCTTTTCTGTGGTGTTTATATTTTTCAAACATATGCAAATTATTTCTCTTTTTATATCCATTCTCCATGCTCCTCCCCTCACTAAAATATAACCTTTAGAAAGAGATCAAATTTTGCATCACATGCCTCTGGAATCATAGTTACATGTGACAAGCCTTCAACAAAAAGCTTTCATTTTATTTTATTTTTTATAAACCCATATTTTGCTGTACTGGTTTTGATCAAGGAGTGTAGAATGTAAATGAAAAAGAATACAAATTTAGTGAACTGATTAATTTCCATAAGGTTGTAATAGGCTTGCCCCATTACGAGGAATTTAGAGTATCATGTGCACAAGGTAGGAATTAAAGGATATATATGGGTCTGAAGAAAAGAATGACAAAAGGCAAGAAAGATGATTTCTCTTTTGAGAACTCTTTGAGAGCATCTATTGATGACAGAAACCACTGGCCTCCTAAGCCTGGAAGCTGTTAATCGCACATTTATTTTTTTTTTCAAAAGTGTGTTTTTTTCCAAAAAAAACTATTAATGAGAACAAAGAGTGGTAGCAATAATATACATTTTGAGCAGTAATTTACTGCTATCAGCTAGACTTGGATCTAGAAAAAAAAAACTATCTTTAGCTAAAAATAACAAAAAAAGCAAAAGAATAATGGAATTATATGTGAATAAAGGCATTTTTTTTCAAATAGCTTTCTCTAAAAGTATTTAGCATTATAAATGCAGTGTTCTTTATGCTGTCCCTTCTATGCTACCAGATTCTAGGAGGAAGGTATTCACCTTTCCAGTCAAGACAGAATACTAGCGGCCAGGACTTCTCTTTCTTTGTTTTTTTTTTTTTATTATTAATTATACTTTATTCATTTTGTATCCCCCCATTAGCCCCTCCCTCTTCCCCTCCTGATCCCACCCTTCCTCCCCTTTCTGCATGCAAGACCCTCCCCAAGTCCACTGATAGGGGAGGTCTTCCTCTCCTTCTTTCTGATCTTAGACTATCAGTTCTCATCAGAAGTGGCTGCATTGTCATCTTCTGTGGCCTAGTAAGGCTGCTCCCCCCTCAGGGGGAGGTGATCAAAGAACAGGCCAATCAGATTATGTCAGAGGCAGTCTCTCTTCCCATTACTATGTAACCCACTTGGACACTGAACTGCCATGGGCTACATCTGTGCAGGGGTTCTAGGTTATCTCCATGAATCTTGATTGGAGTATGAGTCTCTGGGAAGTTCTACAGTTGAGGGGCATCTGGGCTGTTTCCAGCTTCTGGCTATTACAAATAAAGCTGCTAAAAACATGGTTGAGCAAATGTTCTTTTTGTGTACTTGAGACTCTTTTGGATATTTGCCTAGGAGTGGTATGGCTGGATCTTGAGGAAGCGCTATTCCTAGTTGTCTGAGAAAGCGCCAGATTGATTTCCAGAGTGGTTGTACAAGTTTACATTCCCACCAGCAGTGTAGAAGGGTTCTCCTTTCTCCACAACCTCTCCAGCATGTATTGTCACTTGAGTTTTTGATCTTGGCCATTCTGATGGGTGTAAGGTGAAATCTCAGGGTCGTTTTGATTTGCATTTTCATAATGGCTAATGAGGTTGAGCATTTCTTTAAGTGTTTCTCTGCCATTCGATATTCCTCTACAGAGAATTCTCTGTTTAGCTCTGTTCCCCATTTTTTAAATAGATTACTTGGTTTGCTGCTTTTCAGCTTCATAGAATGAGTTTGGTAATATTCCTTCTGTTTCTATTTTGTGGAATAATTTGAAGAGAATTAGAGTTAGCTCTTCTTTGAAGGTCTGGTAGAATTGTGTGCTGAAGCCATCTAGTCCTGGGCTTTTTTTGGATGGGAGACTTTTGATGACTGCTTCTATTTCTTTGGGGGATATAGGACTATTTAATTGATTTACCTGGTCCTGATTCAGCTTTGGAAAGTCAAATCGATCAAGAAAATTGTCCATTTCATTTAGATTTTCAAATTTTGTGGCACATAGACTTTTGAAATAAGTCCTAATGATTATTTGGATTTCCTCAGTGTCTGTAGTTATGTCCCCCTTTTCATTTCTGATTTTGTTGATTTGGGTGCCTTTTAGTTAGCTTGGCTAAGGGTTTGTCTATCTTGTTGATTTTCTGAAAAAAAAACAGCTCTTGGTATCATTGATTCTTTGAATTGTTTTATTTGTTTCTAATTGACTGATTTCAGCCCTGAATTTAATTATTTCCAGCCATCTACTCCTTCTTAGTGTGTCTGCTTCTTCTTTTTCTAGGATTTTTAAGTGAGCCATTAAGATGCTCGAATGATCTGTCTCGATTTCTTCTTGAAGGCACTTAGTGCTATGAACTTTCCTCTTAGCACTGCTTTCATTGTGTCCCACAAGTTTGGGTATGTTGTGTCTTCATTTTCATTGAGTTCTAGGAAGACTTTAATTTCTTTCTTTATTTCTTCCCTGACCCAGCTGTCATTTAGTAACAAGTTGTTCAGTTTCCATGTGTGTGTAGGCTTTTTGCTATTTCTGTTATTGTTGAGGTCCAGCTTTATTCCATGGTGATCAGACAGGATTCAAGGGATTATTTCAATCTTCTTGTATCTGTTAAGGCTTGCTTTGTGACCAACTATATGGTCTATTTTTGAGAAGGTTCCATGAGGTGCTGAGAAGATGGTAAATTCTTTTGTGTTTGGGTGTAAAGTTCTGTAAATGTCTGTTAGGTCCATTTGATTCATGACCTCTGTTAGAGACATTGTTTCTTTGTTTAATTTCTGTTTTGTTGACCTGTCCTTTGTTGAGAGTGGGGTGTTGAAGTCTCCCACTGTTAATGTGTGGGGATCTATATGTGGTTTAAATTTTATCAATGTTTCTTTAACAAATGTGGGTGCTCTTGTATTTGGGGCATAGATGTTCAGGATTGTGATGTCTTCCTGGTGGAATTTTCCCTTGATGAGGATGAAGTGTCCTTCCCCATCTCTTTTTATTAATTTTGGTTGAAAGTTTATTTTATCAGATATTAGAATGGCTACTCCTGCTTGCTTCTTGGGTCCATTTCTTGGAAAGTTGTCTTCCATCCCTTTACCCTCAGGTAATGTCTATCTTTGTGCCTTAGGTGTGTTTCTTGTATGCAACAGATTGCTGGGTTTTGTTTATGTATCCATTCTGTTAATATGTGTCTTTTTATTGGATAGTTGAGTCCATTGATGTTGAGAGAGATTAATGACCAGTGGCTGTTAGATCCTTTGATTTTGATGTTGGCTGTGGTCATAAGGTTTTGTGCTTGGTTGCTTTTTGTTTTACTGTAGTAAGGTTAATTATTTCCTGTGTTTTCTTGAAAGAAGCTAATTTTCTTGGGTTGTATTTTCCCTTCAAGTGTCTTCTGTGATGCTGGATTTGTGTGTAGGTATTGTGGAAATTTGTTTTTGTCATTGAATATCTTGTTTTCTCTGTCTATGAGGACTGAGAGCTTTGCTGGTTATAGTAGCCTGGGCTGACATTTGTGTTCTCTTAGAGTCTGCATGATATCTGTCCAGGCCCTTCTGGCTTTCATAGTCTCTGTTGAAAAGTCAGGTATGATTCTAATGGGTTTGCCATTATATGTTACTTGGCCTTTTTCCCTTGTAGCTTTTAGTATTTTTTCTTTGTTCTGTATACTTACTGTTTTGATTTTTATGTGGTGGGAGGATTTTCTTTTCTGGTCAAAATTTTTGGGTGTTCTGTAGGCCTCATGTATTCTTATTTGTCTCTTGTTTAACTTGGAGAAATTTTCTTTAATGATTTTGTTGAAAATATTTTCTGTGCCTTAGAGAAGAGTCTTCTTTTTCTCTATACCTATTATTCTTAGGTTTTGTCTTTTCATATTGTCTTGGAATTCTTGGACTGTCTGTGTCAGGAATTTTTTGGAATTAACATTTTCTTTGACAGATACATCGATTTCTTCCATTGTATCTTCTACACCTGAGCTTCTTTCTTCCATCTCTTGTAGTCTGTTGGTTATGCTTACCTCTGTAGTTCCTGTTTTCTTCCCTAAATTCTTCCTCTCCATTATTTCCTCCATTTGTGTTTTCTTTAGTTTTTCCAATTCTATGTTCAGGTCTTGAGTTGTTTTGTTTACTTCCTTCACCTCTCTGATTGTACTTTCCTGTTTTTCTTTTAGTTCTTTCAACTCTTGTTTCTTTTATTTCATTCAGTGCTTTAAGTATTTCCTTTCTAAAGGCCATAAACTGTTTGGCTGCAACTTCCTCTATTTCTTTACAGATGGAAATATTCTGTTTGACTTCATCTTCCTCTATGTCTCTACATATCTTATTTGTTTCCTCTGTTATCATCTTCATGAACATAATTGTTAGGTCACCTTCTTGGTTTTCAGGGGTGTCCAGGGCTACTTCCCTCTGGGTAACTCGGTTCTGGAGATGCCATATTGCTCTGTCTTTTGTTGCTTGAGCTTTTAAGCTGGCCTCTACCCATTGTGCTATCTTCGGTATTTGGGGTTATTTTCTGGCGGTTCCTGGGGATACTGTGGTGGAGAGAATCCCCTTGGCACAAAGCTGATTTTTCCTGAAGGAAGTCTTCTCAGCTTTTTGGGTATAGTCACTGGATGGCTGGCGTTTTTTCAGGAGTTGCTGCTGCTCACCTCAGGGATAGAGACCTGAGTGGTAACTGTGGTCTTTGTTAGTTGAGAGGGTTCTCCTCTCACCCAGGGAAGTCCTGAAGACAGCTGCCCTGTTTCTGGGTTTCTTGTTGTAAATTTAATTATCAGCTGCTGTGACCCAATTGGATATCTGGCATGCAGCAACTGTTTGTGCCTGTGTCTGGAGTACAGCTGAGTGATGGCGGCTCAGCCCCGCTGGTCTGCGAGACTTTTTCCAGGGAAGAACTGGGTGATTTAAGTCAGTACAGATTCCTTCCTTCCCTGTGGATTCTCTAGAGACAGGGACTCCCAGTCTTTTTTTTTTTTTTTTTTTTTTTTTTTTTTTTTTTTTTTTTGCCCTGGGGCACACCCCTCAGTCTCACCAGCTAGCTGGCATGCAGAAACTGCCTGTGTTTGAATTTCCGGCCTTTGGGAGCCTGGGTGTCTGCCTAAACTGGGTAATTTTCCTGAGACCTTTTCGGGGTGGGAGTGTTGGCTGAATGCTCTGAGATCAGACCAGCTGTTTCCCTCCCTGTGGGTTTGCACCCAACAGTGAGACTCAGTCTCTGGTGCCCTGGAGCCCACAGTTCTATCTGAGGCGGCGAATCAGGTGCGCAGGCAGGGCTCTGTGCAGGAGCCTGGGTCCCAGGCTCTGGCTCCGGTTTGGCTCCTGGGGTGCCCATGGAACCCGAGTATTTTCCAGGTGATGTTAGGGTGACCTAAGGTCAGTCCCAATCATTTCCTGCACCATGGGGTTATCTCTCGACTGGAAATTCCAGTCTCTGATGTTGTGGTGCCCACAGTTCAGTTGGGACCGTGACCAGAGCACACTGGTGTGGCTCTGGGCTGGTGGCCAAGTGTCTGGCAGAACCAGGATCTCTTCTGCGTTTTAGCCTGGTGAGTTAAAAGCTGATTGAATCCCCCATGGTGGGGTATCCTCTCACCAGGGAAACACAATCACTTGTGTTTTATTGCTGTGAGTTCTGATTGCTGGTCACTGTGTCAATCCTGCTGTGCTGCTGGTCAGAGTGAGAGGACTCCTCTTTCTTATCCCATGGCCTCTAGTTGTTTATTCATGAGAATTCCGATGGACTCTAGCAGGCACTGAGAAGACACCATTTCAGAACCACAGATGAACACATTTGTGTTTTACCACAATATCAGCATTTCCTGCATAATCGAAAACTTACCAATATATCAGCATTGTTGGTAACAATTTGCCAACTAGCCCACTTGTTTTGATAGTTGGCAGCAGCCAACAGGGCTCTTTTGTTTCTATCTTAATTGCAGAGGTTAACTCTCAGGTCAAACCTTATACATCACAAAGTATGCATATCTATGAATGTATAGATGTGGGCTACAAAATGCCTACCTAAGATTACAGAGTTCCCAGAAAAGTTCAAGGAATTTCAAAGACATCTTAATGAGAGGCAGAAACAGATGCTGGCCTAGAAGAAAAAGTGTCTCTGTAAAGCATGGATAAGGAATCCTGATCGAGATGTTAAAGTCACAGCTTTTAAATCAAGTGATAGGGGCACAAGCATGGGATGAACTGTAATTAATCTGAGTTATAATCAAGGTGAGGTACTGAGCTGTTGAGGTCATTGAGTGGTGGCCAAGGCAGGGTTGAATGCAGACTGGGGTACAGGGGACAGATGAATGGCAGTTCAAATATACCACTTCAATAGGCTATGATGAGCTCCTTGGATGGTTGGGAGTTTGTTGTCTGGATGGTTCCTGATGACTACACTAGGTAGCCAGAGGACAGGTTTGTTGAACCCTTTCCTCACTGTCGCTTTTCTGGGTGACCTTTTGATGGGGTCCAGGCAGAGGACTTGGACCTTTGGTCAGTCTGGTGTGTTTGGTAAGCTCTTAGGTTTTGTTTCCTGATAGGATTTCAATATACTCATGTATTTATATGGCCCAGTTCCCTTAGATAAAAGAGTAGAACAGCATCCTCCCTATTTTCAGGAAGAGGGATCTCTCAGTATGTGCCCTATGTCTTGAGTTGAACAGCTAGTGATGACAGACCTCCCAGTCCCTTGCTGCATTCCAGCAGTTCTCAACCTGTGGGTCATTATTTCTTTGGAAATCCTCTTTGTTGAAAATATTTACATTATGCTACATAACAGAAGTAAAATTAATGTTTTAAAGCTGAAACAAAAATAATTTTGAGGAGTCACAACATGAACAGTATGAAAGGGTCACAGCATTAGGAAGGCTGTGGACTGCTGCTCAATGCCTAACTTCTGTGGCTACGTGCATTGTAGTCCACTTATCAAAGGCTTAACCGCTGACATAAAATATACATTCCACATATGTCATTTTAAAATTTATTTATTTTTTATTAATTACAGTTTATTTACTTTGTATCCTAGCTGTAGTTCCTCCCTCATTCCCTCCCAATCCCACCCTCTCTCCCTCATCTCCTCCCATGCCCCTCCCCAAGTCCACTGATAGAGGAGGACCTCCTCCCCTTCCCTCTGACCCTGGCCTATTGTGTCTCATCAGGACTGGCTGCATTGTTTTCCTCTGTGGCCTGGTAAAGCTCTCCTCCCTCAGGGGGAGGTGATGAAAGAGCCAGCCACAGAATCCATGTCAGAGACAGTTATGTCTTCTGAGGTTTGAGTTACCTTCCTCATTCAAGATTTTTTTCTATCTCTATCTGTTTATATTTTAAATTTTTAACAGTTAAAGAACATTCTATTGTGAAAATATACCACATATTCTTTATCCAGTAAACTATTGAAAACATATAGACTCTTTACAATTGCTGGCTATTATGAATAGTGCAGCAATGTATATGATTGAACATGTGTCTCAGCAGTAGGCTATAGAGTCCTTTAGGCATATGCCCAAGAGTGGTAGAGGGACATGATTAGGTAGACTGATGCTTCCTGAGAAACTGACATACTTGCTTACACAGTGGCTATACAAGTTGGCACTTCTACCAGTAATAGAAGAGTGGTTGCTTTATTTGACATTTTTGCCAGCATGTGCTGTCATTTGTCTTGATTGATGTTGTCAATGTAAGATAAAAATCTCAATGTAATTTTGATTTGCATTTCCATGATTAATTGTTTTGAACATTTCTTAAAGAGATTCTTAGCCTTTCAAGTTTCATGTTTTGGGAATTTAGATAGATCTGCAACTCATTATTGTTTCATTAATTAATTTATTTACATTACATCCCAGTAGGAAGTTTCCCTCACTCCTCTCCTCCCAGTGCCTCCTTCTCATATCCCTTCCCTTACTTTCTTCTCAGAGAGGGGAGACTTCTCATGGGTATCAGCATGCATTGGATATCATGTAGGACTTGACCCATCTTCTGTTGAGACTAGGAAAGGCTGTCCAATTAGGGGAAGGTATCCAAAGGCAGACAACAGAGGCAGAGGCAGACCCTGCTCCTGATGTTAGAGGTCACACATGAGTGCCAAGCTGTACATCCGGTACATAAGTGTTGGGGGCTTAGAACCATCCCAAGGATACGTTCTGATTGGTCGGTCAGTCTCTGTGCACCCCTATGGGTCCAGAATAGTTGATTATATAAGTCTGTTTGACTTCTCTGGCTGTTTCAATCCTTCATCCCACTCTTCCATAAGATTCCTCGAGCTCTGCCTAATGTTTGGCTATGTGTTTCTGCGTCTGAGTTCATCAGCTGTTCTGTGAATCCGTAGTCTTAATTGGGTTGTTCATTTTCCTGATGTCAATGTTTTTGAGTTCTTTGTATATTTTAGATGTAAGACCTCTATCAGTTGGTGAAAATGTCTTTCCCAGTTCCGTAGCCAGTCACTTTGTCTGAATGATGGTATCCATTGCCCCACAGAAGCTTTTCAATTTCTTGAGACCCATATATTTATTGTTGTTCTCGGTGCCTGTACTATTGGTGTTTTTTGTTTTTTAGTTTTTTTTCTTCCAAAATGTTTTGGGGAGGAGAGTGTTTTAAAGCAGGGTTTCTCTGTGTGAGTTCTCACTCTGTAGACCAAGCTGGCCTTGAACTCAGAGATCTACCTGATTCTGCCTCCTGAGTGTTGAGATTAAAGGCAAAGTGTGCAACACCACTGCCCAAAGTCAAAAACGTTTTCTTGTGACAATATTTAAGACTGATGTCTGCTTTTTCTTCTGTAGTATTCAGTGTTTAGTTATACATATGTACATATGACCTTGATACATTTGGAATTGAGTTTTGTGCAGGGTTATAGGTATGGGTCTTTTTGCATTATTTGCTCTATTTGCATTTCCATGATGGTTAATTATTTTGAACATTTCTTAAAGGGATTCTCAGCCTTTCAAGTTTCGTGTTTTGGGAATTTTAGATAGATCTGCAACTCAATGTTGTTTCATTAATTAATTTACATCCCAGTAGGAAGTTTCCCTCACTCCTCTCCTCCCAGTCCCTCCTTCTCATATCCCTTTCCTTACTTTCTTCTCAGAGAGGGGAGACTTCTCATGGGTATCAAACATTCAGTTTGATCACAACCAGTTGTTGAAGATTCTGGGCTTTTTGTGTGCTTCTTTGGTTGGTTTGTTTTTCAAGTGTATATTTCTAACTGCTTTATCACAAAACAAGTGTCCAGAGGTGTATGGACTTATGTTGGCTCTTCCATTTGGTTATATTGATAAATGTGTCCATTGTTAGGCCAACAGCAAGCTGCTTTTGTTAATGTAGCTCCACATTACAATTGGCTTGGAATGGTGATACATCCAGCAGGTTTTTTATTATTCATGATTTTTTAAGTTATCCTGGTGTTTTTATGTTTCCATGTGAAGCTGACAATTGTCCTTTCAAAATCTGTGAAGAATCGTGTTCATCCCTTGATTAGGATTACATTGAATTTGGAAATAGCTTTGGTAGGATGCCCATTTTTATACTATATTAATTCTACTTATGCATGAACATGGGAGATATTTCCATCTTCTGATATCTTCTTCAATTTCTTTCTTCAATGTCCTAAAGATTTTTGTTTTGTTTTGTTTTGTTTTATCATGCAAATCTTTCATGTCCTTAGGATTACCACAGGATTTTTTTTCTCAGGCTACTGTGAATGTCATTGTTTCCCTATTTTCTCATTCCCTTTGCCATTTGTATATAGGAAGGATCTTGATTTTGTTTTTAATTTTGTATACTCCTTTTTTTGCATAAAGTGCTTATTAATTCTTATCCTGGTTGTAACTGCATCCTTCCTTCCTTCCCAGTCTCATCCTCCTTCCCTTTCTTCTCCAGTTTGCCTGTTCCACAGATAAGGGGAGCTCCCTTTTCTATCCACCCAAGCTGATAAGTTACATCTGTTCTGAGCATGTCCTCTTCCATTGAAGCCTCGTAAGGCAGTCCCTTCAGGCTTCAATGGATAGAAAAGGGAGCTTCAGTCTCAGCAAGCCTCTCCAGCCCTGATTAGTTGGCCCTGTTGGTCTCTTCTTATTGAGCTCATGTGACCTCCAGGTCCTTTTGTCTTTCTCCTGCTTTTCCAAAAGACCCCCTAATGTTTGGCTTTGAGTCTCAGCATCTGTTTTGAGGTGCTCCTGGGTAGAGTCTCTCAAAGAACTACTCTTTCAGGCTCCTGTCTGCAAGCTTAGCAGAGTACATAGAGTCAGTGGTTGGCACTCTCACATAGGGTAGGTCTTTGGTTGTGCATTCCCTTAATATTTGCTCTATTTGCTCTATCTTTATTCCTGCACATCTTGTAGGCAGGTTAAATTTGGGGTTGAAGTTTTGCAGATGGGTTGTAGTTCCCATCCTCTTCTAGGAGGACAGTCTAGCTAAAAAGTGTCCTCTTCAATCGCTTTGGCTTCTGCTTCCTGTAGTCACTGCTTGAATCCCTTGCATACCTTCTCATGAGCCTACCCTGACTTAAGTCTCCATCTAGTCACAGAGATACCCCCACCCTCCATTTTTCTCTTTTCTCTACAGACCTTCTGTCCTCTCTCCCTCTGTCTCTCTCTCCAGGTCTGATCTTCACCCTCTTAATTCACTTCACCTCTTCTCCTACCTTATTTCTTCTCTTCAACCACTACTTCTGTCTATTCTGTCTTCCCTTCCAAGTGAAATTTATGCATTTTTCCCTGGGTCCTCCTTGCTATTTATCTTCTTGGAGTACATGCCTCATAGTATGCTTATCCTGCCTCATATTATGCTTATAAGTGCATTATAAGTGAGGACATACCATGTGTGTCTTCTGTGTCTCAGTTACCCAAACCTAAAGAAAGAGATGCCTATTAACTGTATGATATTGAAAGATCTTTTTGATATGTTCTTGGATTCAGTTTGCATGTACTAAATTGAGAATTTTTGAATCAATGTTCTTAAAAGAAATTAGCCCATAAAATTTTTCTTTGTTGGGTCTTTATGGAGTTTGGGTATCAGGACAAATATGACCCTGTATACTGTATCAGAAACATAGTTGAACATGCCTGTATCTTTCAACAATATAAGAATATATTAAATAACAATAACATTCAAGGTTTTCTGGTTTCTAAATTAGAAATTTGCCAAATAATCCCACCTTAATAAAATTTCTTTTATTCAAGCCTTAATTTAACTAACTAATTTATATTAACTAAAATTAACTAATATTAACTGTCATATTAAATATTACACAGTATACAGCAAATATAGCTATGTATATATATATATATATATATATATATATATATATATATATGCAATTAACAGAAAAGATAAATAAGGTTACAGCAAAATTAAGGAGGTTTTATAAAGGAGTTGAAAGAAATGAGTCTGTACTTACATGATAATGGGCCTAAATGAGCAGAAGAAAGGAGCTTCTTGTAAGGTTTTCAGAATCAGGATTGAGAGTGAAGTTTCAGATTGAAGACTCACTGTAAAGTGAAAGGGTGAGACTGGGCCATATTAGAAATGAGAGCTTCCTAACTTATCAGGTTTCTTCAGGACTGGTTGCAATGTCCACCTCTGTGGCCTAGAAGGTTGCTCCTCCCTTGGCGGGGAGGGCGTCAAAGAGCCAGCAATTGAGTTCATGTCAGAAATAGTCACTGTTCCCCTTACCCACTTGGATACTGATATATCTGTGGACTTGGAAAGCGGTAGGGAAGAGAAGAGGGAGAGAAGGTTGGGATTAGGAGGGAATGAGGGAGTGGGCTACAGCTGGGATACAAAGTTGATAAACTGTAACTAATACATAAAAAGTAAAAAATTAAAAAAATAAATGAGAGGTTCAGATCCAAACAAAAGAGCAGAGAGACATCTACCTAGATGGCTCTTAACTAGGCTGCTTTCACAGTGGTATCTGGGCTGAGTTGAAGCCCAGGAATAGTTGAGAGTTCTATGATGGTCCCATCTTTGAATCAGACATGAACTTGGCTGCACCATCACAGTGTTGGCTGTTTACCACTTTATAGGGGAGAGGCTAAGCAGTTATATACTTTCATTGTTATGGTGTGACCAAGAAGCTCTTAGGTCTAGTTTTCCTATTTCAATTTTAATATATTCAAATGTATGTACAATACCTACTCACATGGGTAAATTTACAGGGTCATACCCTTCTACTCACAGAAATAAGTCATTGGTATGTCTTTTCAACAAATGGTTGAGTTTACTGATAGGCACATTTGCCCTTCAAACTCAAAACAGAGTCAAAAGCTACTTGTGAAATGTAATCTCTCAGACCCAAAGAACAGAATTAATTTGGTGAGGTATGGACTTATCTCAACAAAATATATTAATAAACAGAAAAACTTTTCTTGTAACATGAGTATTTCCTGATTAATGTGCTTGAATTTTATTTTGTTTTACTATGTTAAAATTATTAGCGAATTTGGGGATGTTTTGATTTTCTGGAGTTTTTGTTTGTTTTTTGCCTAGTTATTTTTATTTTTTCCCCAAGATTACAGATAGCTCACTCTGGCTTCATCCTCGTTATGTATCTAAGGATGAGCTTACAATTCAAATTCTTCTGAATCAATCTTACAAATGCTGGGATTCCACGTGTGTACAAATGTGACTATTAGGGAATGTAATTTAAAGTGTTTATTTTACAGAAAGAGCCTAGATATTTTATATAATGTCAGATGAGGTGTTAAGATTTATAAACAGTGTGTTTTCCTAGACCAACAAGAAGTGATAGATTTCAAAGAGCCTTGGCCTACAACACCCTTCCCTACATCTGCATCTAAGTGCTCATTCAGCCTTGCATGCTCCATTATTAGCTTCCTGATGAACTGTTCCCATCTTTGTACAGACTACTAAACATTCACTTGCTTTTTGTATGCTATCAGAAGAAAAGTCTGCATTAGCTCTCCACTCTTAGGGATATAAGACCAGTATAGGACATCCCTTAGTAGGAGACTTTAGTTGAGCCTTTTCAGGCAGGCTAGAGTCATCTTTACTTTGGAACAGTGCAAGCTGCCACCCCTTTGTCTAGGTGTCTGAGTGGTTGCTCTTACTTCACAGCGGCCTTCGATATCAATCACATTTAAAGCTGTTCCTTTACTCCTATGAATAAAATTTTGAAAAAAAAATCATGTTTTCCCACATTATTCTCATTCTGAGCCATCTTTTTTCATTCTCACAAGCTAAACAAAGAATTGATTTAAAAAATATATGTGGTTCCATCATTTCCAAATACCTGTGTGAATGATTCACATAGCAGAAAGCAGCATCTTCCAAAGAGAGATGAGAAGATGATGTGTGCCACTGCCAGGCACGCTGTGGAGAGGTGCCTTTCTCCTAGTTTTATAAATATGCATGCAGTGTGTAAATCAACCAATTTTATTTGATGAGCAAAAAGTTATTAAAGATCCTGCATTTGACTACAGTAAGAAAAATAACATAAAAAGAGAAAGGTCTCTCTCATAATATTATAATCTGGCTTATAAAACAGAAATGGAGAATTGCAAATGCTTTTCAAACAGCATTTTGTAGCAAGCACTGCAGGAACAGATTCTGGCAAAGACAGCAAGGCCAGACTTTTTCCTTACCTATTCTGAAGAATGCAGGAAAGATTCATCTGAAAGGAGCCATTGAAATGAGATTTCTGGAATAAGCAGAGTTTCACTGTTCAAAATTATGCTCCTGGAAGGCTTATTTCAGACAAAGAGCTCACATTCTGCACTCCCTGCAGCTGCCAGAGTGGCTCAGAGCACAAGGCAGATTCCTCCCCAGGAAGTGCCTTCTATAGTCACAGATTTATGCTGGATTTTCAAAAAGAGGTATTCTCTGAGGAAAGAAGCAAGATGCTTGAAGAACTTTCTTTGTGCTTATTTACTGATCTCTCCTGTTTGTCTTCTCATTGGGATTTTAGGAAAGCCCTTTGGCTCTCTTGCCTGCTTGCCTTTGATGCTATGAAAGTAAGTGAGAGGTGATTTTTGAAAGTAAAGTTTGAATAGACATACAAACAGGAACACAGATTTAAGCAAGACATTTCTTAAAACTTGAAAGAATGAAAGTTAAGGTTTAAAGAAAAAAAATGTAAAAGTACCCTGTGGTTCTATGACTTTTCCATACAAGCTATTCCTCAATTGATTAAAAAAAAAAAAAAAAAAAAAAACATGTTCCAGGGAGGGATTTACAAGTGACCCTTGTAAATCTCACTGTCTTACACAACATACAGATATGTTAACTCTTGCATTCACACAGAGAACTCAGAGGTCCACAGGCTCACAGTGCCTGAGTGTAGATCCAGCTGACTTTAGAGTAATTCAGCAATGGCGATTACTTTGCAGTAAATTGTAAAACTAATATTTGTTATGAGCGATGTTTGTTCATATGTCTATGTAACATGTCTTGAAATCAACTGAAACTTGAATAAATGGGAGGTGTCCATAACAACTGCATGAACAACAACAACAAAATGTTCCACACAACCACTTTCATTCAGGTCTTTGCAAAAATATAATTAAAGACTGAACAGAATTAAAAAAAAAAGGGGGGGGCGGGTTCCTCCAAATTTAATCTCCAGTGCAACAGCATTAAGTTTTGGGCATTAGTTGGGTTTAGTGGGGCAGGCTCTTAAGCCCAGATACAAAGAAAAGTGAGGCAGAATTATTTCATGTTCAAGTGCAGCCTGACTTCAAAGCAAGCTCACAGAAGTCAAACACAAGCAAACAAACAAACAACAACAAAACAAAACAAACAAACAAAATCTTAACTAAAATTGACTGGAGACTGAGGGTGTAACTAAGTGGTCAAGCTCTTGCTTCTTATACTACCTAATGAACTAACTAACTGCCTGTCTGAATGACTGAATAACTGACTGGCCGACTGACTAACTAACTATCTAACTAACTGAATAACTAAGCAATCAAGTAAGGAATAAAAGAGAGGTTATTGCCTGTAACTATTGTAAATAGGTCTTTTGGATAGAGTTTATACGGGCATGACTGTGAGGGTAGTCTAAAGTGCCATAATCAATGTTCTTCTTGATAATGGCACTGAGTATAGTAGCATTGAGCCAGGGGCAGCACCATGTTTCTTGGGTGTCTCCTTCAGCTGTCTTAAAGCTAGAACTTCAAGAGCTAAATTGGATAGGTATGGACATGGTGGACAGCATTTTCTTGTTTCTGATGCTTTGATTTTTTTTTCTCGATTTAATTTGATGTTGGCTAGAAATTCCCTTTATTAGGTTTAGATACTTTCCTTCTACATCTAATCTCTCCAACACTTTTATCATTAAGGGATGTTGGATTTTGTCAAAGATTTTTACAGCATGTAGTGAGATCATCATGTTTTTGTGTTTTGTTTTGTTTTAAGTTGTTTATATGATGGATTACACTACCTAGTTTTCATATATTGAACCACCCCTGCATCTCTAGATGAAGCCTAGTTGATCATGGCACTTAATCTCTTTGAAGTGTTTCTTGCACTCCGTTTGTGAGTAATCTGTTGACTATTTTTATATCTATGTTCACAATGTACCTGGAAGGTAAGTGTTGCTTTCTACAAATGATGTTCTTCCTCCATTTTTAAAAGAATTTCATGTTAAAATAGTTAAGATTTGTTTGGCATTATAGAAAGCAGGTGAATGCTGGGCCTTTTTAAATGGTTATGATAGAAAGTTGAACTGTAAATATTTATTATTTCAATTAATTTCTTAATTTATTTACTTTATATACCAATCACAATTTCCTCTTTCTACTGTCCTCCCAGTACTTTCCTTCCATTGTCCTTCCCCTTATCCACTACTTTTACCAAATTCTGCTCCATCTTTTAGACCTGCAAGGCAAATTGTGGGTCTAAGGTTTTGAGGTAGGGTTGGTGTCCCAATCCCTCTATTGCAAGTTGTGCCTTATTACAGGAGGTGGCTGGTTCAGGCTCCATATCCCCCATTGTTAAGAGTTTTAGCTAGGGTTACTCTCATCGATTCCTTGAAGTTTCCATTGTCTTAGGATTCTAACTCATCCCTGAAGGTCCCCTCAATCCAGTTGTCTTTCTTGTTAATCTCTCCTTCCATCATACCCCTATGTAATCCCTCCTGATCCCATTCCCACCCCAGTCCTCTCCCTCTATCATCCCCCCCCAAGTCTAATCTATTTCTCCTTATCAGTGAGATTCAAGCATCGCTGTTGGGTTGTCCTTGTAACTTAGCTCCTTTGGGTCTGTAGATTGCAGGATAGTTATCCTATACTTTATGGGTAAAATCCATTTACAAGTGAGTATATACCATGTCTTTCTGCATCTAGGTTACCTCACTCAGGACAATCTTTTCTAATTCTATCCATTGGCCTGCAAATTTCAGGATCTCATTATTTTTAACGACTGCATAGTATTCCATTGTGTAAAAATGTATCACTTTCTCCCCCTTTGGGTAAGGGACATCTACCTTTTATCCAGTTCCTGGCTATGACATATAAAGCTGCTATGAACATATTTGAGAAAGTGCCCTTGTGGAATGGTAGAGCACCTTTTGTGTCTATGATCAGGACTGGTATAGCTGGGTCTTGAGGCATATCTAATGCCAAGTTTCTGAGAAACCACTAAATTGATTTCCAAACTGACTGTATATTTTTGCATCCCCACCTGCGGTAAAGTGTTTCTCTTGCTCCACATCTTCAGCACATAAGCTGTTGTCTGAGTTCTTAACAGTCATCTTTATTTTAATTTCCCTGATGTTTTTAGATGTTGAACAATTTTTTTTTTAAATTGCTTCTTGGCCATTAGTGATTTTCTGTCATGAGTTCGCTGTTTAGATCTATACCCCATTATCAATTGGATCATTTTGTTTGTAGATGTCTTTTTTTGTTTTTTGTTTTTTCTTTGTTTGTTTGTTTTAGTTTTTTAATTTTTTTTTATATCAGCCCTCTGTTGAATGAAGTGTAAGTGAAGATCTTTTCCTATTATATAGAATGCTGTTTCATCATTTTGATGGTGTTCTTTGCCTTACAGAAGATTTGCAGTTTCATAAGGTCTCATTTATCAATTGTTGAATTTTTCTTTTCTTTTTTATTAAAGTTATATTTTTTATATTTATAGTTTATTTACTTTGTATCCCAACTGTAGCCCCCTTCCTTATTCCCTCCCTATCCCACTCTCTCTCATCTCCTCCCTACCCCTCTCTAAGACCACTGATAGGGGAGATCCTCCTCCCCTTCCATCTGATCTTAGCTTATCAGGTCTCATCAGGACTGGCTGCAATGTCCTCCTCTGTGGCCTGTCAAGGTTGCTCCTCCCTCAGAGGTGGGGAGGTCAAAGAACCAGCCACTGAGTTCATGTCAGAGACAGTCTCAGTTCCCCTTACTAGGAAACCTACTTGGCTACTGAGCTGACATGGACTCCATCAGAACAGGAGCTCTAGGTTATATTCATGCATGGTCTTCGTTGGAGTGAGGTATCCCAGAAGCAGAAAGACACACATGGTATATACTCACGTATAAGTGGATACTAGACCTATAAGATAGGATAAACATACTAAAATCTGTACACTTAAAGAAGCTAAACAAGAAGGAGGACCCGGGGTAAGATGATCAATTCTCACTTAGAAAGACAAATGGGATGGACATTGGCAATAGGAGAAAACAAATAAGAGGGCAGGAGCCTACCACAGAGGGCCTCTGAAAGACTTAACCTAGCAGTGTATCAAAGCAGATGCTGAGACTCATAACCAATCCTTCGGCAGAGTGCAGGGAATCATATGAAAGAAGGGGGAGTTACTAAGATCTGGAGAGTACAGGAGCTCCACAAGGACCAAATATATCTGGACATAAGGATCTTTTCTGAGACTGATTCTCCAACCAAGGACCATGAATTGTTGATCTTCGTGCCTGAGCTATTGTTGTTCTGTTCAGGTAATCTTAATTCAGGAACATGTATTAAGATTACATGATATGTGTAACCTCTTGGCAGATAGAGAAAGAAGGTTTAAGCTAGAGCTGGAGAGATGGATCAGAGGTTAAGAGCACTGATTGCTTTTCCAGAGGTCATGGGTTCAATTCCCAGGAATCACACGGTGGCTCACAACCATCTATAATGAGATCTGTTGTCCTCTTCTGGTGTGCAGGTGTACATGCAGATGTATACATAATAAGTAAACAAACAAATCTTTAAAAAAAAGAAGATTTAAGCTAAATGGATCCATTATGGACCTCTCTATGGTCCTTTTTTTTGAAAATGGAAGATCAAGATGTTGTATTTCTTTTATTGTTTTGTTTTAAGGAATAAATTCTAAGTCATACAAATTGATTGTATTGAACTTTTGCATTCAAATAAATAATTGTTAAACATTTGCATTACACAGTAACCTTATGCCTACACAGGCCCTTACTATGTAGATCAGGATGGGCTTGAACTCAAATGCTGATTTCTGAATCCCCCATATCTAGTTGCAAGCCTTGTTCTAAAAATCTCTTGTCTCAATGTTGTATAAGCTCTGCTCCCAAATAGTTCTCTGGTATGTCAATAAAGCAGCTTACAGCCAATCACTGAACAGGGCAGGGAATAGGGCTGGCCATTCTGCCAGCCATGGGAGGAGGAGTTAGAGGGAAGAAAATGAGGATTCACCCTGGGCCTTGGGCAGAGGTCCAGGACACAGCTGGAGAGGAGCTCAGCAGGAAAGCTACAAGGTACTAGCATCCTAGGATGTACACTGGGAAAAAATCCTATTAGCCTAAAGTTTAAGAATACAGTTTTGATTGCTCAGTTCTTGTATTGTGAAGCTTACTATAAACAAAAAGATTGTTAAATATGAAAACAGAATTAATGCAAGTTCAAATTTTTGATAAAATGCATCAATGATACATTTCATAGTGAACTTTTCAAACTTCAATTTCAATCTATTTCTGTACTGTAGCTTCATTTTTTATGTACCTCAGGATTCATTTTGGACATTTTGTATCATTCTCCCAATTTGTTCCTATATCCATGTTATGAGTTTTATGCTAGTCATAGAATTCCTTTGTAATATCAAATATTATTATCATATTGAGATACATGTCTAAATTCTTCCCTTTCTGGCTTTCTTAGATTGAAGCCTCTTTTCTACTTATACCTACTTAAAAAACAATTTTGATGGCATCAACTTTTCTATTATGTATTTTATCACACTCTGCTCTTAATTGTTGCTCTCCTCTTTGCTGCTTTGTTTATGCTTGCCCCATTTTTATCAATGCCTTAACACCACAGACCTACAAACCAGCTTATCCTTTGAGAATTTTTTCATCTTTTGAACATTCATAAGATTATGTTACTGAACTGATTTATGATGGATCCCAAGGTAGCTCCCAGAAGGGCAATGACTGAAAGGGAAATCATATGAGTAGAAGGTTGATATATTGTGTCCTTTGGATATCATACTAACCTCAAGGTTTATGGAAGGAATGTGCATTGAATTCATTCAAGTGTCCAATGACGAACTCAATAATTATGGAATCATTATGTCCCCCCCCCCAAAAAAAGAATCAATGAATATTAAAACCCCATGGAGCTGCCTCTGGAGCTTTCCAGATCTGCCCCCTCCCTCTCTATGTTTGTCCTCATTGATTTTTTTCTCATTTGTACATATAATAAAATTACGATAATAAGTACAGTTTCTGAATTTATGTATGTGATAAGTTGATAAAGTTATTGCCTCTCTATATAATCATCATAACATCTAACACTGTGCAATATTGCAAAGCATATTTTAATATTGAATTGGAAGGGGGCAGGGAGGAGATGAATGAAGGAGGGTAGGATTAGGAGAGAAAAAAGGAGGGGGTTATGGTTGGGATACAAATGAATGACCTGTGATTAAAATTTAAAAAAAATTCATTATTGATTGTTGCTCTTAGAGCCTGTGCTGTTGGTGTTCTATTCAAGAAGCTGTCTTCTGTGCCAATGAGTTCTAGGCTGTTTCCCACTTTTTTTTTTTTTTCTAACCAATTTACAATATCTGGTTTTATGTTGAGGTCTTTGATCCACTTGGACTTTAGTTTTGTACAGGGTGATAAATATGGATCTATTTTCATTTTTCTGCATGTAGACACCCAGTTGGACCAGCACCATTTGTTGAAGATGCTGTCTTTTTTCCATTGAATGAATTTGGTTGCTTTGTCAAAAATCAAGTATTCATAAGTGTGTGGGTTTATTTCTGTGTATTCTATTCGGTTCCATTGATCCTCCTTTCTGTTTCTATGCCAATATCATGCAGTTTTTATTACTATTGCGCTGTAGTACAGATTGAGATCAGGGATAGAGATACCTCCAGATATTCTGTTGTTGTACAGGATTGTTTTGGAGATTCTGGGTTTTTTGTTTCTCCATATGAAGCTGAGAATCTTTTTTTCAAGGTCTGTAAAGAATTGAATTGGTATTTTGATGGGAATTGCATTGAAACTGTAGATTGCTTTTGGTAGGATGGCCATTTTCACAATGTTAATCCTACCAATCCATGAGCATGGGAGATCTTTCCATCTTCTGATATCTTCTTCAATTTCTTTCTTCACAGACTTGAAGTATTTCTCAAACAGGTTGCTTGGTTAGTGTCACCCCTAGGTACTTTATGTGGTTAATGGCTATTGTGAAGGTTCTGTAAAGCAAAGGACACCATCATCAAAATAAAACGACTGCCTACAGATTGGGAAAGAACCTTCACCAACCCTTTATCTGACAGAGGACTAATATCAAGTATATATAAAGAACTAAAGAAGCTGAAAAGCAACAAACCAAGTAATCCAATTAAAAAATGGGAAAAAGACCTAAACAGAGAATTCTCGATAGAGGAATATCAAATGGCAGAGAAATACTTAAAGAAATGCTCAACCTCATTAGCCATTAAGGAAATGCAAATCAAAACAACCCTGAGATTTAACCTTACACCCATCAGAATGGCCAAGATGAAAAACTCAAATGACACCACATGCTGGAGAGGTTGTGGAGAAAGGGTAACCCTCCTCCACTGCTGGTGGGAATGTAAACTTGTACAACCACTTTTTAAGTCAATCTGGTGCTTACTCAGACAATTAGGAATAGTGCTTCCTCAAGACCCAGCTATACCACTACTAGGTATATACCCAAAACTTGCTCAAGTACACACAGCAAGGACATTTGCTCAACCATGTTTGTAGCAGCTTTATTCGTAATATCCAGAACCTGGAAACAACCCAGATGTCCATCAACAGAGGAATGGATACAGAAATTGTGGTATTTTTACACAATAGAATACTACTCAACAATCAAAAAATCAAAAAAGAGGAAATCATGAAATTTGCAAGCAAATAGTGGGATCTAGAAAAGATCATTCTGAGTGAAGTATCCCAGAAGGAGAAAGACAAACATGGTATATACTTGCTTATATAGACCTACAAGATATGATAAACATAATGGAGTCTATACATCTAAAGAAGATAATCAAGAAAGCAGACACGAGGAAAAATGATCAAACCTCACTTAGAAAGACAAATGAGATGTGCATTGGACTTATGACAGGAGTCTACCACAGAAGGCATCTGAAAGACTCTACCATGCAGCATTTCAAAACAGATACTAAGACTCATAACCAAACCTTTGGCAGAAGGGAAGTTAGTATGATGGGGAAAAGATACAAGCCCCACAAGGACCAAATATATCTGGGCACAGGGTTTTTTTCTGAAACTGTTTCTCCAACCAAAGACCATGTATGGATATAACCTAGAACCTTTACTTGGATGAAGCTTGTGGTAGCTCAATAACCAATTGGTTTCCCATAGTAAGGGAACAGGGACTATCTCTGACAGGAACTCAATGGCAGGCTCTTTGACCTCCCCACACCCCAAGGGAGGAACAGTCCTGCTAGGCCACAGAGGAGGACTTTGCTGCCAGCCCTGAAGATACCTGATAAAACAGGGCCAGACGAAAGGAGAGGAGGTCCTCCCCAATCCATGGACTTGGAAAGGGGCAGGGAGAAGCTGAGGGAGGGAGGGTGGGATTGGGAGGAAATAAGGGAGCAGGATACAGCTGGGATACAGTTAATAAAATGTAATTAATAATAAGAAACAATAAAAAATTCAAACAGTTAAAACATTAATAGCAAACTTTAGAAAAAATTAAGTAAGGACCAGTTAGCAATTTGTAGTTTGTAGGAAAAATGTTGAAGCAGAGTTGAAGAGACACCTCTATTAGAATCAACTAAGGTCATTAACAACAACTGCATTTTTCTGAGATTAGTGCTATGGTACTAATACACTTGGACAAGATCTAAAAATAAGCATTTTATTAAAATGCCTAGGTAATTCTTACATACACAAAGCTTTTGGATTAGGTGTCCAAATCTTTGACATGATCAGGTATCTTACAGAAGTTTACTACATAAAATATATACACTCATATAGACATACAATATAGGGTAAACCTACTAAAATCTGTACACCTAAAGAAGCTAATCAAGAGGGAGGACTCTTGCTAAAATGCTCAATTCCTATCCAGAAAGGAAAAAAGGCTGGACATCAGAAGAAGGAGAAAAGAGGGAAAAAGTCAGGAGCCTGACACAGAGGACCTCTGAAAAACTCTCCCTGCAGACTATCAATGTAGATGCTGAGACTTATGGGCAACCTTTGGGCAGAGTGCAGGGAATCTTAGGAAAGAAGTTTAAAACAGTAAAATCTGGAGAGGACAGGAACTCAACAAGGAGAGCAACATAACCAAAAAATCTGAGCACAGGGGTATTTTCTGAGACTGATACTCCAACCAAGAACTATGCATGGAGATAACCTAAGACCCCTGCACAGATGTAGCCCATGGCAGTTCAGTATCCAAGTGGGTTCCATTGTGATAGGAACAGGGACTGTCTCTGACATGATCTGATTGGCCTGCTCTTTAATTACCTCCCCCTGATGGGGAAGCAGCATTACCAGGCCACAGAAGAAGACAATGCAGCCACTCCTGATGAGACCTAATTGACTAGGATCAGAAGAAAGGAAAATAAGTCTTCCCCTATCAGTGGATTTGTGGAGGGTGCATGCATGCAGAGGGTGGAGGAAGGGAACGATTGGGACAGGAGAAGGTAGAGAACTACAGTGGGGATACAAAGTGAATAAAGTGTAATTAATAAAAAAACAGTCAACAAATAATAAAATATATACAATTACTGAAATTGAAAATAAAAACATTCTGTCTTTTCACCCATTTAAAAATTATTTTCAGGTGTGGGTACAGACTGGGTTCTGGAATACATAAAGTCTGTTGGTGTCTAAAAATCTGTCCTCATACTTTTTATTATTTTCTAATTAAAAATTTACTAAAAAATGATATATGTTAAAGGATATGTAGAATACCAATGAACATCTATTTATTGTGAAATTTTATGAGGTGGGAGTATGCATGACAAGGGAATCTGGTTTAATCCATGAACAAACTTGCAATTGAAAATGCAACAAATTTATACTTAACAGAGCTTAGACAAGAACTCATGAAATTCAGTTACAGGAAAGAATAATCAGTTTCTATATGGAAAGGAAGAACACAGCCTGTCTCAGCCAATACCTGCTGCAGGATGGCATAAAATTTCTGTAGATGACAAACAGATATTAGCTATACTTTTGGAAATTGAGAGGTCCAAAATGTAGGTGTCTTAGAGTCTCACATATATAAAAAGTCTATTCCTCATATATGCATTCCCTTCATTAAAAGACCACATATTTGGTTTAGTTTGATTTAGACTTACTTTTTGGTTAGGATTTTAAGCACACTTAAAATATCTCTACTCTCATTACTACATCATTGTTAGCTCCCTCCTAAAACTATCTGTGCCAGTTAGTTTTCTCAACTTGATACAAGCCAGGGATAGCTGGAAAGAGGGAACTGTAACTGAGCATTGTCACCATGAGATTATAATACAAGCATATATATTTGGCATATTTTGGTTAATAAATGATATGGCAGGGCTCAGACATTCATAGGCTGCGCAACTTTTGAGGAGGAGGCATTGGTTTTTATAAAATGCAAGCTGAGCAATCTAGGGAGAACAAGCTTGTAAGGGACCTTTCTCCATGGCCTCTGCTTCATCTTGGCCTCTAGGTTTCTGCTTTGACATTTTCCCACTTCTCTTAAACATGTATGCACACTTTTTTCCTATTAATAGAAAGTGATGTAGTGAAGAAACTGATACTAGGATCACAGAGTGTAACAGCAATGGACCTATATATGTAGCTTTATACCTTGGAATACGTTATTTGTGGAAAGCAAAGGACTTCGGCACTATGGTCTCAAAAATCCATTGAATACTCAGAGCTTCGTGAGCTCCTGTGGGAACATGGAAGATAATGTCGATATAAAGGCAGACAGATGGATTCCTGGCTTTTGAATTTCCAGAGGGATATTTAAGAATTTATCAAAGATGCCTTTGAAGTCATTCACATATTATAAATTCAGTGTTTATTCTGGTCTAGTAAAGTGATAGTTGGAAGTTTACCTCCAAGATCCATGACTTAATTATCTTCAGATAGTTCCTTAGGTTTCCAGTACCAGACTTAATTACTCTCTCATTGAGTGGATCTTGGGTTCAATTTAGAGAGCTGTTGTGTGTAATATTACCACGCCAAACTGGTCATTTTTGTGATTCAAAGGAGTCATATCTAGGTAGAATCATTGCTAACTTCTTTACCTGGAAACTTTTACAGCATCTCCAGGTACTAAGGAGGCTTTTGTGTCAGATCCAGTGCAATCCCTCTGAAATCAGTGTTGGAACTGTATCTTGTCTTAAGTAATGGAGACTTACTTTCCATCTCTGATAGTGGAACAATCTAGAGCAAGAGTAATAATCTATAATGAGAGAATATGAGTTACCACATTAAAGGTGATCCTTTGAAGTCTATCCGTTTAATAAATTGATTCATTATTTTATTTCTCTTTACAGCTGAATAGTATTCCATAATATATAGGTACCATATCTCTATTACCCATTCATTAGTTAAAGTACATTTAGGTTAGCTATTGTAAAAAGAAGAACAATGAATATTGCTAAGCAAGGATCTGCATATTAGAATGTCAGTCCTTAGAGCACATGCTTATGAGTGATATAGCTGGGTAACATGGTAGATTTATTATTAGCTTTTAAGATTGTCCACATTGATGTCTTGAGTGGTTGGACAAGTTTGGAATGCCACCAATAGTGAATAAGAGTTCATTTTCCCCACATTTTTCTATTGTTTTTTTAATCTTTATCATTCTGACTATTGTAAAATGAAATCATGAATTTATTATGATTTGTAGTTCCCTAATTACTTGTGGTAACAGACATTTTTTAATAATTCATTAGCCATTTATCTTTTTTTTTTTCTTTTTAGAACTCTCAGGTCAGATTGGTGTATGGATATGTTTATTCATGTTTTCTTGGTTAGTTATTGATGTAGGAGGGCCCTGGCTACTGTGGCCCTGCCATCCTTGAGAAGGTGGTGTATATGAAAGCAAACTGAGGAATCCTTTTAATAAGAGCCAGTGATCAGAAGTTTCATGCTCTCTGGTCCAGTTCCTATCTCTAAGTTTCTGTTTGGAACTATTGGTTTGATATCCTCTAATGATGGACTGTAACAATAATTTAAAACAAAAATAACCTCTTTCTTCCCCTAACTTGTTTTGGTTAACATTTTATCACAGCAACAGCCATCAAGCTAGGACAAAATCGTAGCAGATACTAAGATTCTTTTATATAAATTGTTTTAGGAAAATGAAAACTGCAGAATGTTGATCTGGCAAAAAGTTCTTCTAAAGTGTTCTTTGGAAATGTGAAGAAAAAATGGGAGATATTATATGTATATTGGTTAGTTTTTCATTGGCAACTTGACACAGACTAGAGTAACAGAGTGAGTATTAGTTTAAGAATTGTCTTCATCAGATATACTGGCATGTGGGGAATTTTCTTAATTGGTAATTGATATCAGAGGGACTAACCCACTGTAAGTATCAGAATAGAGAGGCCTCTATCATGCAAGAAAGTTGGTAGAGCACAGGCTAGTGAAAACAAGTTTTTGCTTTGTTTTCTGCTTGAGCTTCTACCCTGACTTTGTTCAATAAAAAAACTAAGGCCTGGGAGGTCTAGGTTAAAATAAACCATTTATTTTCCATTTTTCTTCTGGTTACAGTCTATTACAGAAAAAAAAACTAGAATGATATGTTTCCTTCCCTCTTTCATTAGAAAAAAAATATTTTCTGGATTCTCTAACAATGTGTGAAAAGGGGGAGCGCAAAACCATTATATTAGAGTCATTGAATCATCATTGTAAATAACACTAATGAGCTATCCCAGAAGCAGAAAGACACACATGATATATACTCACTTATAAGTGGATATTAGACATATAATATAGGACAATCATACTAAAATAGGTACACCTAAAGAAGCTAAGCAAGAAGGAGGACCCTGGATAGGATGATCAATCTTCATTCAGAAAGGCAAACAGGATAGACATTGGAAGAAGGTGAAAGTAAGGAACAAGACAGGAGCCTACCACAGAGGTGCTCTGAAAGACTCTGCCCAACAGGGTATCAAAGTGGATGCTGCTACTCAGAGCCAAACTTTGGGCAGAGTGCAGGAAATCTTATGAAAGAAGGGGGAGATAGAAAGATTTGGAAGTGTCTGGAGCTGCAAAAGGAGAACAACAGAACCATAAAATCCGGGTTTAGTAGTCTTTTCTGAGACCAATCAAACCAAAGACCATTCATGGAGATAACCTAGACCCCCTGCACAGAGGTAGACCATGGCAGTTCAGAGTCCCAATGGGTTGCCTAGTAAGGAGAACAGGTGCTGTCTCTGACATAAATTCAGTTGCTGGCTCTTTGATCACCCCCCCTCAAGTCATTTCTCTTGAGTCATTATTCTTTGTTAATTATTATTACATGAAAAATTAAAAATACTAGTTTAGCTGATTCCTGTCTTAAAGACATTTATCTTTTGAGTACTTTTCTTCCTTCATTGAAAATTCTTTTCTTCAAAGGTTCACTATACTTTAAGATTACATTAATCATATTTAATGATATATACTAAAATATGATCTCCAAAAAGCTTTAGGTAAATCTATGATAAACCTGCTCTTTAATTAATGATGTTTGTTTTCTGTCAACAGAAGTGAGGAAATAACCATCAGGTATTAACAGAAATCCAGTTAGTTTTTAAAATATATTTGTAGGCAAACTTGACAGTCCTTAATTAATATTCTCCTCTACAAAATTCTTCAAAATTCGATTATTTAAGTATTAGAATTAAATTAATGTTATTCATGACTATGATAGGTTTTTCTAAAAGAACAAGTTAAAAAAAAATTGTCAAAACGCTGTTGTACTTACCCAGCACATAGTTTGGAGCTTGGAAACAAATGTCTGTTGATCCATGAAGAACAGAGTGTTTTCCTCTGCAGTTTCCAAACTCAGGCAATCCTTCTGATTCGGTTGCAAGAAAATAGACTGAATACTCAGCCATTTGTTCTCAACATGTCTACAGTTACACATCTGTGCATCACATATTCTGCTCTCTATGCAATCCCAAATTCAGGGATACCCTGGAAAAAAAGGCTTAATGAGTTTAAGGACCAGAAGGTGAAAAACAGGGCTATACAATGCTCTCTTCTAGACATGTAATAGTGATTGTACTCATGAACTCACAGCAGCTCTGGTTATTTGCACAAGACCTGTGCAAAATCAAGAGAGTACAAAACTCTTATAAATGGGAGAGGGCTTCACCAGGCTCATGCTTTACTAAGAATTAACTAAGAAGCTACTACAGGTCATGTCTGATCAAAGAGGGGTAGTTTACTTTTCTGTTCTTTTCTTTGCTTTTCTTTCTTTCTTTTCTATTTTCTTTCTTTCACTCTCTTTTTCTTTTTGGATATGGGCATCAGTAGTTAGACCTAATAGAATACTTAGTAAAAATATTTTGTAGATATATGAAGGAGCTGAAAAGGTGAATAAGTGTGTACGTGAGTATATTTCATTGCATATATGTATCAAATTTCCAAGAAAAAATACATAGAAAAAGAAATTAAATGAAAGAACACAAAACTGTCTTAATCATGTATGTAAACTTTAAAGTGTATATTTCTAAATTGGATCTTTTGAGATAAATTTATTACCTTTAAATATGTGTGTTTTAGATACATGATGCAAATACATGTAACTAAAAGAAAGAAGCCTGAACACTTGGAAAGCTTAGGTCTTATTGAGTAACATTTTTCTCTGATATGTTACTTTATAAAAATTCTGTTTCTAAATTTTACTTCAGACTTATAGTTGGCAAATTAAGGTTATACACACATATGGATTATAAATTATTAAATTTTATCACAACAATGTAGGATAATTAAATAAAATAAATTAATGCACATACTAATTCAAATATTCTTTTTACCCATTGCAGTGGCTAATGTCTGTAATCCCAGCCCTCTGGGGAGGAGAAGCAGGCAGATCTCTGTGAGTTTGAGGCCAGACTGGTATACAAAGTGAGTCCAGGACAGCCAATACTACACAGAGAAGCCCAGTTTCAAACACACACACACACACACACACACACACACACACACACACAAACTGTTTTCATGCAAAAAAATTAAAATACAAACTATTTTCATGCAAAAAATTAAAAAATATTTTCATGCAATAAAATTAAAATTTTAATAATTTTCAGATGTAAAACATTTACTGTATTTAAAAGGTTATACAATATATCACAAGAAAGGAAAATTTCATTCCTGTTGTCCTGTTATGGAGTTGTACTCTTTGACCATCACATTTTCTCTTCTTTTTTGTTGGTATATCTTTGTAGACAAGAGTCTGAAGCACTTATATTGGCTAGTTGATTTGATTACATGACATTGAAATTACACAAATTTATCTAGCTCTATACTTTTTCATGGAGTTTCAGAAGTTTCTGTAACCTGACTGTTTAATTCTCAGTCTTTATTTTCATTTCCATTATCAGCATAATACAGTCTTGACGACCTGAATTTGCTGTTCCCTGTTTTTGCCTAATTGGTATGGCTGAGGTCCTTAGACAGTAAACTTGGATTCACTCACTAAGCGGTGACCTTTCCACACTTTGGGATTTGTTCCTCACTTTGAATGGAATGTTATTAACAGTTTATACTATGGCTCTGAAGTATAACTTGAAATCAAGGATAGTAAAACTTCTAGACTTATTTTTACTATAGAGATCTCAGGTCTTCTGTGCATCAATATAAATTGTCAGGTTGTTTTGGTTTTTATTTTTGTTTATCAATCTCTACAAAAAAGATGTTCCTTGGAAATGAATGAGTTACATCTAATCTGTACACTGCTTTTGGTAAGATGGCTGCTTTTATCATGTTAATTCCATCAGGTTCATACATGTGAGGTTGCTCCATCTTTCATATCCTTGGTTTTTAGTTTCTGAGTTTTCTAGTGTTTTCATTTTGTATTTGATACTACTTCAAATGGGATTGCAGCCCTGATTCATACTCTACTTCTCTTTGTACACAAGAAGGCTATAATGTGTCACTGCTGAAAATATTATCCATAGTGGTTTATTGGTGAAATCTTTAGGGTCTTTCATGTATCAACTAAAAATAGTGATATTTACTTTTTTATTATTTTTCTTGATTTGAATGAGTTTATTTTTCAATAAGTTTTGGAATGACACTGGTTTTATAATTAATATGTTTTTAATTACACTTTATTTACTTTGTATCCACCCTCTGTTCCCTCCCTCCTCCCCTCCAAATCCCTCCCTTCCTCCTCTTTCTCCATGTATGCCCCTCCCCAAGTCCACTGGTAAGGGAGGGTTTCTATTTCTTCCTTCTGATCCTAGTCTGTTAGGTCTCATCAGGAGTGGCTGCATTGTCTTCCTCTGTGGCCTAATAAGGCTGCTCCCTCTTCAGGGGGGAAGTGATCAAAGAACAGGCCAATCAGTTCATGTCAGAAGCATTCCCTGTTCCCATTATTATGGAACCCACTTGGAGACTGAACTGACAATGGGCTACAACTGTGCAGGGGTTCTAGGTTATCTCCATGCATGGTAGTTGGTTGGAGGATCTGTCTCAGGAAAGACCCCTGTGTTCAATTTTTTTGGTTCTGTTGCTCTCCTTGTGGAATTCCTGTCCTCTCCAGATCTTACTATTTCCCACTTCTTTCATAAGATTCCCTGCATTCTGTCCAAAGTTTGACCATTAGTCTCAACATCTGCTTTGATAGTCTGCAGGCAGAGCTTTTCAGAGGCCCTCTGTGGGAGGCTCCTAACTTGTTTATCATTTATTTTTCTTCTTTTGTCATTTTGCTCCAACAAGGACTTCAAGCACTATACTGAATAAGAATGGTGAAAAAAGGTACTCTTTTGTTATTTCATTTATTAGTAAAAATTCAGCTTTTTGTCTTTTAACATAATGATTGGTTATAGAATTACAATATTTAACCTTTATTGAGATGAGACACTTTCATTCTATACTTCTTTTTTTAAATCGGTAACGAATGTTGAATTTTAAATGTAGGTCTTTTATCTATTAAGATGATGATGTGATTTCTGTTCATGAGCTGTATATATATATACATATTTATATATGTATATATATACATATATGTATATATACATATGTATACATAAGCAAGTTAGTATCTCTATATATGCATATATATATGTATGTATGTATGTAAGCATCCCTGCACCTTAAATAAAGCTCACTTGAATTTGATGAATGATATTCTTCTGTATGTATCTCTGAAATCTGTTTTAAAGTATTTTAAGGAGGATTTTTGCTTCTATAGTCATTATCAGAAAGATTATCTATGAAACTATCCCTTTTCCTCCATCTCAATCTCTCTCTCTTTCTCTCTCTGTTCTATTTCATTTTGAGTGATACTGTACCTTTATTTTATTTTGATGCCAAGATAATATTAACCTACTAAAGAGAATTTAAAATATACTTTTGTATTTTACAAAATAATTGAAAAGTAATATTATTTGTTTTTCTTAGAAGATTTGATATAATGCTGTGCTGGATCCATCTTCATCTAAGTTTTTTTTTTTTAATTAGCAGTATTTTACCTACTATATTTCTCTTGTTGTTTTCTATATATCTGTTTAAATTATTTAAATCATCTTAAGTTGATGCTGGTAAATTGTACGCATGTAGAAATTCAGCCATTTCTTCCGTATTTTCCAGATCAGTGGAATGAAACTACTTAATTTATGCCTTCTTGATTCTCTGAATTTTTTCTGGTTATCAGTTGTAATCATTCCCCTTTTGTGAAAATTTGTGTCTTCTGCATTTTAATTTTGGTTAATTTGGCAAAGTGTTTGTCAATCTTTTTTACCCTTCAAAGGGTAAAGGGCCAACTCCTTTTATTTCACTGAGTCTTCATAAGCTTTTTTTTTTCTTTTTTAATTAAATTACTTGTTTTTATATTAGTTTCACCTTCATATGGAACAACGAGAAACCCAGAATTGCTAAAACAATTCTTTACAGTAAAGGATCTTCAGAAGGTATTTCCATCCCTGATCTCAAGCTGTACTATAGAGCAACAATACTAAAAACTGCATGGTACTGAAATAGAAACAGACTGGTGGATCAATGGAATCAAATAGAAGATGCTGACATAAATCCACACACTTGTGGACACCTGATTTTTGACAAAGATGCCAAATCCATTCAATGGAAAAAAGACAGCCTTCAACAAATGGTGCTGGTCTAACTGGAAGTCTATATGTAGAAAAATGCAATTAGATCCATACTTATCACCCTGCACAAAACTAAAGTCTAAGTGGATCAAAGACCTCAACATAAAACTAGACACACTAAACCGCTTAGAAGAAAAAGTGGGGAATACCCTAGAACTCATTGGCACAGGAGACAACTTCCTGAAGAGAACACCATCAGCACAGGCTCTAAGAGCAACAATCAATAAATGGGACCTCATGAAACTGAAAACTTCTGTAAAGCAAAGGACACTGTTGTCAGAACAAAATGACTGCCTACAGATTACGAAAGGAACTTCACCACCCCTATATCTGACAAAGGACTAATATCCAGTATGTATAAAGAACTCAAGAAGTTAACCAGCAACAAATCAAGTAATCCAATTTAAAAAATGGAATACAGAGCTAAACAGAGAATTCCCTATAGAGGAATATCGAATGGCAGAGAAAAACATAAAGAAATGTTCAACGTCTTTAGTCATGAGGGAAATGCAAATCAAATTGACCCTAAGATTTCACCTTACACCCATCAGAATAGCCAAGATGAAAAACTCAAGTGACAACACATGCTGGAGAGGTTGTGGAGAAAGGGGAACCCTCCTCCACTGCTGGTGGGAATGTAAACTTGTAAAACCACTCTGGAAAGCAATCTGGCGCTTCCTCAAACAACTAGGAATAGCGCCTCCTCAAGATTCAGCTATACCACTCCTAGGCATATACCCAAAAGAGTCTCAAGTATACAATAAGGACATTTGTTCAACCATGTTTGTGTCAGCTTTATTTGTAATAGCCAGAAGCTGGAAACAGCCCAGATGCCCCTCAGTGGAGGAATGGATATAGAAATTGTGGTACATCTACACAATGGGATATTACTCAGCAATAAAAAACAAGAAAATCATGAAATTTGCAGGTAAATGGTGGGATCTGGAAAGATCATCCTGAGTGAGTTGTCCCTGAAGCAGAAAGATACACACGGTATATACTCACTCATATAGACATATAATAATATAGGATAAACCTACTAAAATCTGTACATCTAAAGAAACTAATCAAGAGGGAGGACTCTTGCTAAAATGTTCAATTCCTATCCAGAAAGGCAAAGAGGATGGACACCAGAAGAAGGAGAAAAGAGGGAACAAGTCAGGAGCCTGACACAGAAGACCTCTGAAAGGCTCTGCCCTGCAGACTAGCAATGCAGATGCTGGGACTTATGGGCAAACTTTGGGCAGAGTGCAGGGAATCTTAGGGAAAGAAGTTTAAAACAGTAAAATCTGGAAAGGACAGGAACTCCAGAAGGAGAGCAACAGAATCAAAAAATCTGAGCACAGGGGTCTTTCCTGAGACTGATATTCCAACTAAGGACTATTCATGGAGATAACCTAAGACCCCTGCACAGATGTAGCCCATGGCAGTTCAGTATCCAAGTGGGTTCCATTGTGATAGGAACAGGGACTGTCTCTGACATGATCTGATTGGCCTGCTCTTTAATTACCTCCTCCTGAGGGAGAAGCAGCATTACCAGGCCACAGAAGAAGACAATACAGCCACTCCTTATGAGACCTAATTGACTAGGATCAGAAGGAAGGAAAGAAGACCTCCCCTATCATTGGATTTGTGGAGGGGCATGCATGCAGAGGGTGGAAGAAGGGAGGGATTGGGACTGGAGGAGGTAGGGAACCACAGGGGGGATACAAAGTGAATAATGTGTAATTAATAAAGAATTTTAAATAAATGTAACTAATAATAAAAAAAATTTTAAAAAGCAAAAGGAAAAAAAAAAGAAGAAGAACATTAGGAATAGTGCTACCTCAAGATCCAGCTACATCACTCCTGGCCGTATATCCAAAAGATGTTAAAATATACAACAAGGGAATTTTCTCAGCTGTGTTCATAGTAGCATTAATTATAATAGGCAGAATGTGGAAACAAACTAGACGTCCCTCAACCAAGGAATGCACACAGAAATTGTGGTACATTTACACAATGGAATTCTGCTCAACAACTGAAAAGGAGCTAATTATGAAATTTGCCGGCAAATGGTAGAACTAGAAAAGATCATCCTCAGTGAGGCAACCCAGAAGCAGAATGACACATATGGCATATACTCGCTTATAAGTTGATATTAGCTATATATTATGGGATAATCATACTGAAATCTATAATCCTAAAGAAGCTAAACAAAAGGAGGATCCTAGGGAAGAGGCTTAAGCCTCACTTAGAAGGGCAAAAAGGATAGGCATCCGAAGTAGTAGAAGACAAGGAAAAGGACAGGAGCCTTCCACAGGGGGCCTCTGAAAGACTCTATTTCATCATGGTATCAAAGGACATGCTAAGACTCATAGCTAAACTTTGGGCGGAGTGCAGGGAACCTTATTGGAGAAGGTGGAGATAGAAAGATCTGTCTTCTAGGGGACAGAATCTTCACAAGGAGAAAAATAAAGCCAAAACACCTAGGCCAAGGGGGGGCCTGCAGATACTAATGTTTCAGCCAAGGACCATGTATCAAGAAGACCTATACTCAGTGCTCAGAAGTAGCCCATAGACTGCTCAGTTTCCAAGTAGGTTCCCTAGAAAGTTGGGATGTGGCTCTCTCTGACATGAACTCAGTGGGCAGCTCTTTAATCACCTCCTCATGGTGTTAGCAGCCTTGCCAGGGCACAGAGGAAGATTATGCAGTCAGCCCTGATGAGATCTGATGGGCTAGGGTCAGATAGAAGTGTTGGAGGACCTCCCCTATCATTGGATTGAGGAAGAGTATAGGGGTGGAAGAGGAAGGGTGGGTGGGGCAGAGAGGATATGATAAGGGTCTATAGATGGGATACAAAGCAAATAAATTGGAAGAAGGAAGGAAGGAAGGAAGGAAGGAAGGAAGGAAGGAAGGAAGGAAGGAAGGAAGGAAGGAAAGAAGCCACCATTATTACTGTATTTGGGGTTAATTTGCTTCTTTTTAACTTAATTTTTAGTTAATGTAAAGAAATGCCTACATGTATGTGCACCAAGTACTTGTCCAATGTCTCCAGGGGCCACTATAAACTGAAGCTACAGATGGATGGAGTTGACATGGATCTGGGTCTTCTGAAAAAAATATGTGCTTTTAACTACTAAGCAATCTCTCTACCTTCAATCTCTTATTTTAAGTATAGTAATGTTTACATTATGAAACTGGATGTACTTGTATTTGTTGCATATATTTGCAATTGGAATTTTAATTTTCTCTTAATGGATTGTTACCTATGTCAGTAAAAAAGAACATTATTTGTTTTTTTTTTTTTTTTTTCTGGATAGATTTGGTTTCAAGCCTAACTTTTCACACATTGCCACCATAATTCTTATTTCTTGGCTCCACTTGCTTGGAATAGCTTTTTTCATTCTTTTAATCAAATACAATTATTATCTTTTATGTAAATTCCTCTTGTGGGAAGCAAGAAAGATATTTTGTTTCCTGCTCCAGTCTGCTAGTCTGCCTCCTGATTTGGAATTGAAACTTTTAGTATTCAAAGATATTATTTAAAGATGAGTATCACTTCCTAGCTTTTTGAGGACTTTTGTAATATTTGGGGAGTTTTCAGTCCTTTTTTAAAAAAATTATAGAGTTATAGCATCATTTGTTTTCCTTTCCCCCTGTAGTCTCTAGAGTGTGTCTGTCTTTACCTTTAGACTGAAGACTACCTTGAAGTATTCTCTGTGGTTCTGGGTTGGTGAGCAAAAATTCCGTTAGCCTTCTTTTTCATAAAAGTAAAGTTTTTCTTTCACCCCCAATTATATTAGTGTTATTAGCTATACTTATCTGTATTTTCAGTTGTGATCTTTTGGAAACCTGAAACATTAATGCAACAACTGTGATTGAAAATAATAATTCATCAATAATTACAATGGGCCTGCCTTTATACATGACTTGGCCCTTTTCAGTCTTTAAATATACTTTCTTTTCTCTGTACATTCAGTGTTTTAAGTAAATACAAAATAAGAATTTTTCTTTCTTTGTCATGTTTCATGTTTTGTGTGACTGTGATATTTCTGTGTGCTCACTGGCACAAGAAGAAATGAATTAATCAGAAGAGTAAAAGAAATCCAATGACTAAAAAATATATTAGAAGGCATTCACATCATTGGCCACCAGAGAAATAAAAATAAAATTACTTTGGTGTTTTATCTACCACCAGTGAGAATGTATAAGATTATAAAAAAAAAATAAGAAATGTTGCTGATATTAAGGAAAACTGAGAACTTTCTCTCACTGTTGGTGAGAATACAATCCTGTATGGCCTTTATCAAAACAACTGAGGAGATTTGACCAAAAGCTAGAAATACCATATGATCCAGGGATGCCATTTTTAAGTACATGCCTGAGGGGCTATGTTCAATTATATAGATACATGCTCATCCATATCATTTTGCTGTTCTATTCGTAAGTGAAAGTAAAGGTATACAGCCTAGATACCATAACAGATTAATATATTATGGAAATGTGGTGCCTATCCACAACACTGTATTAATCTCTAATGAGACATGGAGCTGTCAATTTTGCAGTAAATAAATGGATGAAAACAGAAAACATAGTGACTCAGACTATTATTCAGACTCAAAAAAAGTCACAATCTAAAAGACAACTGCCACTTGTTCATGCTTATATGTGGATCCAAACATTGAATAATTAATTTGTGCATTTAAATTAGAGTATTTGTATAATATTCTACAAAGAGGCAATTTGGAGGCTGTGTAAAGATCATAGGAGATGGGTAATCAAATGTAGATGATATAAAGAGGAAATTGGAATGGATTTTGGGTGGATTTCAATGAGAGGATGGGAAAGTCAGGAATAGGAGTGGTTGGGAAAAGAAATGACACCAATTATCTTTGAGGAAGCTGTATGAAAACCCACTATTTCATAACATATGCATGTGCTCTTGTTTGTGAGAGAGAGAGAGTGTGTGTGGTAATTTGATGTAACAGACAATTGCCCACAACAAGTGGAGAAGACCTCATAACCTATAGATTATACTTGATGACCTATTGACAGCTGATTGCTTCTAGGAGAAAAAGAGTTCTTTTTCTTTAATAATGTGGTCCTCTGAAGGATGACTCTGCTTTACTGGATGGTTTCCACACTCAGGAGAATACAGACAGCACAACTGGTCCTTTTTTTATTTTTCATTTTTTTAACAAATACATGAAGTTGCTGGAGATAAGAATGTGAATGAGATCCTGGAAGGTTAAGATGGTTAGGGTTAAGAATAGAAAAGCAAAGGACACCATCATCAAAACAAAATGAATGCTTACAGATTGGGAAAGAATCTTCACCAACCCTTTATCTGACAGAGGGCTCATATAGAGTATATATAAAGAACTAAAGAAGCTGAAAAGCAGCAAACCAAGTAATCCAATTAAAAAATGGGGAATAGAGTGAAACAGAGAACTCACTGTAGAGGAATATCGAATGGCAGAGAAACACTTAAAGAAATGCTTAACCTCATTAGCCATTAGGGAAATGCAAATCAAAACTACCCTGAGATTTCACCTTACACCCATCAGAATGGCCAAGATCAAAAACTCAAGTGACAACACATGCTGGAGAGGTTGTGGAGAAAAGGGAACCCTCCTCCACTGCTGGTGGGAATGTAAACTTGTAAAACCACTCTGGAAAGCAATCTGGCGCTTTCTCAGACAACTAGGAATATCTCTTCCTCAAGATCCAGCTATACCACTCCTAGGCATATATCCAAAAGATTCTCAAGTACACAATAAGGACAATTGCTCAACCATGTTTGTGGCAGCTTTATTTGTAATAGCCAGAAGCTGGAAACAGCCCAGATGCCCCTCATTTAAGGAATGGATACAGAAATTGTGGTACATCTACACAATGGAGTATTACTCAGTAATGAAAAATAAGGAAATCATGAAATTTGCAGATAAATGGTGGGACCTGGAAAGGATCATCCTGAGTGAGCTGACCCAGAAGCAGAAAGACACACATGGTATATACTCACTCATATAACATATAACATAGGATAAACCTACTAAAATCTGTACATCTAAAGAAACTAATCAAGAGAGAGGACCCTGACCAAAACGCTCAATCCCCATCCCGAAAGGCAAAAAGATGGACATCAGAAGAAGAAAACAGAAAACAACCTAGGAACCTGCCACAGAGGGCCTCTGAAAGGCTCTGCCCTGCAGACTATCAAAGCAGAAGCTGAGACTTATGGCCAAATGTTGGGCAGAATGCATGGAATCTTATGTAAGAAGTGGGAAATAGTAAGAGCTGGAGAGAAAAAGAACCCCACAAGGGGAGCAACAGAACAAGAAAATTTGAACAGAAGTGTCTTTCCTGAGACTCATACTCCAACCAAGTACCAGGCATGGAGATAACCTAGAACCCCTGCATAGATGTAGCCCATGGCAGTTTAGTAGCCAAGTGGGTTACATAGTAATGGGAAGAGGGACTGCCTCTGACATAATCTGATTGGCCTGCTCTTTGTCACCTCCCCCTGAGGGAAAAGCAGCCTTACCAGGCCTCAGAAGATGACAATGCAGCCACTCCTGATGTGATCTGATAGACTAAGATCAGAAGGAAGGAGAGAAGGACTTCCCCTATCAGTGGAATTGGGGAGGGTAATGAGTGAAGAATGGAGAGGGAGGGTGGGATGGGGAGGGGAGGAGGGAGGGGCCTATGGGATGATACAAAGTGAATAAATTGTAATTAATAAAATACAATTAAGTTTAAAAAAAAAGAATACAAACTTTCAAGTAAAGACACCTGTAAGAACTTTTCAATGAATTAATAAGTATTCTTCAGTCTAGAAATATTTTATGTCAGATTTTCCTCTTTCTTGAGGATATTTACATATATAATGAAATATTTTAGGCATGGAACAGAAAGTTAAACTCAAATTCCATTTATTTTCATATAACCTGTATTGTAAACATATCCTGTGTCTAACTGTACTCAGCACTATTAGTAGGTCTCTCATTTTAATACCATCATTGATCAAGTGTATAGTGAACAATTGTGAAATTTTTCATTTGTTTTTTTATATTCTTTTTTTAGTTTTTATTTTTTATATTAATCACAGGTTATTTACTTTGTATCACAGCCATAGCCTACTTCCTCATTCCCTCCCAGTCCTACCCTTCCACCCTCATCTCCTCCTTGCCCCTCTCCAAGTCCACTGATAGGGGAGGTCCTCCTCCTCTTCCATCTGACCCTAGCTTATCAGGTATCTTCAGGACTGGCTGCCATGTCCTCTTCTGTGACCTAGCAGGACTGTTCCTCCCTGGGGGGGGGGGGGAGATAAAGGAGCCAGTCATTGAGTTCATGTCAGAAATAGTCCCTGTTCCCCTTACTAGGGTACTCTCTTGGTTACTGAGCTACCATGGGCTACATCTGAGCAGGGGTTGTAGGTTATATCCATACATGGTCCTTGGTTGGAGAAACAGTCTCATAGAGAGCCCCTGTGCCCTGACATATTTTGTCATTGTGGAGCTACTGTCCTCTCTAGGTCACACTAACTCCTCCTTCTTTCATATGATTCTCTGCACCCTGCCCAAGGTATGGTGAAGAGTCTCTGCATCTGCTTTGATACACTGCTAGGTAGAGTCTTTCAGAGGCCCTCTGAGGAAGGCTTCTGTCTTGTTACTTGTTTTCCTCTACTTCCCCTGTCCATCCCACCTGTCTTTCTAAGTGAGGATTGATCATCTTACTCTGGGTCCTCTTTCTTGTTTATCTTCTTTAGGTGCACATATTTTAGTATGTTTACCCTATCTTATAGGTCTATATAAGTGAGCATATACTGTGTATGTCTCTCTGCTCCTGGGATACATCACTCAAGATGATCATTTCTAGGTCCCACAGTTTGCATGAAAATTTCATGATTACCTTGTTTTTAATTGCTGAGTAGTATTCCATTTTCATTTGTAACATTCTGTCACTCACATATTTTAAGTTTTGGAATATTTAGACTTTAACATTATGGCTCCTCAAGCTCTATAGCACAAATTCCTTATAATATGTAGTAGACATTCACTTCACATAGCCAGTATGAGAACTTTTTGAAAAGCTTACTTAATAGGCACAGTATATGATACTCCAATGACGGCCAAGGCACAACACAAGCGAATTCAACCATATGATCCAGTTGGTTTGGAGTGAGGGAAGGATTAATGACATTAACAAACAAACACGAACAAAAAACATCACAAGGTAATGTAGAGAAATTAGAAGACAGAAGACCTCTGTAAATTCAGATAAATGTTTTGGTTGAATTTGGTCTGATGGAAAATAAAAGGTAGCAGTAGCACATTACTGATGACAAAAGAGTACCATGAAATGGTCTAGTGTGAGAAAAGGCAGGAACAGGCTTGCAAAGCAGGATGTTTTCCAGTAGACCAACCAAGTCCCATCTTACAATGTGCTGGAGCACCTTCAACATTTAATGAGTAGAAACGAAAGTTTCTTGAACTTTCAGGTGGGGCCTATTTTCGTAGAAAGCATCTAAATTTATGTCCAAGAGTTTAAAAGCCTTTTAGGAGCGATGGTAGTTGAAAACAGGCCGTGGGGGCATGAGGTAATGGCACTTCAGGTGGCATCTGCACTGTAAGGCACTTAGAGAACTGTTCCTAAGTTGCTCAGTTCCCAGATGAAGAACTAAGATATCTGAGTGTGTATCTGATAGACACTTAAAAGTCCCATTATGTGACCCAAGGGTCAGACCTTAACACTGGATGCCTAAAATCTGTCCCCTGATAACCATTCAAACCAGGTGCTTATCTTTGCCTTCTGAAGTGCTCTTTCTGGTCTATCAAATCTTGTTTATTCCACACAGAACAAGAAAAACAAGCCTCCTAAGCATCCTTAATGACTTCCTGGGATCTTCAATGCATTGGTAGCAGATTTATAAGACATATCAGGGTTTCTATGAGGTAATGATAGTTATTAGGAATTGTACATCATGAAACATTTCCTTGGGAAGTATTAAGCCATATGTGATAGCTGAAATTAATTATGTGGCTCCTAATCAACCAGATGGAAATTAGGATGCATGGAAGATGAAGTTGCATGCTCTGCAGAGGCCATTATTCCCTGTCATGTGTCTGGTACATTGCCAATGCTGAGCTACTGAGGTGAGACTTTGTTAAAGACTCCCACTGTAACGTTCAGGATAGCAATTCATCTAGAGCACATTAGGACCTGCTCTTGTCATATTCATTCCAAAGGGCCCTGCTGTCTCACCTCTCCTCTAATGAAGGCATTTCCACATTAGGGATCACAAGACGTAAAACAATTCTTGATGTGATGCTTGTTGTACCTGTAAAGCCTTTGCACAATTAGCAGTTCCCAGATTCAGAAATCTTAACTTCCAACCTCACTCAGGCAGGCAGGAGTTTGCATATCTCACAGAAAGACAAACATATTTCACATAATGAAGCATAATTTAAATGACCAGATAATAATTGCTATCATTCATGTATTTTCTAGAGATTATCCTCAGGTGTTTATACTTCTTCATTTTGATACGTTCAATATTCCAATGAAGAAAGTAATTCTGAAAAACTATAATACATTTTGATTAGAATTCAAGATTATAGTAACTATGCTATTCTGAGTTACTCAGATGACATTTTAAGTCTAAGCAGTCATAACTTCTTTGTCTCAATTTAGTTAATAATATACTTATTCATCATAAATTGTCTTACATTCCTCAAATGTAGAATTATTAGGTATACATGGCATCCTGTATTAGCCCTCTGTCATTCTTGCAAAATTTACAATACGTCCACTACACAGTAACAATCTGGTAGCCATAACAGTAGAGTGGAGTGGCATAGAGAACCCAGATGTGAAGAAACTCAGAGCTGGCCTGTAAAAATCTGAGCAGTGGGAAGACAAGGTTGGAAAACATAGTCAGTGTCACAAAAGGAAGGCTGAGCTGAAGGAAAGCTAGGAAAAAGAGGGAAGAGTGGTCTCAGGAGGAGGAGGGTAGAGCTGAGCCTGCTCACAGCTGTGCATCTAATCAGCACTCTTTTCAAAGGATCCAGAGCTATTGCTGGGCAGAAGCTTGTGGGAGAGGAAGCCATTCTGTGGTTTAAAAAAAAATCCCTGAAATACAGCTGGGATGACGAATACCTTCTTTGAATGGTTGTTTTGATTTCTTCACCAAGAGCCAAGAAGAGGGGGTGGTGGAGAATAACTTCAGAGATTCTCAAAGACCTTGAATTTCCAAGTCTTGATTCTGCTAACTTTGCTTCAGAATTAGTGTGATTTTTTGTTGCTGTTTTGTGTTTTATCATTTTCTTTTTTCTTTTTTTTTTTTTTTAAGAAATGATGTTTCCTATCTCCCCCTACTCATGGAATTTTATGAAAGAAGGAGGAGATAGAAAGATCTGGGGTGACAGGACCTCCAAAAAGAGATCAATAGAGCCAAAAAAAAAAAACAAAAAAACAAAAAACAAAAACAAAACAAAATAACAAAACCTGAGCCCTGAGGGCCCTGAAGAGAGTGATACCCAAAACAAGGACCATACATGGAGAGGACCTAATACCTTGGCTCAGATGTAGCCCATAGACTCAGTCTCCAAGTGGGTTTCTTAGTAAGGGGAGCAGGAGCTGTCTCTGACATGAACTCAGTGGCTGGCTCTCTGATCATTTTCCCTCTCCTGAGTGGGGGGAGGGAGGGGCAGCCTTACCAGGCCACAAAGGAAGACAATGCATCCAGTCCTGATGAGATCTGATAGATTAGGGTCAGATAGGGTCAGATCTGATAGAAGGGGAGGAGGATCTCCTCTATCAGTGGACTAGAGGAAGGGCATAGGGGAGAAGAGGGAGGGAGGGTGGGATTTGGAGGATACAAGGGAGGGGGTCACAGCCAGGACACAAATTGAATAAATTATAATAAATGATAATAATAATTTAATAAAACAACATGAAAATAAAAAAGAAATTATGTTTCCTTCTTTCAGCGCCATTCTTGGTCATGCTTAAATTGTCAATATCCAATATAAGCAGGCACCATGTCCCATAGTAATGTCAAATCAAAGGTCTCCAAATAAAACAGCAAATGTATGTGCTATTCTGTGTGTTTGTGTGTGTGAATATACACACACCTAAATTTACATCTGTTTTCAATGCTTTTGTATGTGTATACATGTATAATTGAGCATTATTGATTTTCCACTAAGATGTTCAAAATCTGCAGATAAAAAATATTCATGAAAAAAAATG
>NW_026596051.1:5052843-5064163 GCF_907164565.1 Psammomys obesus
CAGGTGAGTTAACACTTTCAGACTGTGGAACCCACAGTCCTAAGATTCCTAAATATAGATTCTTGATTTTGATATCATCACATGTATATGTGAGATAGAGGTGGGGTATGAGTGATTTTGAAGCTTCTTGGACACTGTGACTGCAAATAAGGTGGGAAAGGTCTATGGAGCTGGGGGTTGCTGACAGGGTGACTTCCATTCTGAGTGATTCCTGACTTTACATTCAGAAAAGCCTGAGTCTGCAATGTGAGTGTGAAGGCAAAGAAAAGCCAATGACTCAGCTTGAAGATAGTGAGGCAAATGAAATTCTTTTGTAGTGAGAGAGGTTCAGTTTCTTTCTTTTTCCTTTCATTTATATTCTAACCCTATTTCTGTAGATAATTTTAATACAAACATTAAAAGAAGTTGTACTATAACAGTGAAGACAAATTTATTCCAGGCCCCATTAGGAATCAAAGTAAATGTCCAACCCCATGAACTACCTCTTTTTGGGTTATTGGTCAGTAGGAAGACCTCAAACATCACACCTTTTGTCGTTGCTATTTATTATCCTCCAGAATTTGAAGACTCTATTGTTGAAGATAACATATAGATAGAACATGGAAAAATCAGGATAATTCATATCCCAAACGTAATCCCTACTGGCTAGTGTTCATAGATTTTGAAGGGTATGTGGACTCACTAGAAACCATGGAGTGCTTAGCTCCAAAAGGGACTCTGTAAAATATCAGTGAGGGAGGGAGGGTGAGATTGGGAGGGAATGAGGGAGGAGGATATGGCTTTAATACAAAATAAATAACCTGTGATTAATATAAAAAATAAAAAAAATATTATAAAAATATCAAGGATCATTTTGGAAGAAAGAACCACTTATAAGGGACACAGGCAGTGGATGTCTACATGGAAATTGTATTTGATGAATATAGAGCTGTTGTACACATGAAGTTAAATTGACCTTGAATGCTTGTACAAGACCTCCACAAGGTCAAGTCAGCCAAAATCTCCAAATTGTCAGAGGAAGGTCCTTATGAAATCATACCCCTAGATGAAGTGAGTTTCTGGGGAAAGAAAAACCAGTTTTCTTCAGGGATGTGTTCCCTGCAAGACACCAACGCTCCAGGAGATGGTTCTGTATCCATAACTAAAGTAATTCACTGCGTTTAAAAAGATCATATGTTTATAATGAAAAAGTGGTTGTGAGGACATACAGCAGGGAGAAAGTAGGGGCTGATTTGATCAAAACACATTATATAAATGTCATACAATAAAAAAGATAAAAAATTAAAGTAAACAAGTAAGCAGTGTTAAGAATCTTAGAAGTGTCTACGAATGTATGAATGAAGAAATTAGTATAGTACATTTTTTTAATGACAGTACTATTCTAAGACTAAGACAACTGGATGTTTTCCAAAAATAGCAAAAACAAATTTATATACCTAGATGAGTCACAAAGGTCTGAATAACTTACATAAGCCATGCAAAAGTTGAGACTTTGATGTTACAAATAAATTAATAAGGTATTAAATTGTCCAAGGTCAAATTTCAAGGTATTTGATCAAGCTTTTTAAATGAATGACAGTCTTTTAATTTAGTGATCTGCTTTTGATTGCAAAAGTTCTACATTAAAAGAGAAAAGATATATATATATATATCTTTCATATATATATATATATATATATATATATATATATATGAAAAATATTTATTTAAAAGTGTTGGTTTTTATGCATGTTTATCTAAATATGCACATAATAGAAGTATCAAAATGGTGTAATTGACCTTTTGGGTATTAACCACAACTGGAGACTAATATTAATATAGTCGAGGGGATTAAAAGAGATGGCGTTTTGATTCTGTTCCTTTAAGGTGATCCACTCAGTCCAGATACTCAATCTTCATGAGAAGAGCTTTAAATTAGATCTCTATATTTTCATAAGGAAATGGATTATATCCAGTCTCCAATTTTACCTCCTTTCCTAAACAATTGTAAGTTTATCTCATCAGAGATTGATGTTTTACAATAGTGTTAAAGCCCAGCATTATCTTGAGGCCCTTTATGAAAAGCTATTTACTCTGTGCTAGTAAGGTTTTATCAATTTGATACAAACCAGAATCACCTGGGATTCTTCTGAGAAGAAGGAGGAGGAATGGGAGGGGGGAGAGTTTGGGGGTGGGACTGGGAGGAGATGAGGGAAGTGGCTGAATTAAGGCTGTAAATGATTAAATAAATAAGTGAGTAAAATTAAAGAGAGATCTCTCTTTTTCTTGATCAAAATACTTGCATCCATGCCATCCTTGATTTTATGTACTCTGGAACAGTAAGCTGAACTACACCTTCCTCCATAGCTTCTCACCAAAGTATTTTACAAGAGAAAGGGAAATGTGACTAAAAGATCAGCCTCGTCAGATCTCAAGAGCTTTGTCACCTTTCTCCTGTGTCCTGGGTTTGAAGGTGTATACATCTAACTTCTAGTTATTTATTATCTCCAATTAAATATTCATAGAGTTAGTTTCCAGTGCTCTAATGTTGAGGTTACTTCCAAATTTACAAAATCCTCACTATGAATCTATGAATTATTTGGCCTTGGACCATTTTTAGAACAACTGTACTAATTGCAGTTTATAAGCTAAAGAACATCTAGTATTAATTTGTACCTCTTTGGTGCCCGTTTAGTTACATTTCTAAGTAAACTCAGTTCTAAATAAGATACACCAAATTAGCTTTCTGGATACAGTTATTTAGTGGAAATAAGGTTAATATATCTTTCAATTAGATAGTAGTTTTTACTTAAGTAAGGTAATATCTACTCTACCCCCATAATTAAAATTAAATAAAAGATTCAATTTCTTTTTAAGGCTATTTGTAATTTTTAATAATTTTTATTTTTTAATATTAATTACAGGTAATTTACTTTGTATCCCAGCCATAGCCCCCTTCCTCATTCCTTCTCAATACCACCCTCCCTCATCTTCTCCCTGCCCCTTTACAAGTCCACTGATAGGGGAGGTCCTCCTCCCCTTCCATCTGACCCTAGCTTATCAGGTATCTTCAGGACTGGCTGCAAGGTCATCCTTTGTGGCATAGCAAGACTGATCCTCCCTTGGGGTGGGGGGGGTCAAAGAGCCAGCCACTGACTTTATGTCAGAAATAGTCCTTGTTCCCCTTACTGGGGTACCCACTTGGATACTGAGCTACCATGGGCTACATCTGAGCAGGGTTCTAGGTTATATCCACACATGGTCCTTGGTTAGAGTATCAGTCTCATAAAAGACCTCTGTGCCCTGATATATTTGGTCCTTCTGGAGCTTCTCTCCTCTCCAGGTCATACTAACTCCCCCTTCTTTCATATGATTCCCTGCATTCTGCCTAAGGTTTGGTTATGTATGAGTCTCAGCATCTGCTTTGATACACTGCTAGGTAGAACAAACCACATTTGACACCATTTCCTGATGTTATTATAGGAGACCAGATTTTCATGTATCTAATTTCCACTATAAAAGGCATGGGGTTTATTCACAGAAGTCAAAGGCACTTTAATTTTATTTTCATTATTTATGACACATTTTTTAATATTTCAAAAAATCTCCATTGATTGTAGGTGAAAATATGAAACAATTGAAATTTTATTGCTGGAAATGGAACAGAATCATTGTGAAGGAGATTAAAACTACATTCTCATCACAGTGTTTGATAAAATCTGAGGATAAAGAGAAGAATGAGGGCTGCACAGTGGTTCCACAGTTTGTGAGAGGTACCCTGTGAACTTTTTTCTCACTAATCTTTATTGCAACTATTATAGCTTGATAATATTAGCTGAACGGAAATTATAAGTGCCGAAAGAGGTATTGAATCAAGAAATGACAGTCTTCAAGTCTATAACCTTCTAAAGCTGTACATTTCTTTCACTCCAGTATTTTCTTTATTGCATTTAATGTGTACTAAAATTAATTCTAGTGCTGTTATGGTAATCTTACATTCCCAGAAGAGGATAGGAGAAACTCAGGAAAACCAGCTGAGACAAGTTATTGAAATATCTATACGTGTAAAAATTTGTTGTTTATTTCATTTTGGAATCTTGTATTGCATTTTGACAAACTATAGCCATATGAAGCTGTGGAAAAGAAGGTGGCATGATAATGCAAACTGATATGACCCAATCGTCCTAACTGATATTTCTTATCTTTGTCTGTGATTAAGAAAAACAGATACGTATCCATTTGAATGAATTTTGTATCCAGCCACATTGCTAAAAGGTGTTTATAAACTGAAGGAGTTCTCTAGTTGAATTTTTGTGATCACTTATGTATACTATCATATCATCTGCAAATAATGATACTTTGTGAATTCTTTTCTGATTTGTTTCCCCTTGATCTCCTTTAGTTGTCTTATTGCCTTAGCTAGGACTTCAAGTACTATGTTGAAGAGATATGGAGAAAATGGGCAGCCTTGCCTTGTCCCTGATATTAGTGGGATTGATGTTGGCTATAGGCTTACCATATATTGTTTTTATTATGTTTAGGTATGTACTTTGTATGCATAATCTCTCCAAGATGTTAAACCTGAATGGGTGTTGGATTTTGTCAAATGCTTTTTGGAATCTAAGGAGATGATCATGTGGTTTTCACATTCAGTTTGTTTATATGGTGAATTATATTGATGGATTTCTATATATTGAACCTCCCTTATATGCCTGGATGAAGCCTACTTGGTCACGGTGAATGATATTTTTATGTGTTCTTGAAATTGGTTTGCAAGTATTTTATTGAGTACTTTTGTATCATAAGAGAGATAGGTATGAAGTTCTCTTTTAGGGGGGGTCTTTGTGTGGTATAGGTGTCAAGGTGATTGTGGCTTCATAGAATGAGTTTGGTAATGCTCCCTCTGTTTCTGTTTTGTAGAATAGTTTGAAGAGACTTGGAGTTAGCTCTTTTTTGAAGGTTTACAATAATTCTGTACTGAAACCATCCAGCCCTGGACTTTTATTGGAAGGGAGACTTTTGATGACTTTTTCTATTTCCATGGTTGATATAGAATTATTCAATCTATTTACCTGATCTTGATTTAATTTTGGTACATGGAATTTATCAAGAAAATTGTCATTTCATATACTTTTTCAAATTTTGTGCATATAGACTCTTGAAGTAAGGCCTAATGATTGTCCTGAATGAGGTATCTCAAAGCAGAAAGACACACATGGCATATATTCACATCTAAGTGGATATTAGACATATAACATAGGATAAACGTAGTAAAATCTGTTCACCTAACAAAGCTAAGCAAGAAGGAGGAACTTGGGTAATATGAACAATACTCACTCAGAAGACAAACAGGATAGAAATCAGAAGAGAGAGAAATCAGGAAACAGGACAGGAGCCTACCACAGAGCAAAGCAGATGCTGAGACTCACAACCAAACTTTGGGCAGAGTGCAGGCAATCCTATGAAAGAAGTGAGAGATAGAAAGATGTAGAGGGGACAGAAACTCCATAAGGAAAATGACAGAACCAAAAAATCTGGGCCCAGGTGTCTTTTCTGAGACTGATACTCCAACCAAGGAACATGCATGGATATAACCTAGAACCCCTGCTCAGTTGTATCCCATGGTAGCTCAGTATCCAAATAATTTCCCCAGTAAAGGAAACTGGGGATGTCTCTGACATGAAATCAGTGGCTGGTTCTTTGATTACCTCCCCCTGATGGGGAGAGCAGCCTTATCAAGCCACAGAGGAAGGCAAAGCAGCCAGTCCTGATGAGATTTTATAAGCTAGGGTCAGGAGGAGGAGTACCTCTCCTATCAGTGGACTTAGAGAGGGGCATAGGAGAAGAAGAAGGAGGGAGGATGGGCTTGAGGGACAGGACTACATCTGGGATACAATGTGAATTAACTGTAATTAATATAATAAAGTAAAATAAAATTTAAAAAAGGAAAGGCAGATACTATTATATTATATGAATTGATAGTATACATAAGTGTCCCCAAAAATTCATACCAGAACTCCTACAGCTGATAAATATCTTCAGCAAAATGCCTGGATAAAAATAAAAAAAAAATCAGTAGCTCTCCTCTATACAAAGACAAATAGGCTGAAACAGATATTAGGGAAACAACACCCTTCACAATAGCCACAAATAACAAAAGTACCTTAGTGTAACTCTAACCAAGCAAGAGAAAGACTTGTATGAAAGCCCTTCAAGCCTCTGTAGAAAGAAGTTGATGAAGGTATCAGAAGATGAAAAGATTTCCCTGCTAATAGGTCGGTTAGATGAAATAGTAACAATGGCCATCCTACCAAAAGCATGCTATACATTCAATATGCTTCCCATCAAAAAAACAACATAATTCTTTACAGACCTTGAGATCACCATTCTCAACTTCATATGGAAGAAGAAGAAGAAAGAAATAAAGAAACACACAGAAAACAGAATAGCTAAAACAATCCTGTACAATAAATAATATTCTGGAGATATTTCCCTTCCTGATCTTAATCTGTACTATACAACAACAATAATAAAATCTTCAGGGTAGTGGCATAGAAACTGACTGGTGTATTAATGAAATAAAATTGAAGACCCAGAAATAAACTTAAATACCTATGGACCCCTGATTTTTACAAAGATGCCAAAACCATAGAATGGAAATTTTAAAAGATAGCATCTTCAACAAATGGTTCTGGTCTAACTGGATGTCCACATGTAGAAAAATGTAAATAGATCGATACTTATTATCCTGCATTAAATTAAATTTCAAGTGGATCAAAGACCTCAACATAAAACCAGACACACTACACCTGTTAGAAGAAAAAGTGGGGAAGAACCTTGAACATATTGGCACAACAGACAACTTCCTAAACAGCATACCAACAGCTCAGGCTCACAGATTAACAATTAATAAATTGAAACTCATAAAACTGAAAAACTTCTGTAAAGCAAAGGACACTGTGAACAGAACAAAAGGCCTGCCTAGAGACTGAGATATTCAATATATATATATATATATATATATTCAATATATATTCATATATATTGAATATATACATATATATTCAATATATATACATATATATATTCAATATATATACATATATATATTCAATATATATACATATATATATTCAATATATATACATATATATATATATCATAGAGGGCTAATGTCTAAAATACATAAAGAACTAAAGAAATTAAACAGCAATAACTCAATTATAAAATGGGGTACAGAGCTTAACAGAGAATTCTCAACAGAGGAAGATAAAATGGTGGAGAAACTCTTATAAAGAAATGCTCAATGTCCAGGGAAATGCAAATCAAAACAACACTGACATTCCATCTTATTCCTATCATAATGGCTTAGATCAAGAACTCAAGTGACAGCATATGCTAATGAGGTTGTGAACAGAGAGAAGCACTCTTCCATTGCTGGTGGGAGTGTAACCTTATACAACCACTTTGGAAATAAATCTAGAGCTTTCACATAAAATAGGGAATAGTGCTACTCTAAGACCCAGCTATTCCACTCCTAGGCATATAGCAGAAAGATGCCCTAACACATAAGGACATTTGCTCAGTTATGTGCACAGCAGCTTTATTCATAATAGCCAGAATCTGGAAACAACCTAGATGTTCCCCAACCGAAAAATGGATACAGAAATTGTGGTACCTTTACCCAATGGAATACTACTTTACAATTTAAAGCAAGGAGATCATGAAATTTGCAGGCAATTGGATAAAACTAGAAAAGATCATCCTGAATGAGGCAACCCAGAACAAAAGAGACACACATGACCATGATATATACTCACTTATAAGCAGGTACAAGTCATATAATACAGGATAACTCTCCTTAAATACAAAGACCTAAAGAAAGTAAATAACCAGAAGGACCCTAGGGAGTGTGATTAAATCTCATTCAGAAGGGCAAATATAATAGACAACAAAAGTATTTGAAGAGAGGGAAGAAGAAAGGAGACTACCATAAATATCCTCTGAAAGCCTCCACCCAGCTGGGGATTGATGCAGATGTTGAGACTCACAGCTGAAATTTAAGCAGAGTACAGGAAATCTTATGGAAGAGCAGGGTGATAGAAAGACCTGGAGGGGACAGGAACTCCGCAATATCAAGAAAGCAAAAACCTGGGCCCGGGTGGGCCTCCAGAGACTGATGCTCCAACCAACCATGCATGAAGAAAATATAGACCCCTTGATCAGATGTACCCCATAGGCAGCTCGGTCTCCATATGGGTCCCCTAGTAACTGACATGGACTTTGTTCCCATTCATTGATCACTGTCCCCTGGGGGTGTGGCCTTGCCAGCCCACAGAGGAAGAGGATACAGGCAATCCTAATGAGGCTTGATAGGTTATGGTCAGATTGTAAGAGAGGAGGCCTATCAATTTCTCTGAACTTGGGGAGAGGGGTGGGGGAAGAGAGATGGAAGGTGGGACCAAGAGGAGAAAAGAGGGAGGGCCAAGATGGCGGCGCCAGGAGAACACCGTGTCTGAGAAGCAGGACAACAAACTCCGTGCAGTGACCAGGAGACTGAACTCTGAGCCCTAAAACAACAGCTATCATGTTTCCCAGGTGAGGGGAGGCTCCCACGGCCTGGGAATTGGTCGGGTTCACTCTCAGCTGCCCAGCCAGAACCCAGAAGAGAACCCAGCAAACACGGGCTTTGGGTCTCCGGGCTGGTGCCACAAGCCTGATTGTCCCAAACACTTTCCCAGGTTGATCAGTAGGCACAAGGGTGCCTGAGACTGAGAGTCCCAGTTGCAAGAAAACCTCACAGGGAAGGAAAGATGCGAGACTGATCATGGGTCACCCAGTCTTTCCCTGGAAGGTCTCGCTGACCCCGGGTACCCTTGGCCATCACAACTGAGCTCCCACTGCACACGGAGAGCAGCTGCGCACCCAGCACAAAATACCTACTCCCTCTTGGGAGGAGGCAATAGGCAGCCAGCAGAATCTGCCACAGACCACATTGTCTGTACCCCAATCCAGGATCGGGGCTGAGAAAACCCAATCTTTCGGGAACTCCCCAAACGCCGCCATAACCCTGCTGCGGTGCAGCAGAAGGATAAAGAGGCGCACAGCGGCTTCACAGTGCCGGAATTCCAGTGCTGCCAGCTGCTCCTAGCAAACAAACTACAGCTCGGGATCTGGGACTGTGGTCATTCTACACGTCCTGAGATTCTCCTGGGTCCAGCGCAATAAGGTCTAGCAGCAAGTTCTATCACCGGCGCCCCCCCCCCCGACCCCTGGCAGAGAAACACCGGCTCAGGATCGAATTGAGAAGCCCCAATGCCTGCTGGCACTACCCTGAGAGCACCTCCATAAGCTTGCCCTAGCAGAGGGGAAGGTTAGAGGGGAAGGACAGAGAGGCAGCCTGCCAAGGACACAGGACCCTCTCTCCAGCTCACCCAGTGGCCCCTAGCAGAGAAACCCAAGCTCTGGATCTGAGGACACTCAACCCTACCTGGTACTCTCTCAGGATCAGCAAATATAGATTCTACCGCCAGGCTGCTTCTGGCAGAGAGATCTGGGCCGGGGATCTGGGATTGAGTACACTCAACCTAACTCTTTCTCACACCACCCAGGGACCAGTCAACATAACCCATCCTGGCAGACGGAAAGGACAAAGAGGCAGCACACAGGAAAGGTGGACACCGAGTCCTGCGGACACAGTGTCACAGAGCTGACTGTTAGCCTACCCGTGCACTTCCGCAGCAGGACCAAATCAGAGAGTAGAGAGCAAGGGGAACCCCTGAGCATTCCAACTGGTCCTGCAAGAGAGGGAGTGAGCCTTCTAGGGAGAGTTTGCCCCAGACCCAGGGAATCTCCACAGAAGCAACAAGAAGAGATCCCTGCCAACCACACCCCTAGTGTGGGCATCATAGGGATTCTTGGGATAGTGACACCAACACTGAAGCCTCTGCCTTATGGGTCCACCAGTGTAATCCAGTCAAACAATCCCTGGATTTCAGTCAGAACTGCCTAATAGTGGCTTGCAGGCCAATGCAATAGTCAGAGAATCCACGCATGCACACTGCGCCCGCTAAAAGTGCACAAGAATAGCCCCAGCATCACATTCCTTACTTAGGCTAAACTAAAACCACAGTGCACACTCCCAAACCAGTGAACCTCTCTCATCTTTCTGAAAAAGCAGTCCAGAAAACAGAAAGAGATGATCATAGCCCGAACTACAATCTTGAGGAAAAAAAAGTGAGGATTATAAATAACCAGATGGCTAGAGGCAGATGTAAGAACACTCCCAACAAAAATCAGGACATAATGACCTCACCAGCAACCCCACAAAACAATGGACACTTCAATTCAATAGATACACAAGAAAACGACCTCAAAACTATGTTTCTCCAGCTATTAGAGGCCCATAGAGATGAAATGAACAAAGCCCTCAGAGAAATAACCAAAGAAATCAAGACTAACCAAGAGGAAACAAATCGTGCTCTCAGAGAAATGACCACGAAAATTGAGGCAAACAGAGAAAAAATGCACAAAGCTCTCAAAAAAATGTCCACACAAATGAAGGCAAATAAAGAAGAAATAAACAAAGCTCTCATAGAAATACAGGCAATTGTACCCAAAGAAGTAGAGGCACAATTAGTGATACATAGAGAGGAAATGGACAAAAAAATAGAAGCTATCATTGAAAATCAGGAGTCCACATTCAAACAGATGAAGGAAATGGTGCAAGACATGAAAACAGAATTAGAATCAATAAAGAAAACACAAATAAAGAAAAACCAGGAGCTGGAGAACATAGAGAAAAGATCAGGCACTACAAAGGTAAGCATCACCAACAGAATACAAGAGATGGAAGAAAGAATCTCAGGAGCCGAAGATACACTTGTGGAAATTGACACGTCTCTCAAAGAAAAAATAAAATCAGAAAAGTTCCAAACACAAAACATCTAAGAAATCAAGGACACCATGAAAAGACCAAACCTAAGAATAAGAGGAGTAGAAGAAAAAGAAGACATCAGGCTCAAAGGTCCGGAAAATATTTTCAAGAAAATTATAGAAGAAGACTTTCCCAACTTAAAGAAGGAGATGATCATAAACATACAAGAGGCCTACAGAACACCAAGTAGACTAGACCAGAAAAGAAATTCTTCACGTCACATCATAGTCAAAACACTGAACCTACAAAACAAAGAAAAAATTCTAAAAGCAGCAAGGGAAAAAGGCCAAGTAACATATGAAGGTAGACCTATCAGAATCACACCAGATTTCTCAACAGAAACTATGAAAGCCAGAAGGGCCTGGACAGAAATCATACAGTCCTTAAGGGACCACAGATTCCAAC
>NW_026596051.1:5064173-5083461 GCF_907164565.1 Psammomys obesus
GAAGACAAGCAATGAAACTCAGTGACACCACCAACACCACATCTAAAGCAAGTAACAATTGGTGGTCACTAGTTTCTATGAACATCAACGGACTCAACTCCCCAATAAAAAGACACAGACTAACAGAATGGTTGTAGAAACAGGATCCATCATTCTGTTGCATCCAAGAAACACACCTATGCAACAAAGATAAACACTACCTCAGAGTAGTAGTGTTGAAAAAAGGGCTGAAAAAATGTCTTTCAAGCAAATGGTTCCAGAAAACAAGCGGGAGTAGCCATCCTAATATCTAATAAAATAAACTTTCAACCCAAGTTAATCAAAACAGATAAGAAAGGCCACTATATTCTCATCAAAGGAAAAAAAACACCAAGAGGACATCACAATCTTGAATTTCTATGCCCCAAATACAAGAGCACCTACATTCGTAAATGAAACAATATTAAAGCTTAAAACACACATTGATCCTATAACCCTAACAATGGGAGACTTCAACACTCCACTCTCACCAAGGCACAGATCAACTACACAGAAAACAAATAGGGAAATAAAAACACTTACAGAGACCCTAAATCAAATGTACCTAATAGACTTCTACAGATCTTTTCATCCAAACTCAAAAGAGTATACCTTCTTTTCAGTACCGCATGGAACCTTCTCCAAAATAGACCATATGGTTGGTCATAAAGCAAGCCTCAACAGATACAAAAAGATTGAAATAATCCCTTGTATTCTATCTGACCACCATGGACTTAAGCTGGACCTCAACAACAACAGAAATAACAAACAGCCTACATGCACATGGAAACTGAACAACTTGTTACTCAATGACAGTTGGGTTAAGGAAGAAATAAAGAAAGAAATCAAAGACTTCCTAGAATGCAATGAAAATGAAGGCACAACATACCCAAATTTATGGGACACATTGAAAGCAGTGCTCAGGGGAAAATTTATAGCACTAAGTGCCTGCAAGAAGAAATTTGATACATCACATACAAACAACTTAATGGCCTAACTGAAAACCATAGAAAAAAAAGAAGCAGATACACCCAAGAGGAGCAGAAGGCTGGAAATAATCAAACTCAGGGCTGAAATCAATCAATTAGAAACAAATAAAACTATTCCAAGAACCAATGAAACAAAAAGTTGGTTCTTTGAGAAAATCAACAAGATAGACAAACCCTTAGCCAAACTAACTAAAAAGCAGAGAGAATCTATCCAAATCAACAAAATCAGAGATGAAAAGGGTGACATAACTACAGAAACAGAGGAAATTCAAACAATCATTAGGTCATACTACAAAAGCCTATATGCCACAAAATATGAAAACCCAAATGAAATGGACAATTTTCTTGATAGAGTCCATCTTCCAACATTAAGAAAAGAGCAGGTAGAAAGACTGAATAGCCCTATATCCCCCAAGGAAATTGAAGCAGTCATTCACAGTCTCCCCTCCAAAAAAAGCCCTGGGCCAGATGGTTTCAGCACAGAATTCTACCAGACCTTCAAAGAAGTGCTCACACCAATTCTCCTCAAACTATTCCACAAAATAGAAACAGAAGGTACATTACCAAACTCATTCTATGAAGCAACAGTCACCCTGATAACTAAACCACACAAAGACCCAACAAAAAAAGAGAACTTCAGACCTCTCTTATGAACATTGACACAAAAATACTCAATAAAACATTTGCAAACTAAATCCAAGAATACATCAAAGATATCATCCACCACGACCAAGTAGACTTCATCCCAGGAATGCAAGGGTGGTTCAACATACGGAAATCCATCAAAGTAATCCACCACATAAACAAACTGAAGGAGAAAAACCACATGATCATCTCCTTAGATGCTGAAAAAGCATTTGACAAAGTCCAACACCCATTCATGTTTAAAGTCTTGGAGAGACCAGGAATACAAGGCACATATTTAAACATAGTAAAGGCAATATACAGCAAGCCTATTGCCAACATCAAACACAATGGAGAGAAACTTAAATCAATCCCACTGAAATCAGGGACAAGACAAGGCTGCCCACTCTCTCCATACTTCTTCAACATAGTACTTGAAGTCCTAGCCAGAGCAATAAGACAACTAAAGGAGATCAAGGGGATACAAATCGGAAAGGAAGAGGTCAAAATGTCACTATTCGCAGATGATATGATAGTATATATGAGCGACCCCAAAAATTCAACCAGAGAACTCCTCCAGCTGATAAACACCTTCAGCAAAGTGGCAGGATACAAAATCAACTCAAAAAAATCAGAAGCCCTCCTGTATACCAAAGACAAAAGGGCCGAGAAAGAAATTAGGGAAACAACACCCTTCACAATATCCACTAATAACATAAAGTACCTTGGGGTGACACTAACTAAGCAAGTGAAAGACCTGTTTGAGAAAAACTTCAAGTCGCTGAAGAAAGATATTGAAGAAGATCTCAGAATATGGAAAAATATCCGTTGCTCATGGATTGGTAGGATTAACATCGTGAAAATGGCCATCCTACCAAAAGCAATCTACAGATTCAATGCAATTCCAATCAAAATACCAACTCAATTCTTTACAGACATTGAAAAAAAGATTCTCAGCTTCATATGGAGAAACAAAAAACCCAGAATCTCCAAAACAATCCTGAACAACAACAGATCATCTGGAGGTATCTCCATCCCTGATCTCAAGTTGTAATACAGAGCAATAGTAATAAAATCTGCATGGTATTGGCATAAAAACAGATAGGAGGATCAATGGAACCTCATAGAAGACCCAGAAGTAAAGCCACACACCTATGAATACTCGATTTTTAACAAAGAAGCCAAAACCATTCAATGGATAAAAGACAGCATCTTCAACAAATGGTGCTGGTCCAACTGGATGTCCACATGTAGAAAAATGAAAATAGATCTATATTTATCACCCTGCACAAAACTAAAGTTCAAGTGGATCAAAGACCTCAACACAAAATCAGATACTCTAAATCTGTTAAAAGAAAAAGTGGGGAACAGCCTAGAACTCATTGGCATAGGAGACAATTTCCTGAAGAGAACACCAACAACACAGTCTCTAAGAGCAACAATCAAGAAATGGGACCTCATGAAACTGAAAAGCTTCTGTAAAGCAAAGGACACTGTCATCAAAACAAAACAACTGCCTACAGATTGGGAAAGAATCTTCACTAACTCTTTATCTGACAGAGGACTAATATTGAGTATATACAAAGAACTAAAGAAGAAGAAAAGTAGCAAACCAAGTAATCCAATTAAAAAACAGAGCTAAACAAAGAATTCTTGACAGAGGAATATTGAATGGCAGAGAAACACTTAAAGAAATGCGCATCCTCATTAGCCATCAAGGAAATGCAAATCAAAACGACCCTGAGATATCACCTTACTCCCATCAGAATGGCCAAGATGAAAAACTCAAGGGACAACACATGCTGGAGAGGTTGTGGAGAAAGGGGAACCCTCCTCCACTGCTGGTGGGAATGTAAACTGGTACAACCACTCTGGAAATCTATCTGGCGCTTTCTAAGACAATTAGGAATAGTGCTTCCTTAAGACCCAGCTATTCCACTGCTAGGTATATACCAAAGTTTGCTCAAGTACACAACAAGGACATTTGCTCAACCATGTTTATAGCAGCTTTAGTTGTAATAGCCAGAACCTGGAAACAACCCAGATGTCCATCAACAGAGGAATGGATGCAGAAATTGTGGTATTTTTACACAATGGAATACTACTCAGCAATCAAAAAGGAGGAAATCATGAAATTTGCAAGCAAATGGTGGGATCTAGAAAAGATCATCCTGAATGAAATATCCCAGAAGGAGAAAGACAAACACGCTATATATTCACTTATTTAGACCTATAAGATGTGATAAACATAATGAAATCTGTACACCTAAAAAAGATAATCAATAGAGGGGACATGGGGTAAGATTATCAATCCTCGTTTAGAAAGACAGATGGGATGTGCATTGAACGTATGACAGGAGGCTACTTAGCACATTTGAAAGTCTCTAACTAGCAGTGTTTTCAAAGCAAAGACTCATGACCAAACCTTTGGCAGAGTACAGAGAATCATAAGAAAGAGGGGAGTTAGTCTGATGGGGAAAGGATAGGAGCTCCACAAGGACCAAATATATCTGAGCACAGGGTCTTTTCTGAGACTGACATGCAACTTAGGACCATGTATGGATATAACCTAGAACCTCTGCTCAGATGTAGCCTGTGGTAGCTCAGTAACCAATTGGTTTCCCATAGTGAGGGGAACAAGGACTATTTCTAACAGGAACTCAATGACTGGCTCTTTGGCCTCCCCACCCCCCAAGGGAGGAGCAGTCCTGTTAGGCCACAGAGGAGAGCTTTGCAGCCAGTCCTGAAGATACCTGATAAAACAGGATCAGATGAATGGAGAGGAGGTCCCCCCTATCAGTGGACTTGGAAAGGGTCACGGTGGAGATGAGGGAGGGAGGGAGGGACTGGGAGGGAATGAGGGATTGGGACATGGCTGGGATACAAAGTTAATAAAATGTAACTGATAAGAAAAAAATAAAATTAAAAAAAAAGAGGAGAAAAGAGAAGAGTCTACAATCTAGATATAAAGTGAATAAATAGTAAAAAAATTTAAATGAAAATTTAAAAAGAAAAATTGTATAAATACTTCTAAAGCCACAATGCTTACCTCAATCTATCATACTAATTCTATAGGACAAAAAATACAACCATACATTTAAAAAGTCAACGCCCTTTTGTAAGTGTTCATGTTATAAATAATATTTTTGCTTCCTTTATTAATAATCTTCAGCAATAGCTCTAAAACTAAACACGTATGAATTAGCCAGTAAAATTTAACATGGATGTGATTAGTTTTGAAGTAATAAAATCAATTGATTTTTGTAAATTAAAATGATGTGATCATATTATGTGAGGCTCTGTAGTAATTAGGTTTATTTGAGTGCATAGTTTATTTTTAAAAGTATACAATAATCGTGCAGTGTAGAAGAAAAACAAGTCCTTTATTTATTGAAAGGATGAAATTAAACTGTCAAGACTAAACCATCTAAAAGTTTAAAATATTTTCTATCTTATAAAATTCAATGTGATTATTATTTTGTTAATAAGTGTTTATGTGAAGCACTTTTCTTTCAGTTTCTGAGACTCAAACAATGCTGTAAATCTGTTTGCTAAAAAGAAAGTTTTCCCTAGAATGTTGTGATTTGGCATTCCCATATCTGTAATATGAACAGCTACATTAACAGCATTTTATTGTGCTTTTATTGGAACAATTTTACTATAACATGATCATTTTGAATTTATGTTAGACTTCTTAAAATACACAATTCTTTTAAAATATTTAATATGATTTAGTTTTTTAGTTAAATGCACTTCCATATAATTTCTGCCCTACACCTTACCCTATCACCATCCAGCATTTTCCCTCCCAACTTTCTGTTCTTTTTCATTGCTTCTATAAATGCTCAGTGACTGAGGGCGTTCAGTGCTACCTGCATGTGCAGAGGTGGATGGCCATTTACTAGAGTAATGGCCTCTCAGAACTGTCGTACCTGAAAAAAAAAAAAAAAAAAAAAAACCTGACTCTTCCTCCTCTAACAGCCATGACCCACCTGTGTCTCCTCAGACAGAAGTAAAATTTCAGAAGCCCTCTCACACTGATGCTGAGGTTTTTGCAAGTTTGACCTAGTGGAGTTCTTTGCATGCAGTTCCAGAAACTGAGCTCATGTGCAGCCACACCATCAGAGTTGGCGACTACTCTTAGGCAAGAGACCTCTTGTCCTACAGTCTTTCACTCAGTCTTCGTAACACTTCCTAAGAGTTCGAGGATCTAAAATAAACGTTTCATTTACATTTGAGCATTTCAAATTCTTATTCTCCACATATGAGCTGAATTTCTGTTTCTATGTTACAATATACAGGAAAAACAAGTTTTTTTGTTTGAAATAAAAATGTCCAAGAGCTGCTAAAGATACAGGAGAGATATCTCAACATAATAAAGGTAAAATACAAGCCCTCAAAAAGCATAATGCTAAGTGGAGAAAAACTGGAATCATTTATTATAAATCTAGAAACAAAGAAAAGAAGCCTACTCTCTCTACTCCTATTAAATGTAGTTCCTGAAATCTTAGATAAAATAATAACACAAAAGAAGGAGATAGAAATAGGGAAGTAAGAACTCTAAGTAACCTTATTTTCAGTGAAATAATTTTATACCTAAAAATCACTGTCAAGTTCAACTGCTCATTTGTAATGGAGCCTTGGCCTCTTGAATCGTATTTGTAGCAAATTTCTTTTGTTGTTTATTTTTAGAACAAAATTCCTTAGAAAGTTACCTTTCACAAGTTGGAAGTTTGGGCCACTGCATCCTTTTTTCCTGAAGCCCCATTCCTCTTATTACAATGAAAGAGAGCCTGTCCTTGAATTCTGTCTGTTTCAGCCAGGCCTTGGCTACAATGTTAAATTTACTAGTGTTGATTGCTCTCTTCAGATTTTACATTCCGTACTTCTTTCTTGCCAAATTTTCTGTTTTTGATTGTAGAGCCGCATAAGAGAGATTACTAATAAGTGCATGATAGGGTCATTATCATGGTGCCTTAAAATCTATCAAAAATTTAGTCCATTGTTTATTAATCTAGCTATGGGCATGGTTGTAGGAAAAGGAAAGAAAGCATTCACATATGTTCCATCACAGGAATCGTCCTTAGCCCACTTACTAATATTCTTCCCTTCTAAAATTTCTTGAGGTAGCTCTTCACAGATCACATTAGGTCTTCCAAACTCCTATGAAGATGGTATATTAAGCTCTGCTTACAGTATGCAATGGTTTTCCTAGTCCAATGTCTCAAATTTTTGTATATTCCTCCAAAAAATGCATATAGATGCGTGTCACAGGATCAAGCCACTTTGTGCTACCAAATTAAGTATTTGTTATTTTTATATTGCAGTCATAAACTACTATGCCCATGGCAACTCATAAATATAGTGTTTAATTGGACTTACAGTTCCAGAGGGTTAGAGTCTATGACAGTTGAGTGAGAACAAGATATCAAGAAAAACTAAAAATTCAGGAGGCAAAGAGCACACTGTGAATGGCAGGATTCTCTTGAAACTTCAAACTCTACCTTCAGTGACATACCTTCTCCAACAAGGCCACATCTCTAACTACCAACTGGAGACCAAATATTTATATATGAAATTATGAGATTTTTCTCATTCAAACTACCTCTATGAAAATAAAGTGTTCTAAATCAACAGTATCTACACAAATTTGCACTCATAGAGACTGAGGCAGAATGCAAAGGACCTACACAACTCTGGACCATATGCATTCCTACACTCGCATACCCAAACCATGAAACATCTAGAGACAATCTCCAACCGATAACTACATGCAAGTGAAATTTTGGTTTTCTCCAAAGCATTCTCACTGGAGAAACAAACTACTCTAAAGAATACTTTGCATGCTCAGCACTAACTAGTCTACCGAAAACAAACTTAACAGTATCTATGCACAAACTAAACAATATCTAGGCAAACTTTTTTTTTTTTTTCATGAAGTCATGTCAAGGCTCTTCTTTTCACTCTCTTTTATTTGCTATCTTGTATTTTGCTTTGTTTTTCAAGGCATGGCTTCTTTGTGTAGCCTTGGCTGTCCTGGACTCTTTTTGTAGATCAGGCTGACTTCCAACTCACAGAGATCCACCTGCCTCTATCTCCCTGAGTGTTAGGATTATAGCCATATGCCAACATGCCTGGCTCATTATGTCATTTTTATATAATTATTTTCTTTCTTTTTTCCTTTCAGATCCTTTGCATACATATAATAGTTTTAGTTTAGCGTTTTTTTTCTTTCTTTTTTTTTTTTGTTTTTGCTATTCTTTCTTTCATACGTACAATCTTTTTTACTATTATTTATTACAATTTATTTAATTTGTATCCTGGCTGTGGCTCCCTCCCTCATCTCCTACGAGTTTTCTTCCCCTATGCCCCTCCTCTAGACCACTGATAGGGGAGGACCTCCTCCCCTTTCATCTGACCCTGTTTTATCAGGTATCTTCAGGACTGGCTACAAGTCCTTCTCTGTGGCCTAACAGGACTGCTCCTCCCTTTGGGGGTGGAGAGGTCAAAGAGCCTGACATTGAGTTCCTGTTAGAAATAGTCCCTGTTCCCCTTACTTTGGGAAACCAATTGGTTACTGAGCTACCACAGGCTATATCTGAGCAGAGGTTCTAGGTTATATCCTTTCATGGTCTTTGGTTGAGTGTCAGTCTCAGAAAAAACCCTGTGCCCAGATATATTTGGTCCTTGTGGAGCTCCTATCCTTTCCACATCATACTAAGTCCCCTTCTTTCCTATGATTGCCTGTACACTGCCAAAGGTTTGGTTATGAATCTTAGTATCTGCTTTGAAACACTGCTAGGTAGAGTCTTTCAGATACCTTCTGCAGTAGACTCCTGCCATACATTCAATGCACATCCCATTTGTCTTTCTAAATGAGGACTGATCATCTTACCCCGTGTCCACTTTCTTGATTATCTTCTTTAGATATATAGATTTCATTATGTTTATCATATCTTGTAGGTCTATATAAGCGAGTATATACCATGTTTGTCTTTCTCCTTCTGGGATACTTCACTCAGAATGATCTATTCTAGATCCCACCATTTGCCTGCAAATTTCATGATTTCTTCGTTTTTGATTGCTGAGTAGTATTCCATTGTGTAAAAATACCACAATTTCTGTACCCATTCCTCCGTTGATGGACATCTGGGTTGTTTCCAGGTTCTGGCTATTACAAATAAAGCTGTTACAAACATGGTTGAGCAAATGTCCTTGTTGTGTACTTGAGCAAATTTTGGGTATATACCTAGTAGTGGTATAGCTGGGTCTTGAGGAAGCACTATTCCTAATTGTCTGAGAAAGTGCCAGTTTAGTTTTTATGGCCCTTCTGTGTGTGGGAACAAGTAGGACTCTGAATCTATGTCTTCTTCATGTTCCATTTATTGCGCTATTTTTTTTCCTTCTGTTTGTTTGTTTTCTTAGCAAAACTGAAAATGAAAGTGTTTTCATCTAAAAAAAATCCAAAATATTTTTATTCGCTTGGAGGGCCCTAGAAGAAATAAAATAAAGTTTGAAAATGGATAAAATGTTGCTAATATTAATGGCTATAGAAGTGAAAGTTCTACACAGATCCAAAAAGAAGCTGCTAAATTTCTCTGCAGAGGAAACCATCTTGACATCTTTCATACATTATAACAATGAAAATGAAACAATCAACTTTAAGACAATAACATAGATGTGAATGAAACATGAAGAATAAGCATGAACGTAATATAGATAGTAAAATTTAATTTAAAAAAATATGACACATTAGGGAAAGGAAATCAGATTATGTTCAAAGGACCAGTTGTGGTAAAAACACAAATCTTCAAGATAGTTCAAATGAATGAGAAAAAAAAAGTATCCTTAGTTACAAAATTTGTAACATTCATGCATACAGAATTTTTCTAAAAACATTTTTTAAAAATGATTATGGAAGTACTATTAATGTTTTATAATTTTAAAGGGAGTAAAGATGATGTAGGGGGGTGATTTATCAAAGCATATGTTGCTCTTTCCAGAGACTGTTTGTTCCATTTCCAGCACACACATTGTGGTTAACAGTCATCTGTAACTCAAGTTTCAAGAAATGTGACACTATTTTCTGGATAAGATGCGAACCAAACATGTACATAGTGCACAAAACGTACATGCGGGTACAATAGTCACATATATATATCCATAAAGTAAATATAATTTTATAAACAATTAAGTATTTTCCCAAACTATATTTAATGAAGGAAGCACACTCTTAGTAATAAATTTGAAATATATTTAATACAAAGATATATTACTGCACATTAGTCTTAGTAAGTATGAGAATGTGAAAATCTTAAGCAAAATACAATCTGACAAATGAGTAAGTGATTAAAATTATATCTTACTTGGATATAAACAAAACAAGGGCATCTGTCTAACCATGTTCATAGCAGTTTTTTCATAATAGTACATTTACACAATGGAATACAATTCAGCCATTTAAAACAAAGAAATTATGAAATTTGCAGACAAAGAAAAGGTCATCCTGAGTGAGGCAACACAGAGATAGAAAGACACACATGATATATGCTCACTTACAAGCAGATTTTAGTCATGTAGTACAAGATATACATACTACAATGCACAGATGTCAAAAAGATAAGTCTGTTGGACATGTTAGGCTTTATGTTGGCCAGCTGGTTAGAGGAGTGGAGGATGTCTCTGACATGGACTATGTTGTCTGCTTTTTCATTACTCCCCTCTGATGGGACTTCCCTACAAGGGCACAGAGGCAGAAGACAAACTCATGTGAATAGATGGGCTGGGGCGTCTGGGTAGGGGGGATCCCCTATTCTGAGGGAGAGGGGAGAGGGAATAAAGGAGGGAGGGTGTGACTGGAGGAGACTGTGGAGAGGCCTATGGCCGAGATGTAAATTGAATTAAAATATAAAAAAATTAAAAGAAACCATGATCTATAGTGATTAAGGCGGGGTTCATGGTAAATCTATGGAAGCTGGTTTTTCATGATGTTCTCAATTTGTTATTCAATTGTTTGGCTGAGAGAAAGCATGCATTGTAGAAATAAAAAATGCAGACTAAAATAGGTACTGGAGGGTTCACTTAGCAACTTTTACAGGGTAGTAGTTAATATAATTTGATGAACTGAGTAAATCATTACTATTTAATATTTATTTGAAATTATAAATTATTAAAGAAAATGGGAGACAGTATATCATTAAGTGAAAATAACAAATGGAAACAATGGAAAATTTTAAAAAATATGATTTTTAAATGACCAAAAATAGAATCATTTGACAAATGTGTTTAGAGGATGATAATTAAATAAAATTAAAATCATAAATATGAGGCAACTTCACATTATAACTGGACAATAAACAGTTGAAACACTTGAAGACCTTACTCCAGATTATTCAAGGAGAGCAAAAGTATGCTGATGAATCAGTAAGGAAATTCAAATGATAAACTGTGGAGTTTCTAGTTATTTTAATTGACTTAACTGAAATGAAATCAGAAAAAAAATGTGCTAGAGAGGGAAGTAAAGTAATAAACTCAATATTAGTAATTATTGAACCATTGCAAGTAATTTAAAGTGTATAATTAAAAAACAGAAAAGTTCAAATACAGCAATGAATATTCATAATGCTATAGGATATAAGAAAACAGACTTAAGCAAGCCTCCTGGAAATCATATGTTAATAGATAGCGGTAGAACATAAAATTAAAGGCTGTCACCATACCTACTGGAGGACAAAAGCAGGCTAATTATAAATAACGACGACGAGAATGCAAAGAGATACCAAAAATTTTAAAAAAAAGTCATTTTATGAAACATTCTTATTTGGAAGTTCCATAATTATCATTCTAGAATTATATTGCAGTAGTTTGGCCATTTTTGTAGCTTATCCAGTTAAATTTGTCTCCAACAATGATTATACTTCACTGGGATGTTTAGCAACCTTTCCAACACTCCTTTTACAATTTGTGTTTCCATCTTTTATTTTGGCTAATTTGATAATGAGTTAGAAAACCTTATTTATTAAAAAATAAAACAAAACAACAACAACAAAAAACCTTTAAGCCTTTCTATGGAGTGTTCTTTTAGTCTCATTTTTTGCTTTTAACAAAATCTCAACCATTTGATTTTACCAATAAAAATTTGGGAAGTAGATGCCGAGGTAAAAGCCTGCTAGATCAGACAGGCAGAGAAAGCACCTAGATGACCTTTCTCCTCAGCTGATACCCACCCCCACCACTACCAAGATAAGTAAATAAATAAAACCCTCCTTCCTCGTCCTCCATCAAAAATCATCTAACTGAATGTCCCTTCCTTCTACTTCCTGTGTGTCTCCCTATTTATCCATCCTCCTGACTTCCTTGATTCTCTACTGTTTTTCCTATGTTTATTCTCTGTCAATTGGTTGCTTGCTCCACCTCATGACCTAAGGTTGATTTTATTTAATCCTAAGCCACACCACCCCCACAACTAGAAACAGGTTTTTCCAGTAAACAACATAATTATGGGGTTCAGACTGTGATCAAATATTCTGCAACACTCCATGTCATTATTCTTTACTTAAAAGTTCATTACTTCTTAGTATATTTTCATTTTTGTGTTTGAATTTTCCTTGTTTTGCTAAAAGCTTGGGGTATTATCAAATATTTAAGAACTTTATGACTCCTCGAAGAGCTTACAACTATAATTTTTACTTTAAAAATGTATCATAGTTTCTGGTAAGTTATGCTGTCATTTCACTAAATTTTTGGAATATGTTTCATTGTAATACTTATCACTTTAGAAATTTCTGGCAAGTTCTTAACATAAGATTATGTATTTCACTGACACATAAATGTCAGCAAGTAACCAAATGTAAACTCTGAACACTATGGATTCAAGTCGTAGACACCTGTGGATCTGTAATACAAATATCCACACTATAGATTGTGGTGGTTTGAATGAATAAAGTACCACATAGTACAAGGCATTGAGGCCATGGTTCCTAGTTAGCAAACTTAGTTGATGAGGTTGAGTTAGTGCACCCTTCCTGGTGAAAGCTGCCCAATAGGATAGAATTTGGGATCAAAAGCCACCTACCACATCCAGGTCATTCTCTATGATTTGTTTTTGTTGTTGTTGTTGTTTGTTTTTTGTCTGTTTTTTGTGTGTGTGTGTGTGTGTGTGTGTGTGTCTGAGTATACAATGTCTCAAGTTCTTGTTTCTATCACCATCAATGGTACTTGATACCATGCTTCTCACCAGTCATAAGGGGACATGGGACTTTTTAACTTCTGGAATCATGTGTCCAAATAACTGTCTTTTCTAAGTTGCTTTAGGTCATTGATTTTTATCATGGGAACAGAGAAGTAATAAATACACTGCTTGAAAATAGAGACCAACTGTACCCTTATATCATTCTGTGATTCCATGACATTGGGGATTAATAACAAAAAACTTTATGATACTTTAGTGTGTCTGCCTTTACACATAAGTTGTCACATATTTTTCTTACACTTTTAATACAATCTCCTTGCTTTGTATTTTTGAGATCTTTAATGTGTCTTGGACAAATGCTTTTCACATCACCTCTATTTTAGTTTCTTAATGCCTTCTGTGTTTGTGAATATCTTATTTTCTTTGGATTAGAAATGTTTCCTACTACAGTTTAATTGAATAGATTATCTGTGCCTTTAGTGTTTATCTCCCCTTTTTTCAGCTCCACAAATTCACAGCTTTGATTTCTTGATCATTTCCCAGCATTCTTGTACATTATGGTCATGCTTGCTTGTTTTTTTCTTTATTAAAATCTGGATGCATCATTTTATCAAATACATCCTTTATTCCTGATAGTATTATTTCTGTTAGTTTTGTACACAATTTAATTCATTACTTGACTCACTGAAATGTTCATTTCCAACATTTCTGGCTATAATTTTTTTACAAAATTTCAAAATTTTTTGGTGATTTTTTTCCCCTTTAATATTTTTTTCTCAAACATTGTGAGGATGCTCTCATCCATGTGTGTTGACATAGCTTTTAGCTCTATTTTATTTACATGTCTTAGTCCTCTCTCAGTTCTCCACCCCAATCCCTTCCAAAACCCTGGTAGGGTATAAAAGAAAGGGGGTTAGTGTGAAGAGGGAGGGGGCTTAGTTCTCTGAGGCTACTTCCTGCTGTTTAGGATTGTCAAATTCCTTAGGGCAATTCTAATCCTTATTTCATGATATGTCCACCTTCTTGTATAACTGCATCAACAGCATTCCGTGCAGCAAGGGGGAGCACCAGCAGCCTTCCTTCTCAGAGTCTCTTCTCTCTCAGAGCCCTGGCATTTATTCCCTCTACAGAATCCTCAGGTCTAAACTATCTGCAGCTGGCAAAGGGCCACTCCCAGAGCTTGCACCAGGTAAAAAGTTCATTGCTGTGAGCAATCTGAATCAGTGCCTACACCTGGAATCGAAACAAAAATCAGGTTTACATCCAAAACAATTGTGATGGCATTTTCCTCTGGGGTGCTCATTTTCCAATCCTGTGACTGCATCAGGTTTATATGTTTATATTTTCTTTCAGTTCACTTATTTTTCAAAGAAAACCTTTGAAATCTTCATCTAGATTTTTGCCTATTTCAATACGTTTTCCCCCCAAACATTAAGGAGCTTTCATACTTCACAGGAGTCATGTTTTTGTTCTTGTTTCTTTCTTTCTTTTTGTTTTTGTTTTGTTTTGTTTCATTTTTTGATTTTTCATGCTTATTATATTTTAATGTATTATTATTTGTTAGTTAGTTAATCATTTATTTTATAACAGGGGTGAGGGAGTTTCATTAATGAGGCACCTATATTTTACTATTTTATTTTATGTGTAAAATGGTTAGGCCTATATGTTTTCTTGGACATGTGTGTTCCAGTGAAAGCCATAGGGGGTGTCAGATACCATGGAACTGGAGTTACAAATGGTAATAAAGAACCATGTGGGTGCTGGGAATCAAACCAGAGTCCTCTAGAAGAGAAGCATCATCTCTCCAGCCTCTGAACAACCAGCTCTTGAAGCTTAATCTACATTACCACTAAGTGAGCAGGAAGGAAGCTACTCTATCAGCAATGACAAGCCAAACAGAACACAGGGATTCATGTACAATTAATTATAGGCCACTATAATGTTACTAATAATGATAAAACTAAAATTAGTAAAACTCCTGTTGGTAAACTATCTTTAAAATTGGGATATGAATGGAAATATGCATATATTTTTATTCATATACATATGACTAAGTCAGAGAAAGGAGATGAAAATGTGGAGGAAAAAGACAAGCAGCAATATGCCCTATTCCCCTTACTAGGGAAGGACTATTTCTGACATAAAATCAATGACTAGCTCCTTCACCTCCCCCCCCACTCCAAGGGAGGAACAGCCTTGCTAGACTACAGAGGAGGACATGGCAGCCAGTCCTGAAGATACCTGATAAGCTAGGGTCAGATGGAAGGAGAGGAGGACCTCCCCTATCAGTGGACTTGGAAAGGGGCAAGGAGGAGATAAGGGAGGGAGAGTAGGATTGGGAGGGAATGAGGGAGGTGGCTACAGCTGGGATACAAAGTAAATAACCTGTGATTAATATAAAAAATAAAAATTATATATATAAAACAAAGACAAGCAGCAGTCATAAATAGAAAAAAAGAAAGGAAGGACAGAAGAATGTTACAGAGGGAAAGAGTATAGAGCAAGAGAAAGGAAAAGAAGAAAAACAAAAAGATTTCCAAATGATGAAAAAGCACAAAAATAAAAATATATACTGTATTCAATATTATAAAAGAACTAACACAGGCTACATCCGAGCATAGGTTCTAGGTTATATCCATGCATGGTCTTTGGTGGAGTATCAGTCTCAGAAAAGACCCCTGTACCCAGATGTATTTGGTCCTTGTGGAGCTCCTATCCTTTCCACGTCATACTAACTCCCCCTTCTTTCATATGATTCCCTGCACTCTGCCTAAAGTTTTGTTATGAGTCAAAGTATCAGTGGACTTGGAAAGGGGCAGGGAGGAGGTGAGGGAGGGAGGGATTGGGAGGGAGCAGGATACAGCTGGGATACAGCATTTATAAAATGTAACTAATAACAAAAAATAAATAAAATAAAAAGAGAAAACATTATAAAAGAAATAAAATAATGTAATATTAATATGAATAAATATTTTAATAAGATGAGGCCAATATAGTACTAAAAGTAGAGTGGAGAAATGAAAAATATGAGGGCCAGAAAACATTAAAAGAAATAAAAAAGTGAAAATTGAATAAATATAGATAAATATATAATGAGAGAACAAATAAAATAAAATTTAAGACATAGGAGAAGAAAAAGCAGAGAAATAACATCAAAATAAGTGCAAAACCAATAAAATTATATATTCTTTAAATTAGCTACTGAAGTCAATAGTTTTCAGCTTTTTACAATTTGGGAAACCATATTTAGAAGTGTGCATTAATGTATTTCACATAATGTATAGATGTGTGTGTATGTAACAATAATTATCAAAGTAAAAGGCTATCATTTTGAGAGGCAGGGGCATGGGAGAGGTTGACAATTACAAAAGAAAAGGGGTATCTACTTCAGTTTAAATGTAGTCGAAAGACTTTACTTAGCTGTGTACAAATAAGCCAATTTTCCTTTGCATCCTTCAATTACCTATTACACCTTGGTATAGATAAATTTGAATCTAGAGAAGATCATTCTGAGTGAGGTATCTCAGAAGGAGAAAGACACACATGGTATATACTCACTCATATAGTCCTATAAGATATAATAATCGTAATGAAATCAATACACCTAAGAAGATAAACAAGAAAGAGGACCCGGGGTAAGATGATCAATCCTTAGAAAGACAAATGGGATGTGCATTGAATGTAGGAGAAAACAAGTAACAGGACAGGAGCCTACCGCAGAGGGCCTCTGAAAGACTCTACCTAGCAGTGTATCAAAGAAGATACTGAGACTCATAACCAAACCTTCGGCAGATCGCAGGGAAACACATGAAAGAAGCAGGAGTTTGTATGATGTGGAAAGGATAGGAGCTCCACAAGGACCAAATATATCTGGGCACAGGGACACTCCACCAAGGACCATGTATAGATATAACCTAGAACCTCTGCTCAGATGTGGCCTGTGGTAGCTCAGTAACCAATTGGTTTCCCATAGTAAGGGGAACAGGGACTGTTTCTGACAGGAACTCAATGGCAGGCCCTTTGACCTCCTCCATCCCCAAGGGAGGAGCAGTCCTGCTAGGACACAGAGGAGGACTTTGCAGCCAGTCCTGAAGATACCTGATAAAACAGGGTCAGATGAAAGGGAAAGAGGTCCTCCCCAATCAGTGGACGTGGAAAGGGGCAGGGAGGAGATGAGGGAGGGAGGGAGGGTTTGGGAGAGAATGAGAGAAAAGGATACAGCTGGGATACAGAGTTAATGAAATGTAACTAATAATAATAAAAATAAATAAAATCAGAAGAACATTTTAAAGTTCTAGTGCTGATGTTAATTTTTTTTCTTCATTGAAAGCCAGGCTGTTTAGTTCTGTACCCCATTTTTAAATGATTTTTAAATAATTTGTTGGTGTCCAGTTCTTGAGTTCTTTATATATTCTGGATATTAGCCCTCTTTCAGATGTAGGGTTCATGAAGAAATTTTCCTAGTTTATAGGCTGTAGTTTTGTTCATTGACAGTGTCCATTGCTTTACAGCTTTTTTTTTTTTTTTTTTTTTTTTAAACAGAAGTTTCAAGAGGTCCCATTTATTCGTTGTTGATCTTAGAGACTGTGATGTTGGTGTTCTGTTCAGGAAGTTGTCTCCTGTGCCAATGAGTTCTAGACTCTTCCCTACTTTTCCTTCTAACCAATTTAGTGTATCTGGTTTTATGTTGAGGTCTTCGATATACTTGCACTTCTGTTTTTTACAGAATGATAAACATGGCCTTATTTGCAATTTCTGCATGTGGACATCCAGTTAGACTAACACCATTTCCTGAAGATGTTATCTTTTTTTCCATTGTATGGTTTTGGAATTCCCAAGAGAGGAATATTGAATGACAGAGAAACACTTAAGGAAATGTTCAATATCCTTAGTCATCAGAGAAACACAAATCAAAACAACTCTGAGATTCCATATTACACCCATCACAATGGCTAAGATGAAAACTCCAATGACAACAAGCTTGTACAACCCTTTTGGAAATCATTCTGGTGCTTTCTTAGAAATCTTGGAATAGAACTACATCAAGATCCAGATATACCACTCCTGGGAATAAACCCAAAAGATGCTTCACCATTCAACAAAGACATTTGCTCAAGCATGTTCATAGCAGCTTTATTTGTTAATAGCCACCTGATGGGAGGGCAAAAAGGTAAGGAGAGTGGGATTTACAGGAGTTGGGAAAGGGGCTACAATAGGAATAAAATGTAAAAAATAAAATAAAATGAAAATAATAAAATAGAAAGAAAGCATGCTAGAGGTGCAATTATTATTATTTTTTTAAGTAGAGAGGGATTCAAAAGTGTGTCTCCCAAATTCGCATCTCCATTGCCAAGCAATTTTGGGGCAGCTGGGGTTCTGAATGGATCAGATGTAAAGCTAGAAAATACTTTCTAGGTATTTTGGGTGTAATATGGAATCTCAGAGTAAATGGGTGTAATATGGAATCTCAGAGTTGTTTTGATTTGTGTTTCTCTGATGACTAAGGATATTGAACATTTCCTTAAGTGTTTCTCTGTCATTCAATATTCCTCTCTTGGGAATTCCAAAACCATACAATGGAAACTGGAGTCAGTTTCTCTTACACAAGTATCCTATGTCCATAAGCTTTAAATGTGAGATAAAGCCATCATCAGCACAAATTTTGTGTGAAGAATGGCCACTAAAAGACATTGATAATTTTATATGAATAATTAATAAATGTATGCTGATTATTTTCTGGATAATTAACATGTTTTATTCAACAACCAAAAAAAATAATAATTTACTCGATTTTTATTCTATTTAAAGATGCAGTTTGACCATCCCCCTGAGGGGGTAGCAGCCTTGCCAGGCCACAAAGAAGGACAATGCAGTAGGTCCTGATGAGACCTGATAAGCTAGGGTCAGATTGAAGGAGAGGAGGACTTCGAGAGGGGACTTGGAGAGGAGAGTGGAAGGAGATGAGAGTAAAAGGGTGGGGTTGGGAGGGAATGAGAGAGGGGGCTACAGCTGGTATACAAAGTGAATAAACTATACTTAATATAAAAATAAAAATTAAATTAAAAAAGAGAGAAATAAAAGGATGTAGTTACTGGTGAAATATGACTCCAGTTCACACGAAGTAAACATAATCTGCTTTACAGGACCTCTAATGCCCCCATACAATATCTGTGAGAAAAGGTACTCTGCTTTGTCATCTGGCTTTCTTTGCTATGAAATCTATATTCTGAAATGTATGTTTGTTGCCAGTTACTTGGTCTGGCTTGAGAACAAGCATTCAGAAAAAAATCTGCAAGGTAATGGGGTCTGATACAAAGGATTAAGAGGTGTCTGGAAGGGAATACAAAATCTTTGGCAAAAGGATGGAAAAACTGATGTGTGCTTTGGCTACTAGAGATTCTCTTCCCTGTGGAGAAAAGCACACACACACACACACACACACACACACACACACACACACACACAC
>NW_026596051.1:5083471-5087178 GCF_907164565.1 Psammomys obesus
CACACACACACACACACACACACACACACACACACACACACACACACACATACACACACACACCTTCCTCTCAGCTGCTCATGTAACTTTCTCCAAAATTGACCACATACACATATTCCAAGCTAGTATCAACACATACAAGGAAACTGAAATAAATCCTGCATTCTCTCTGACCATTTCAGATTTAGGTTGTTCAAAAACAACAATAGAAAGCTTAGAAACTCATAGAAATTGAAAAGCTTATTGCTATATATAAATGGGTCAAATTGAAAATTAAGAAAGACATAAACAATACCTTAGTATTGAATGAAATGGACGCACAACATGCTCAAACTTCTGGGGCAGAATGACACAGTTCTAAGAGGCACGACCATAGAACTAAGTGCCTACATTAAAAAATGCAGAGATCTTATATTAGAAAGTTAATGCACACCTGAAAGCCCCAGAACAAAAGAAGAAATACCACTCCAAAAAGTACATGACCAGAAACAATCAAATTCAGGGATGAACTCAGCATAATAGAAACAACAACAAAAACAATATAAATAATAAATGAAACAGTAAGACAGACAAACTCTTAGGTAAATCATCTAAAACAGAGATATAAGATTAGGATGAGACAGTAGGGAGGGAAAAGGAGTCTCTGTGGAACAAGCTGGGGACCTGCAACAGAATTAAGGAATATGGGGGTGACTCTAGCTGAGATACCTAGCAGCGGGGGACATGAAGAATGAAGTAGTAATCTCCTAACCAGGCAAGACTTCCAGTGGAGGGAGATACCAACCCACCCACAAAACCTTGGACTCAAAGTTTACCCTGCCTAAAAGGTGTGCAGGGGTAAAAATGGAGCAGAGATTTAGAGAAAGGCCAAGCAATGACAAACCCAGCCTGAGACCATACTATAGGGGAATGGTGCTCTGCAGTGCTTGCACACAGGAACCTAGCATAACTCTCCTCTAAGATGCTCCACTTAGCAGCAGATCGAAATAGACCCTGAGACCAACAGCCAGACATTATGTAGAGCTCGAGGAGTCTTGTGGAAGAGTAGGGGTGAGTACATTATGATTTAGAGGGGCCAAGAAAGCCACAAGAAGACCAACGGAGGTAACTATCCTAGTCCCAAGGGGCTTAAAGAGAATGAAGCACCAATCAAAGTTCAGGCATGGACTGCATATAGGCCTGCGACACATATGTAGTTAGCTGATGGGCAGCTGGTTCTTCATGTGAGTCCCCTAGCAGGTGGAGTGGGGACTGTCTCTGACATGGACTCCATTGCTTGCTTTGTAATCACATTCTCCTGGCTAGACATGCCTTGTCTGGCCTAAATGGAGGAGGATTTGTTTGGTCCTGAAGTGACTTGATGTGTCAAGGTGGGTTGGTGGTGCTGGGGCTTTCTAAAGAGAAGGGAATGGGGAAATAGGGAAGTGGGAGGGAGAGCATGACAGGGAGGAGAGGAGGGTGGGACTTGGACTGGAATGTAAAGTTAAAAAAAAACATCAATATTATAAAAGAAAAAGGGGAGAATATAGGACTAGAATACAGATAGGAGAAAATATGTTCTTCAACCACACAACTATTGTTGTTCTCAAATATTTTAATTCATTGGTATAGAGTTTTGTTTATTAATAGAGAAATAAGGTTATTTTGATACATGGTTATAGAATTTCGTATATTGATTCAAATATAAAGTTATTTTTGATACACATATGTGTGTATGTTTCTAATCTGGTATGACATATTGGACCTATACAACTCATTACAAATGTAAGTTTTCCTTCCAGTCCTGTTAAAAACTACTATTTACAAAAAGTTTAGGATTACATATACAAGTTAATCATCAATCAGTCAGACTCATAGTCATGTCAGATAGTCTAGCTTATCACAGAAATATGCATCTTAGGTTAAACAGATAATCAATACCTAGAAAGAAGCAAGGTTTGCTTATTCAGATTTATTATAGATAGGTGATAGGGTAGATGGATAATAGATAGATAGATAGATAGATAGATAGATAGATAGATAGATAGAGAGATATTTGAGTATACACTATGTAAATATAAAAAATAGATGTCCTCAAAAACTGAAGAAACCTAAAAAAGACAGCATTTGAAGATGTTTTTGTTAATTTAAGGCCTATATGAGTTGAGACATGTCAGCTCCTGGCAACACCCCCGTTCTATCTTAACAAAGATGATGAGCATCATAAATCTCCCTGTGAGGAGAGCTTTATTAACAGCAGAATAGACACTGTGCAATAATGTCCCAGCTCTCTCTATAGACAATATGCTGTCCAAATGTGGAAGACTTAGATGCAGGCTGAGTTGAGTACCCAACTCCTCCGTAACAGGGTAAGGAATTCCTTCATTTTCCCTCTTCACAATTGTGTCTTCCAGAAATGCTGGGCAAGAATGCTGAAGATGACGCTCCAGCGTTATGAAGAGAGAACGGGTCACTGATCAGGCAGGAGCCCACTGAAATTATACATTGAATACACTTTCCCTTCCTTACTTTCTCTCCAAACCTTCCTCCACTGCTGCTGGGATGTAAAGTTTTGCAGCCACTTTGGAAATAAATCTGGTGCTTTCTCAGAAAATTAGGAATAGTGCCATCTCAAGATACAGCTACACCACTCTGAGCCATATATCCAAAATATGCCAAAGTATACAACAAGGGCATTTGTTCAACATGTTCACAGCAGCTTAATTCGTAATAGCAAGAACCTGGAAACTACCCAGATGTCCCTCAGCTGAGGAACTGATACAGAAATTGTCCTCCATTTGCACAATGGAATACTACTCAACAATTAAAAACAAGGAAATCATGAAAATTGCAGGCAGATGGTGGGATCTAGAAAAGATCATCCTGTGTAAGGTATCCCAGAAACAGAAAGGCACACATGGAATATACTCACTAAATATGAATCTTAAAGTTGGGAAATAGTCCACAAACAGTTTTGTATGAAAATTATGAGAAAATTACATTGATTTAGTAGCTCATGTTGTTTGCAGTAGTGAGGATAAAAATCAGGACCTAATATTTGATAGATAAATGATCTCCCACTGAGCTAGACACCCACTTCAGTTTATTTATTACCTTCAAGGGTGTGGAAGAAAAAAAAAAAACATCCTAGAGATCTGCAGATACTCTCTCCACAGGGTTACTTTGCTGTAAATTACTGGGGACAAATTTGTAACCTTTCAAATCATCATAAAACCTGTGAAGGATTTGTTAAGCCTAATTGTATTTCTTTAGCTCCTACTGTTGTCTCATATAGTTTGTGGGTAACACTAGCCACCAAATCAGCAGTGAAGGTTTTACATTGAATATGAATTGCAAACTGCCTTCAACCTCAGCTATGTAAATCAAATGATCTGGCAACATCAGATAGCACCTTGCCACCTAGGCATTAATGCTGTATTAGAAATTTAATTTATAGAGGTATCAAACAGGGTGTGGTCTTTGATTTTTATGACTTACATTTATAGTATCCCTGTACTCAGATTATAAATTAAAACCAACTTGACATTTGACCTGGCTAACAAGCAACCAGTCCTAGAATCATGAGTTATTTATATTTGAATCATTTGAACACTGCCAAGAGAAAAGTAGAAAGCTAACCTAGTGACATATTTTGCTCAGAAAAGTCAGGAAATGAAACACTATATATATATATATATATATATATATATATATATATATATATATAT
>NW_026596051.1:5087188-5097312 GCF_907164565.1 Psammomys obesus
TATATATATATATATATATATATATATATATATATATATATATATATTTGGCAGTGTTAATAGAAAGATTTTTTCGCTTGCAGTTGATCCAGAGAAAAAAAAAACTTTTCCCAGATAATCATCATGTACTCTATAACATGCAATATCTCTGAACACCCCAGGGAGAAGGATTTAGATGAATTGATGGATGGATGGATGGATGGATGGATGGATGGATGGATGGATGGATACAATGAAAGGGTTATCCCCTTGAGCTTCATTTGCTGTGTCTTAATTTTCACTCTAGTCTTTATGACTGCAGATCTGCTCTGGGGCATTGCTTCCCCCTAGTCACCCTCAAAATTTCTCCTCGGGCACAGTAATAGGGGTTGTGCAACATTCACAGGGGATGTGCATAGTAGAACAACAGTTGGCAAACGGAAACCTGTAAGAACTCAGTGAAGTATATAATTTTAACCCTTCATAGTATCTAATTGTCGGTATTCTTCAATTTCTCACAGATGAGAGGTATGTGAGATGTACATTATTATTACTATCATTATTATTATTGCTGACCTCAATTTCTGTCCAGTATTCTCTCACTTTCTTATATCTCTGTGTAGCTTTTACTTCAATTGTTATACATTTACATTTTCTGTCTTTAATGTATCTCTCTCTCTCTCTCTCTCTCTCTCTCTATATATATATATATATATATTTCTAGACAAGAAACACATTCTTGAAAATTGTGGTAATTTTCATGTTTCTGTTTTCAAATTTATCCATGGTATATTTTCCAAATATTTTAAATTTTCAGTAATTTTTAATATCTTTTTTCTTTTTCAAATTTAAATTTAGTTTTTACAATTTATTCACTTTACATTCCAATTGTAGCTTTCTCCTTTTCCCCTCCAGGCCCTACACTTCTTCCCTTTTTACCCATATACCCTCCACTAGTCCTCAGAAAATGTGAGCATTTATCCCCTACCTTTTGACCTCAGCCTATCAAGTCTCATTAGTGATGCCTGTATCTTCTTCATCTGGCAAACTCACCCCTCCTCATCAGGGGGTCAAAGAGCAGACAACAAAGTCCATGTCAGAGACAGCCCTTGCTCCCCTTACTAGGGAACCCTCATGGTGAATAAGCTGCCTATTGGCTTCATCTGAGCAGGGTGTCTACGTTCTTTCCATGCATGGTCCTTGGTTGGTGCATCAGTCTCTGAAGGGCCCCCTAGACCCATATTTGTTTGTTTTGCTGGTCTTCTTATAGAGCTACTTTCCACTCTGGGTCCTTCTACTCCTCCTGTTTTTCCTAAGACACCATGTGCTCTTCTCAAAATTTGGGTGTGAGTTGTATCATCTGCTTTGTTCCATTGCTGATTCTTTTTGCCCTTCTGAATGAGAATTAAGCATACTTCCTAGGGTCCTTCTTGTTATTTAGTGTCCTTAGGTCTGTGAATTTTATAGTTGTACTTATTTACCTTTTATAATGGGAAGAGTGTTCAGCTTAGTTCACTTTTGGTGATTTCTAAATTTTATCCGGTGATAGGACATCATACAAAGAATATAATTTCATATTAGAGAGGAAGTGTTAAGTCAATATTCACTATTTTACCTAAGTAGTAATGTGCCTGATAGTTCAGGGACAGGCACCAGATAGATGAGAGTACTTTTTTAATGCCTAAAAGCTAGATATTATATGAATTTCCTTCAGGTAAAACTAGTATCTCCATCTCCTTTCACTAGAATATATAAAATGTTGGAATCATTTGCCTTCAGGTATTGTAAAATGTTTAAACAGCCCAACTACAAAGGAACCCCTGTGCCACCTCAGGGGAGTTCCCTATGAATCAATATTTGGGAGTTGAAAGAGTTCATAAGAAGAAAATCTTGGTTAGCTTTGGTACAGAGACAAGACAATATTTCAGCATATGAAAAAATTGAATCCAGCTCTAAGCTCTGTATTTTAAAACATTTTCTAACTACTAAAAATAATTTGCATTCTGTTGGAGGCAATTTGAAATAGAATAATAATAAACAAAATAAAGTCATATTTATTTATGAGTTGATATTAGGAGAAATTTCAAGCATGTAAAACTCAAAGGAGTAAAATGATAACCACTAATTCAGCTGTACCTCAGGACTAATGAGTTATTAATGTATGTTCGGTCTTTTTGTGTTTATTGTGGCCACTTTCCTTATCTTCTATCAAGATTTTATAGCTTGATGAAGTACCTTCAAATAAAATGAATATAATTACCATATATTCTTATATGAACTCTGATATACACAGAAACAGGTGAAACTATCACCACAATAAAGACAATGAACACACCTTTCACTCCTGGAAGCTTTTGTTGCCCCGATCGTTTATCTTTTCTATCAAACATTCTTAAATCCTACTGTTATACAACCATTTATCAGCTTCACAAGACATATATTTCTGTTTTGATTTTTATGAACTGACATGTAAATGTAATATATATGTGACTTTCATTACCTCATGCATGAAGAATCATTCTTTGTTTTACATGAATTAATATTTTATAGGCTTTCATTGTTGGGTTCACAATTCACTGTATATGATACATTATATTTAAAAAAAAAACAACACCCATTATTGAAAATTCTTCTTGATTTATATAAGAATTATATTTTTTTCCATGGATGCATGGTTATATTATCAAGAAATAGTTACATATTACTATAAGTATGCTTAAGTTTTAAACATGTCACCAAATTAGTGGATTATAATCAATGAAAAATATAAGGGGCTTTGTGTCTTGCTCATTTCTTAGCAATACATGATGAGTCCTAACTTTTCCATTATTGCCATTCTAATAAGTGTTTAGTAAAGAATTGCTGAGCTTTGGAATATCTTTCTTTCTTTTTGTAATTTAACTATTTAATTGTTTCTATACATTGTTATTATTATTGTTATTTCAATTTATTCACTTTGTATCCCAGTTGTAGCCCTCTGCCTCATCATCTCCTGGTCCGACCTTCCCCACCTCCTCCGTCTTCCTCCCATATTACTCTTACCTAGTGATCTTCTTCCTCTGTGGGCTGGCTAGGTAGTGGAAGTATTCAAGTAGCAGGCAACCTCATTCATGTTAGGGACTGTTTCTTCTACCCTTACTAGGGAACCCACATGGAGACTAAGCTGTCTATGGGCTACATCTGAGCAACAGTCTAAGTCCTCTCTGAAGGAGTCATGAAACCACCTAAAATATGGAAATCTCTGGTATGGTTGGTGTTCCCATAGAGAAACCTTAAGAGTCCACTGTATAGAGCTTGAAACTAAAGCACTATTTGCAATCAAGACCCAAAAGTATTGTAGGTACCAAGAGCATGGTATGTCTGTTTTGTCTAAGCAAAAGTATTGAACTACGTAAAAGTGATGAAAGCAAGCTTAGCATAGAAAGAATGTAAGCATATATGTGCTCAATTCACTCTGCTCTTGACTGTGAATGTGATGTTACTAGCCCTTTGAAATGCCTGCCTTTGTTTCCCCATGATGATATGCTATCAACTGGAGTTGAAAACTGAAATAAACTCCTTTCTCCCATGCTACTTCTTATTCAGGATATTTTATTATAGCAACAGAAATAAAAGCAGGACACAAAGATTTCTTAGAAAGACCAAAAAAAAAAATACTTTCCCTTAAAACCATAAGTAAATTGAACTTCATTAAAATACAAAGAGACAACATTGAAAACAAAATCCCAGTTAGCAAGAAAATATTTTCAAAATATATAGCCAGATAAAAAAAATACATGGATTATATTAACAATATATATACATGAATAAAAAGACAAGTAAAAAGATACTTATTTTAATTAAACAATCATTTCCCTAAAACTAATACAACAAAGACAATGAACCCAGCAAAAGATGCTCACACTTCCTTTACCATTTAACAATATTAAAATATTGTTTAAAAGGATTAAATGTCACATATAATGGCTGCATCATTGAATACTATCCTAATACTATACTAGTGGATAAGGGTGCAGATGCAGAGATGGGTCAGTATTTTAACACTGCCTTCAGATGAATTGAAAAATTTTCACTGTTGCCAAGTTTCCATCATTGTGGAATATATGACATAATAATACAATGGCCAAGATCACTGGATTTTTGTTAATACTGAAAAAGATGAAAAGAGTTAGAACAATTCTCAACAAAGTACTTGGAGCACACACACAAGAAGATCCATTTAAAAGTACAAAGACTTTCTTTTTGAATATAGATAGAAACAGCTACGTCAGTTTCTGAGTGCTGGCAATGAGATAAAATTTCCTATCATCTTAAATGTAGTATTGAGCTTTTGTTTCAATCATTGTTGTAGATCTCTTTAAGAGTAACAGATGGACTCTGTCCCTTGAGATACATGTCCACGCACACCTACACACACACACACACACACACACACACACACACACACACACACACTTACACTTGCCCTGTCTGTGCCTGCGTACTTTTCTCCCACAGGTACAGCTATTCCTCAGCACACGCTAAGGACACGGGATCTCTCTCAGCTTGCTGAAGAACTCTACAGACCTACAGACGCCAGAGAGAGACAGTACCAGTCTGATCTGCAGAAACCAAAAACAAACAGGGAAGGTTTCAGATAAGCCAATGGCCAGGGGTAGGCGAAAGAACACTTCCAACATAAATCAGGACATCATGACTTCACCAGCAAACCCCAAATTAGATGGCTACTCCAATTCATCAGAAGCACAGGAAAATGACCTTAAAGCCATGCTTACCCAATTATTTGAGGCTCATAAGGAGGAAATGAACAAATCTTTCAAAGAGTTGGCCAGTCAATTGGAGGTAAAGAAAGAAGAAATAGACAAAAGCCTTAAAGAAACACAGTCAAACATAGCCAAACAAATAGAGGCACAAGTAGAAATAAAATTAGTGGCATATAAAAAGGAAATGAACAAGGAAATAGAGACCATCGTAGAGACAGGAATCCAAATTCAAACACATAAAAGAAATGGTGCAAGGCATGAAAACAGAATTAGAATCAATAAAGAAAACACAAAATGAGAAAACCCTTGAGCTGGAGAACTTGGAGAAAAGAGCAGGAACCACAAAAGTAAGCATCACCAACAGAATACAAGAGATGGAAGAGAGACTGTCTAGGGCTGAAGACACACTTGCAGAAATTGATACTTCTCTCAAAGAAAAAGTAAAATCAAAAAGTTCCAACCACAAAATATTCAAGAAATCAAGGACGCTATGAAAAGACAAAATCTAAGAATAATTGGAATTGATGAAAAAAAAAAGACTCCAGGCTCCAAGGTCCAGAAAATATTTTCAAGAAAATCATAGAAGAAAATTTTCCCAACTTAAAGAAAGAGATGTTTATAAATATACAAGAAGCCTACAGAACTCCAAATAGACTAGACCAGAAAAGAAACACATCACGTCACATCATAGTCAAAATACTAAATCTACAGAACAAAGAAAAGATATTAAAAGCAGCCAGGGAAAAAGGCCAAGTAACATATGAAGGTAGACCTATCAGAATCACACCCTATGAAATCCAGAAGGGCCTGGGGAAGTATCATGGAGACTCTAAAAGATCACAAATGTCAACCCAGACTACTATACCTTGCAAAGCTTTCAATCAACATAGATGGAGAAAACAAAATATTCCATGACAAAACTAAATTTACGGAATATCTACACAGCAAACCAACCCTACAGAAGATACTAGAAGGAAAACTCCAATCCAATGAAAACAACTTCACCCAAGAAAACAAGAAAACAGGGCATACAGATAATATCCCAACAAAAACGAAAGGAAAACAATCAATGAAACAGGGTAAGATCACCGACTCCATTATAAAAGGAACTAACATGCATTGGTCACTACTATCTATCAATATCAATGGACTCAACTCCCCAATAAAAAGACACAGGCTAACAGAATGGTTGCGGAAACAGGATCCAGCATTCTGTTGCATCCAAGAAACACACCTGTGCAACAAAGATAAACACCACCTCAGAGTAAAGGGCTGGAAAAATGTTTTTCAAGCAAATGGTTCCAGAAAACAAGCTGGAGTAGCCATCCTAATATCTAATAAAATACACTTCCATCCAAAGTTAATCAAAAAAGATAAGGAGGGCCACTATATTCTCATCAAAGGAAAAATCCACCAGGAGGACATCAAAATCTTGAATATCTATGCCCCAAATACAAGAACACCTACATTCATAAATGAAACATTATTAAAGCTTAAATCATACATTGATCCTAATACCTTAATAGTGGGAGACTTCAACACTCCACTCTCATCAACGGACAGATCAACTAGACAGACACCAAATAGGTAAATAAAAGCACTCACAGAATCCCTAAATCAAGTGGACCTAATAGACGTCTACAGATCTTTTTACCCAAACTCAAAAGAGTACACCTTCTTTTCAGCACCACATGGAACCTTCTCCAAAATAGACCATATAGTGGGTCACAAAGCAAGCCTCAACAGATACAAAAGAATTGAAATAATCCCTTGTATACTATCTGACCACCATGGACTAAAGCTGGACATCAACAATAACAGAAACAACCAAAAGCCGAAACGCACATGGAAACTGAACAACTTACTACTCAATGACAGCTGGGTCGAGGAAGAAATAAAGAAAGAAATTAAAGACTTCCTAGAATTCAATGAAAACGAAGGCACAACATACCCAAATTTATGGGACAGATTGAAAGCAATGCTCAGAGGAAAATTTATAGCACTAAATGCCTGCAAGAAGAAATTCGTAATATCATATACAAACAACTTAATGGCCGAACTGAAAACCCTAGAAAAAAAAAAAGAAGCAGATACACCCAAGAGGAGCAGACGGCTGGAAATAATCAAACTCAGGGCTGAAATCAATCAATTAGAAACAAATAAAACTATTCAAAGAATCAATGAAACAAAAAGCTGGTTCTTTGAGAAAATCAACAAGATAGACAAACCCCTAGCCAAACTAACTAAAAAGCAGAGAGAAACTATCCAAATCAGCAAAATAAGAAATGAAAATGGGGACATAACTACAGATACTGTGGAAATCCAAACAATTATTAGGTCATACTACAAAAACCTATATGGCACAAAATTTGAAAATCTAAATGAAATGGATAATTTTCTTGACAGATTCCATCTACCAAAATTAAACAAAGATCAGGTAGAAAGAATGAATAGCCCTATATCTCCCAAGGAAATTGAAGCAGTCATTAACAGTCTCCCCTCCAAAAAAAGGCCTGGACCAGATGGCTTCAGCACAGAATTCTACAAGACCTTCAAAGAAGTACTAACACCAATTCTCCTCAAACTCTTCAACAAAATAGAAACAGAAGGAACCCTACCAAACTCATTCTATGAAGCCACAGTCACCTTGATACCTAAACCACACAAAGACCCAACAAAAAAATAGAACTTCAGACCTATCTCTCTTATGAACATTTATGCAAAAATACTCAATAAAATACTTGCAAACCGAATCCAAGAACACATCAAAGATATCATCTACCATGACCAAGTAGGCTTCATCCCAGGCATGCAAGGGTGGTTCAACATATGGAAATCCATCAATGTAACCACCACATAAACAAAATGAAGGAAAAAAAGCACATGATCATCTCCTTAGATGCTGAAAAAGCATTTGACAAAGTCCAACATCCATTCATATTTAAAGTCTTGGAGAGATCAGGGATACAAGGCACATACCTAAACATAGTAAAGGCAATACACAGCAAGCCAATAGCCAACATCAAACTCAATGGAGAGGAACTTAAATCAATCCCATTGAAATCAGGGACAAGACAAGGCTGCCCACTCTCTCCCTACCTCTTCAACATAGTACTTGAAGTCCTAGCCAGAGCAATAAGACAACTAAAGGAGATCAAGGGGATACAAATCGGAAAAGAAGAGGTCAAAGTGTCACTATTTGCAGAAGATATGATAGTATACATGAGCGACCCTAAAAATTCAACCATAGAACTCCTTCAGCTGATAAACACCTTCAGCAAAGTGGCAGGATACAAAATCAACTCAAAAAAATCAGAAGCCCTCTTGTACACCAAAGACAAAAAGGCTGAGAAAGAAATTAGGGAAACAACACCCTTCACAATAGCCACTAATAACATAAAGTACCTTGGTGTGACTCTAACCAAGCAAGTGAAAGACCTCTTTGAGAAAAACTTCAAATCTTTGAAGAAAGAAATCGAAGAAGATTTCAGAAGATGGAAAGCTCTCCCGTGCTCATGGATTGGTAGGATTAACATTGTGAAAATGGCCATCCTGCAAAAAGCAATCTACAGATTCAATGCAATTCCCATCAAAATACCAACTCAATTCTTTACAGATCTTGAAAAAAAGATTCTCAGCTTCATATGGAGAAACAAAAAACCCAGAATCTCCAAAACGATCCTCTACAACAACAGATCATCTGGAGGTATCTCCATCCTCGATCTCAAGCTGTACTACAGAGCAATAGTAATAAAAACTGCATGGTATTGGCATAAAAACAGAAAGGAGGATCAATGGAACCGCATAGAAGCCCCAGAAATAAACCCACACACCTATGAATACTTGGTATTTGACAAAGAAGCCAAATCCATTCAATGGAAAAAAGACAGTATATTCAACAAATGGTCCAACTGGATGTCTATATGCAGAAAAGTGAAAATAGATCCATATTTATCACCCTGCACAAAACTAAACTCAAAGTGGATCAAGGACCTCAACATAAAACCAGATACTCTAAATCAGTTGGATAAAAAAGTGGGGAACAGCCTAGAACTCATTGGCACAGGAGACAACTTCCTGAACAGAACACCAACAGCACAGGCTCTAAGAGCAACTATCAATAAATGGGACCTCATGAAACTGAAAAGCTTCTGTAAAGCAAAAGACACAGTCATCAAACAAAACGACTGCCTACAGATTGGGAAAGAATCTTTACCAACCCTTTATCTGACAGAAGGCTAATATCCAGTATATATAAAGAACTAAAGAAGCAGAAAAGCAACAAACCAAGTAATCCCATTAAAAAATGGGGAATGGAGCTAAACAGAGAATTCTCGAAAGAGGAACATCAAATGGCAGAGAAACACTTAAAGAAATGCTCAACCACATTAGCCGTTAGGGAAATGCAAATCAAAACAACCCTGAGATTTCACCTTATACCCATCAGAATGGCCAAAATGAAAAACTCAAGTAACAACACATGCTGGAGAGGTTGTGGAGAAAAAGGAACCCTCCTCCATTGCTGGTGGGAATGTAAACTGGTACAACCACTTTGGAAGTCAATCTGGCGCTTTCTCAGACAAATAGAAGTAGTGCTACCTCAAGACCCAGCTATACCACTCCTAGGTATATACCCAAAATTTGCTCAAGTACACAACAAGGACATTTGTTCAACCATGTTTGTAGCAGCTTTATTTGTAATAGCCAGAACTTGGAAACAACCCAGATGTCCATCAACAGGAATGGATACAAAAATTGTGGTATTTTTACACAATGGAATACTACTCAGCAATCAAAAGGGAGGAAATCATGAAACTTGCTGGCAAATGGTGGGATCTAGAAAAGATCATTCTGAGTGAAGTATCCCAGAAGGAGAAAGACAAACTTGGTATATACTCGCTTATATAGGCCTACGAGATATGATAAACATAATGAAATCTACACACCTAAAGAAGATAATCAAGTAAGTGGATATGGGTGAAGATGATCAATCCTCATTTAGAAAGACAAATGGGATGTGCATTGAATGTATGACCGGAATCTACCGCAAAAGGCATCTGAAAGACTCTACCTAGCAGTGTTTCAAAGCAGACACTAAGACTCATAACCAAACCATGGCAGAGTGCAGGGAATCATATGAAAGAAGGGGAGTTAGTATGATATGGAAAGGATAGGAGCTCTACAAGTACCAAATATATCCGGGCACAGGGCCTTTTCTGAGACTGACAATCAACCAAGGACCATCTATGGATATAACATAGAACTTCTGCTCGGATGTGGCCCGTGGTAGCTCAGTAACCAAGTAGTTTTCCAAAGTAAGGCGAACAAGGACTATTTCTAACAGGATCTCAAGGGCAGGCTCTGACCTCCCCCCCCCCCCCC
>NW_026596051.1:5097412-5108029 GCF_907164565.1 Psammomys obesus
CTATCAGTGGACTTGGAAAGGGGCAGGGAGGAGACCAGGGAGGGAGTTGGGGAGGGGGAGGGAATGAGGGAGCGGGATACAGCTGGGACACAGAGTTAACAAATTGTAACTAAAAAGAAAAAAAAAAAACAAATCACATGTTCAAAGGCGCTTTTAAAACTGGAAAAAGAAAGAAAAGGAAGGAAAGAAGGAAAGAAGGAAGGAAGGAAGGAAGGAAGGAAGGAAGGAAGGAAGGAAGGAAGGAAGGAAGGAAGGAAGGAAGGAAGGAAGGAAGGAAGGAAGGAAGCCAGAGGAAGCTATGATCTCTGGTTCTGGAGACAGCGTGGAGCCCTGAAATTAAGTGCAAGGCAATGCAACCCTTGTCCTCCCTGGAGTGTGCGGAAACATCCTGACATGGCTTCAGATCCACCAGGGTCCTCTGGAGCAGCAAAGGGAAATAATAGCTCTGTCAACAAGCACCAGCTTGATATTTCCAGGGCTTGTTTTCTTTTTTCCTTTTCACTACACAGAAGGGTATTTTTCTAAGCCTCAGCAGGATGGCTAGACTAGGTAATCCGCATAAGCAGCTGCCGCAAAGTGCTCTTTTTCTAACTCATTAATGTTGAGCTGTGAACTTTTCTGGCTTTGGGGAACATTGGGAACACTTTACCTTAGAGACTCTTATGGGTAGGACTCTGAGACTTCTCAAATGGACAGTCTGCACTGATACCAAACTAGGCTTGAAACGAAAAGCAGATGGGGTATAAAAAAGGGCTTTAAAGACTAATTCTACATGCTTTATTGAAAAAGAAAAGAAAGAAAATGCAAAGAACAAGCACCTGTCTCCTGGACTGTAAATGAGATGCTCTTGGCCACAGGCTTATTGAATACTTAATGCACAAAGGTATGTTTTATGTCTTCTTAGCTTTTTCAGGACTTTTATCAAGAATTTGTCAACTACCTTTTCGGTGTCTATCAAGCTATCACTAACTCTTACTCACTTGAGGTTTGGGGACAGAGTTGGCCATAAGGCAGCAAGTTCTTTTCACCCTAGATTGGTTGGTAGACAACTGTGGATTGGTTGGTAGTCTTTGTGGATCATGTATTCAGCTTTAGCCAGACATAAAGATGATGTTCTCAAGGCCAAAGCATGGTGAAACTTTCAGACATAAGCATGGGCTTGAAGAAAAACTTGGATTAACACTCCTAAATTCTCTAGCAGCAACCCTCTCAGGATTTTTGCATATCTGTGATGTATGCACTCTTCCTTCACAATAAAACCCTGAGAGAGCCCTTCAAAAGAAAAAAAAAAAAAGAGTAACTGATGGTTATCCATCCCCAGGTTAATACACACACAAACGCTTAGCCAAAATATCAGAGAAATAATCCAGGTAGAATCTTCTCTAAATCTCGATGGCCAATACTAAACTATTCATGTCTCCCTCATAATTCTCAACTTCCAAGCTCCCATTAGAGTAGTCTCTTAGGGTCATTTTTATTTTCATTTCCCGAATGACTAAGGATGTTGAGCATTTCCTTAAGTGTTTCTCTGCCATTTGATATTCCTCTATTGAAAATTCTCTGTTTAGCTCTGTACCCTATTTTTATTTAGATTACTTGGTTTGTTGACATTTAATTTCTTCTGTTCTTTATATATTCTGGATATTAACCCTCTGTCATATGTAAGGGTTGATGAAGAGTTTTTGTTTTTGTTTTTTTTTTTTTTTCAGTGTGGAGGCTGTCATTTTGTTCTGATGGCAGTGTCCTTTCCTTTACAAAAGCTTTTCAGTTTCATGACATCCCATTTATTGATTGTTGATGTTAGAGCTTGTGCTATTGGTATTCTGTCCAGGAAGTTGTCTCCTGTGCCAATGAGTTTAAGACTCTTCCCCACTTTTTCTTCTAACAGGTTTAGTGTGTCTGGTTTTGTGCTCATATCTTTGATCCACTTAGACTTTGTAGAGAATGATAATGAGTCTATTTGCATTTACCTACATGTAGACATCTAGTTAGACCAGCACCATTTGGATTTAAAAAAGAACACACAAAATAGATGAGATAACCAGTTTGAACTCTCCTATGATCCAGTAATTAAAAGCCTCCCAACTGATTAATATCCAGGGCAAGAAGTTTTTAGCATAGAATTCTACTAGATTTTCAAAGAATAATTAACATTAGTAATCCTAAAATCATTACACAAATATAAACAGAAGGAATGCTACACAATTTGTAATAAGGGACCATAGTTACCTTGATACCTAAACCACAGAAAAACCAAAGAACAAACATTATAGACCTGTTTTCTTTTTTTAATATATTTGCACAACTTCTCAATAAAACACTTGTAAACCATACCAAAGAGAATAATAAAAATATCATCCATCAAAATTACGTATGTTCCATTCCAGAGAAAGAGGTATGGTTCAATGTAAAAAAAAAAATCTATGAATTTAACCCACTATATAAACATATTAAAAGAAAAAAATCAAATGATCATCTCATTAGATACAGAAAAGAACCTTGGCATATCCAAAATCCTTTATAATTAAACACACAGAGTAACTGGAAGTACAAAGTATGTACCTGAACATAAAAATAACTGCGTACAGCAAGCCCATAGCTAACAGCAACTCACATGGAGAAAACTCTAGCAAGTTCATGAAAACAATAACAACATAAACTAGTTCACTCTTTCTATATCTGTTTAGTATAGTACTTGAAGCCTTAGCTAAAGAAAAAAAAATGATTAACAAACATCAGTTCAAAGTGTGTTTATTTGCAGAAGAAAGGGTAATATATATATACATAAAACTGAAAAATTCCACTGGAAAACTGCACCTAATAAATATTATATGAAAAGTAGCTAGATAAAAAATTAACCCACAAAATCAGTCACTTTCCTATATGCAAATGATAAACAGATGGAGAAAGAGATTAGGGAAGCAACACCTTTCACAATATGCCATAAAACATAAAACATCTTGAGGAATTCTAAACAAACAAGTGAAAGACTTGTATGATAAAAAAACAAAATCTGAATAAAATATTAGAAGATTTTGGAAAGACTGCCCTTGTGCATCAACCAGTAATAGTAACATAGCAAAACTGTCCACCTTACCAAAAGCAATCTAAATAACCAATACAATCCCCATCAATATTCTAACACAATTCTCCACAGGACTAAAAAGATAATTTTCACTTTAATATGGAAATGAAAAATGCACATGATTGTTAAAATAATCCTGAATAATAAAAGAATTGCTAGAGGCATCCCTAGCCTCAACCTCAAATTGGTGTTATAGAGCTAGAGTGAATAAAGAGCATGTTGTTGGCATAAGAAGAGACATGTTCCTCAATGGAATAGAATTGATGATCTAGACAGAACTCTACATATCTGTGGGTACCTGTTCTTTGATAAAGAAGATATAAATATACCCTGGGTGGCTACATGTAGAAGAATTTTTTTTTTAAGATCCATGTTTATCACCTTGAAAAAAATTCAACATCAAACGGATCAAAGACCTCAACTTAAAAGCAGATGCACTGAAGATGACAAAAGAGAAAGTAGAGGATATTCTTGAACTTGTTGGTACAAAAAAAAAAAAAAAAAAAAAAAAAAAAAAAAAAAAAAAGACTTGCTGAATGGAACACTGACAGCACAAGCCTTAAGAACAACAGTTAATAAATGAGACTTCATGAAACTGAGAAACTTTCTGAATGGCAAAGTATATAAGGAAAGATTTTTTTTTTTTTTACCAATCTATAGATTCAATGAAATATTCTAACATAATTATCCACAAAACTTAAAAAGGTAATTTTCCATGAATGGTCCTTGGTTGGAGTAGCAGTTTCAGAAAAGACCCCTGTGCCCAGATTCTTTTGGTTCTGGATATAACCTAGAACCCCTGTTCAGAGGTAACCCATAGCAGCTCAGTATCCAAGTGGGTTCCCTAAAAAGGGGAACAGGGACTGTCTTTGACATGAACTCAGTGGCTGGCTCTTTGATCACCTCCCCCTGAGAGGGGAGGAGCCTTGCCAGGCCACAAAGAAGGACAATGCAGCAAGTCCTAATGAGACCTGATAAGCTAGGGTCAGATGGAAGAGGAGGAGCTCCTCCCCTATCTGTGGACTTGGAGAGGGATATGGGCGGAGATGAGGGAGGGAGGGAGGGTGGTTTTGGGAGAAAATGAGGGAGAGGGCTACATCTGGGCTACATATTGAATAAATGGTAATTAATATGAAAAATAAAAATTAATTAAAAAAGATAATTTTCATTTTAATATGGAAATAGAAATGCTCATGATTGCTAATACAATCTTGAATAATAAAAGTACTGCTAGAGGTATCAGTATCCTCAACCTTAAATTGGTGTTACAGTCCTATAGTGAAAATGGAGAATGCTGTATGCATGAGAACAGACATGTTCCTCAATGCCTGGTAGAGGATTAATATCCAAAATACTTACAGAATTCACCTGGACAACATGAAAGAAAATAACTCAACTTAAAAATGGAATATAGATCCAAACAGAAGTTTCAGAAGAACATTAATGGTTAAGAAACTCTTAAATGTTCAACATTCTTAGTCAACAGGGAAATGCAAATCAAAACAACTTTGATTTTTTTCATCTTACACTAGTTATAGTGGCCAAGATAGATAAAACAAATGACAGCTCATGCTGGTGATGATGTGAAGTAAAGAGAACAATCGTTCATTGCTGGTGTAGGTGTGAAATTGTACTGCCATTATGGAAATCAGTGTTCCAGTCCCAGAAGAGCAGGGAAGAAAGAGGACTTAGAGATCATAGGAATGAATTTACTAAAATATTTCAAAGAACTGCCTGTTGTGTAAATATTAATTCCTATATTAAATAAAATAAAACATAATCATATTTAATTAATATAAACAATAGTTCTTAAAAGAGTTTAATGTGTTTGACATGATATCAATCATTTGGATCACTGGAGATGCTGATTAATATGTGTAAGACTACATGATATATATAAAGTGAAATTTTTATGCTTATGAAGAGCAATCTGATAAAAATCACTGGCCTAATTGAGTGTTTACAGTAAATTTAACTTTAAAGTGAGATTTTCAATGGTGATAAAAGAATTGATGCAGTTTTTTTCTTGATATTTATGCAACATGGCATTACCAGAAATCTCACATTTGTAGGAAAAAAAAAAAAAAAACAACAAAACTAAGGTGGCTGGATTTAGAATTTTGATAAAATTCACTGTAGACTTAGAAAAAAGTACATTAGCCAATTTTGAGTTGTTCCATTTTAAAGAAATGGTATTTCATGCCATTGGGGGGGAAAAAAACTGATGGCCAACTGTCGGGCAGAGTGAATGGAATTTTAGGTAAGAAGTGGGAAATAGCAAGAGCTGGAGAGGACAGGAACTCCACAAGGAGAGCAACAGAACAAGAAAATTTGAACACAGGGAACTTCCCAGAGACTCATATTCCAACCAAGGACTATTCATGGAGATAACCTAGAACCCCTGCACAGATGTAGCCCATGGCAGTTCAGTGTCCAAGTGGGTTACATAGTAATGGGAAGAGGGACTGTCTCTGACATAATCTGATTGGCCTGCTCTTTGAACACCTCCCCTTGAAGGGGAGCAGCCTTACCAGGCCACAGAAGATGACAATGCAGCCACTTCTGATGAGAACTAATAGACTAAGATCAGAAAGAAGGAGAGGAGGACCTCCCCTATCAGTGGACTTGGGGAGGGGCATGCATGCAGAAAGGGGAGAGAGGGTGGGATTGGGAGGGGAGGAGGGAGGGGCTTATGGAGGATACAAAATGAATAAAGTGTAATTAATAAAAGTTAAATTAAAAAAATAAAAAAAAACTATTTAGATTTTCTCCATGCATTGAAGTATTTCAAAAATAGTGGAAATTAGCAAAATAATGATAGCATATGGAGCACTTTGGATTACACAGTAGACTTCTATGAGAGTAATGACTCTGGGAGCCTAGTCTGGAGGCACCCAGTGAAGCTACAATAAGTGTCAGAGCATTAACTTTGGAGGTCCTCACTATTCATCCTGAAGAAACTGAGCTGTTTATGGACCCAGGGCTTTGTTCAGGACTTATTTGTTTTCAAATACTTAGAGCACAGAGTCACAGAAATTATACTGTACATTTATATGGTGCCATATATTAAAAATGAAAGCATTTTATTCACAGTTTATCATAAATATTAAAATCATTAATCTAATGATAGTTTTGAGGTAATTTTAGCTATCCCTATGTTTGGTAAAATAGTGTTAAGTTTAAGGAGTTTTGTAGGTATACTATCATATAACGTAAGGAATTACAGAGATGCTTGACTATATTTATTTTGTCATTAAGTATGAGATCAAACAGATATGTTTTATTCTCAGTATTTCCTGGATTTGTGAATCATTTTCTTTGTAAGTAATAACAAGAAAATAATTCATATACAGTAATGAATTAGATGTTGACTCAATAAAATCTATATATGACATAATTTTCAATTGATTTGGTTTAGAATAATATCTACTTTCTGTTGTCTTAATTACATGCATATTTTAAAAATTTTTCATTTGAGGACAAGTTTTTAATTCAGTACGCCAAAGATGAAAACATTATTTACCAAAATATAAGATATATTGCACTTTCTAAAAATGAGATTTTTTAAATGTTGTCTTGGTTTTAGGAGAATACCAATTGCACTAATAAATCAAATCCCTTGTCTAAACACAGTAACTAGAAGAAAATTCCTACTCTGTAGCAGAAAGTCACCTGTAGTGGTCTTTTTTTTTAAAAACTCTACTTTATTTGGGTGCCTAGGCTTCTATCTTCTTTCCACCAATCTCTCAACCTTAAGTAGGACAGAGTGAAGGTTATTGGGGAGAGGGGGTCCAGATCATTTAACTTTACCCTGCTAGTTAGGTAGAGTCAAGGAGTTCTTTTAGGTCTCTATACCAGTCTCCATCAAGCACTGACACAATTAACAGTCTCATCCACACCTGTGCTTCCTAAGCGTTTCTCTCTATCTGTCTGCTCCAAACCACCACATTGTCTCTGGTTTCTAGTCTCTCTAAATTGCTAAATGCCACACACCACCAACACCTCTATTATCTTTCTTAGCTTCATATTTATACTCTCAGAGTCCTAGACTACACCACTCTCCTTGCCTCACAGTTAACAGCTGTCAAAGATCATGCCCCACATCCAACTAAAATCACACAGTAAGGATTAGAACAAAAACATATTTATGTAACAGAACTGAATTTACAAAGAAACAAAAACTTCCATTACACTACTCAAACCTTTATTGCTATATAAAATATTTAAGTGTTAAAACTTGGAATAGGATATGTTTCAGTGGTAGACTACATACCTAGTGTTCATGAGGCCCTGGGATTATTCCTCAGCATTACTAAAATATAGTGTAAAATTTAACACCAACTGCAGGAATGAAAAAAATTGAAGAAAAAAAAAAACTAACCAGTGATAATAAACATTGAAGAAGTGAAGATTACTTTTCATGAAAATATAACATTGAGGCATGATGATCAGCTTCATGGATCAGCTTCATAGAGATCAATATTGAGCTTGTATGTCTATTTCAATTCAAAAAATAATCTCAGCATAACTGATAAATAAAACTTAGTGGAAATATTAAGTTATAGTTTTTAATCCTTGCATGGCATATAGTATAACTACAATCTATGAGTATAAAATATGCTTATGATGTCTCTATCCTACAAAAAAAAACTAACGTCAACTAAGTAGACCTGGGAGCAGGTGAGGTGGCCCTCCCAAAGAAAGAGCACATCAGTTGGTTGTTTATTAAAAACATACATACATGTAATATTATATGGACTCAATATGTTATATATGGATGTGCATATGTGCATGAGTGCATGCACATATATATGCATGTGTTTATTTGCATATATAAATGCATACATGGGTGCAATAGCAACTGATGGCAAAAGAGGTCATGTAGTTAAGGGAGAAAGCAAAGGGCTATATGGCAAGATTTGTTGAAAGGAAAGTAAAAGGAGAAACCTTGTTATTAAAATATGACCTATGATCTTAAAACTAAAATATTTTTTAAAAGGATGGACTAGACATTTAGTTCCTGGTTTCCAAAGGAGAGATCTTTACACAACATGATGGAGGAGTTAGATAGAGTCCATTGATCAAATCATTGACCAGAGGAAATTCAAATGAAATTCAGGGAATTGAGCCATTTAAATCATATCAGAGACTGTGATAGCATTTCCAGAAACTGGAAAGAGAAGAATTACCCCTAGGTACTTTTTTTTCACACACAAAAAGAGTAGGTATCTTTTTTTTTTTTTCAATAGGCAGCCTAGACATAACAATTTCAAAAGAAAATTCAAGTCTGCTTATCTGGATAAGTTCATGTCTGGATGGTTTTATATCTATCTCTGCTGTTCTTTCTGTTGTTGCTACTACTGCTATCCTTCACTGGTATCACTCCAGGTTATTCATGGTCCAACATGAACTGAAGTACAGTGACTTTCCAGGAATCTTACAGCCATTCAACACCAAATTATAATGACTAAGCCATAGAGCTCTGTAGACTGGACAACTAATAATGTTCTTTGTCTCTTCATTGGTTAGCTAGAGGGAAGGCTGACAAGTTAACTTGCTGAAGATTAAGAGAGTACAAGATGAATAGTGGAAGTCCACATATGTGAATGAAAATTTTAGTATCATGAGTGTTTCTGTCCTATTTTTTTAATAATGTGGCTATATACAGACATCCAAAGGAGACACCTGTGGTTTTCTTTCTTTTTCACATATGACAACTATTGAGTACTGTAAAGTTAAATCATTATTTTTATGTTTAGGATACTAAAAGACTAAACCTTGTTCAAGAAACTTTGACATATATTTTGGAGAGAAATAGTGAAATTTTGGATATATATATATATATATATCATATATATTATAGCTATTCTTGATAAATGTAAGTAATACAAATATGCTATTGTTTTCACTTGAAAATTAAGGATGACGTAAGGAGAGGTGATCAAGTATCAAGTAGATAGTATTAGTAGTTAATCTTGGTGGGATGGCCATTTTTACTGTTAATCCTACCAATCTATGAACATAGGAGATCTTTTCATTTTCTGATTTCTTCTTCAATTTCTTTCTTCACAGACTTGAAGTTGTTTTACATACAAGTCTTTCACTTGCTTCATTAAAGTTACACCCTGATACTCTATGTTATTTGCGGCTATTGTTAATGGTGTTATTTCCCTAATTTCCTGCTCAGTCCTTTTGTCTTTTGTATATAGGAGAGCTACTGATTTTTTTGGGGGGGTAGTTAATTTTGTATCCAGCCACTTTGCCGAAGGTGTTTACCAGCTGCAGGAGTAGAATTTTTGGGGTCACTCATGTATACTATCATATCATCTGTGAATAGTGATACTTTGACTTCTTTCTTTCCATTTTGTGTTTTGTATCCCCTTGATCTCTTTTAGTTGTCTTACTGCTCTAGCTAGGACTTCCAGTACTATGTTAAAGAGATATGGAGAAAGTGAGCAGCTTTGCCTTGTTCTTGATTTCAGTGGGATTTATGTAAGTTTTTCTCTATACAGTTTGATGTTGGCTATGGGCTTGCTGTATATTGCCTTTGCTGTGTTTAGGTATGTACCTTGTATCCTTGATCTCTCCAAAACTTAAACATGAATGGGTTTTGGATTATGTCAAATGCTTTCTTGGACCTAAGGAGATGATCATGTGGAGTTTTTGGGGGCAGATTACATTGATAGATTTCCATAGTTGAAACACCCCTGCACGCCTGGGATGAAGCCTACTTGGTGATGGTGGATGATACCTTTGATGTGTTCTTGGATTCGGTTTTTTAGTATTTTATTGAGTGTTCTTTGTGTGTGTGTGTGTGTATGTGTGTGTGTGCGCGTGTGCGTGTGCGCGTGTGCGTGTGTGTGTGTGTGTGTTAACGTTCAGAAGAGAGATTAGTCTGAGATTCTCTCTCTTTGTTAGGTCTTTGTGTGGTTTAGGTTTCAAGGTGACTGTTTTGCCTAATAGAATGAGTTTGGTAATATTCCTTCTTTTTCTATGTTGTGAAATAGTTTGAAGAGTATTGGAATTAGATCTTCAATGAAAGTCTGGTAGAATTCTCCACTTAAACCACCTCCTTGGGCTGTTTTTGGAGAAGAAACAGTCTCTGACATGAACTCATGTGCCTGCTCCTTGATCACTTCTCTGTGGTGGGGTGACTTAGCCATTGCATGGAAAAAGAAGAACCTGGCAAAATGGATGGGACCTGCTAGGCTAGGGTCAGACAGTAGGGAAGGAGAACTTCGCCTATCAGTGGACTAGGGAAGAGAGATAGGGGAGGAAGAGAGAGGAGGGTGGATTCAGGAGGAGAAGAGAGAGGGGGCAACACCCAGAATACAAAGTGAGTAAATTGTAAATAATAATGATAATAAGAAAGAAGGAAGAAGAAAGAACAAAAGAAAGAATGAGAGAGAGAGAGAGAGAGAGAGAGAGAGAGAGAGAGAAAGGAAGGAAGGAAGGAAGGAAGAAAGAAAGAAAGAAAGAAAGAAAGAAAGAAAGAAAGAAAGAAAGAAAGAAAGAAAGAAAGAAAGAAAGAA
>NW_026596051.1:5108039-5116476 GCF_907164565.1 Psammomys obesus
GAAAGAAAGAAAGAAAGAAAGAAAGAAAGAAAGAAAGAAAGAAAGAATTTAATCCTGGACTTCAATGTGCTTGGGTCTAAAATCAACAAAGAAACATGCGTAAGCAGATCTGTGAGGGTATATTCTAGAATAGTTAAGTAAGTGTGAATCACCCTTCTGTAGAATGAAACACACTTTCTTGCATCCACCAGGATATAAGGAGGCCTGAGAGAACAGTAATGCTTCTTTTGTCCTGATATTTTCATGCCTTGGTGGTAAGTACTTCTACACTGTCTCTAGACACTGTTTCTTCTATTATTCAGTGTTATATGAACCTAGTTTCTTCAACTTTCTGTGGCTGAGGAATAGTTCCTCTTCATGCATTATCAAGGCAATCATCACAAGGTTGATATACAGGAGACATCCAGTCTAGTTCGCTGAGCAACTAACAGGTTCTATCCTTTTAGGGTGTCAATGGCTATTGTTGGGCTACAAGCTCATACTGTGTAAATCAATCTAGTAATCGCTTCATCATATCCACTTGTCCTATAGGGTCTATTCTTCTAGAGAATTCTAGATGGTATACAAGAATAATTCAAGTTTTCTCCAGCTGTTGGTATAACTTCATTTTTAGTATTCTTTTCTATGACATCATCACCATAGACAAAACAATCTCTTTGTTCAACAATTCAAATTAAAAATCCTGATATACTAGGATCAGAAAGAAGAGGAAGAATTCCTCTCCTATCAGTGGACTGGGGGAGGGGCATGGGTGGAGAAGAGGGAGGGAAAGTAAGATTGAGAGGGGAGAAAGGAGAAAAGCACAGGTGGGATACAAAGTGAATAAACTGTAATTAATAAAAATTAAAATTAAAATTAAAAAAAAAGTGCTCAGTCTTATCAGTAACTCAGAGTGTATGATATCCCCTTCTCATGTGGTCCAATCATGATTGTGTTTACAATATAGTAGATTCATGTTCTGCCTTAAGGAACAAAACAGGTGATCAATATTTTTGTGTAATAAGTTGTAAAATGAGGCTGGACACATAGCATATCCTTTCAGTAAAACACTAAAGTTATACCAGGAGCCCTACCAGCTGAAGAAAAATGGATTTGTTAGGTTTTGGGAGAAGTATGGCTGAAATGAATAACCAAAAGCAAAATAAATATCTACTTACTAGGCACCAAAAGCTGTATTTATGCTAATGGAAAGAAATTACCTTTTTTTTTTAGAAGTTCCAACTTAAGCCACTGCTTGAGTAAGATTTTAATATCAACTATTATTCTCTGTGATCACCTGTCTTCTCCACAGATCAATTAGGAAAGAGAAAATTAAATGTGTTGGGAGTAACCTATATTGAATCTTTCACTTCCATCATAGCAGTACTAATTTCTATAATCCTTCACTGGATGTAATATTTTTTTGATCACCATTTACTCTAGAAGAAGCATCTGAGATCATTTTCATTTAGCTTTCCCAATCATAACCCTTTTTCACAAATCAGGAATAAAATGTGGAAATATTACCGATTCTCAAGTATATATTCCATTTATGCATTATAGAGCTAAAGAAGTAACTATGGGCAATTTGGAGAATCTATGATATGTTGTATGTGGGCTGAAATTCCATTGATTATTTGATCTTCTTAAACATTCTTCTTGCATTGAAGTACTACTTTTGTTGTTGGGGTTTTTTGTAACTAATGTCAGTTAAGAGTTTTCTAAACTGCTCTTTAAATACCTCCCCCTGAGGGGGAAGCAGCATTACCAGGCCACAGAAGAGGACAAGACAGCCACTCCTAATGAGACCTAATTGACTAGGATCAGAAGGAAGGAAAAGATGTCTTCCCCTATCAGTGGACTAGGGGAGGGGCATGTATGCAGAGGGTGGAGGAAGGGAGGAATTGGGACAGAAGAGGGAGGGAACCACGGGGGGGGAGGGAGATACAAAGGGAGTAAAGTGTAATTAATAAAGAAAAATAAAATAAAGAGTTTTCTAAACTACAAAAGATCTAATTATTTTTCACATGTACAATTATTCTGGTCAAAGACCATAAGTTTCTTCAGGGAAATATGGATAAGGGTTAATAGCAAAACATTCTGGGCTTTTAGCATGGTCATTCCATCAAGAACAAGGCTTTTCCTTAATCCAAGCAGTTCTATGTTTATAAATTAGCTGTAGTCTAGAAAATTGTTTAAAGAGCTGTGTTAGTATTATTTAAAGTAGTTTTTTTTTTTTCATTTGCTCTGGAAGTATCTGGTTATAAAAATTAATCCAGATCATAATTGGCTTCCTAGTTGTCTTTTGGCTTTTATTCCTGTAGTAAAAAGATGGGACCAAAATCAACCTGGGAAAAAGGTATTTTTTCATCTTAAAACTTGTCCATCATTCAACACTGGGTGAAGCTGGAGAAGAAACACAAGACAAGCACATATCTAAACATAGTAAAAGCAATATACAGCAATCAACTTCATATGGAATAACAAGAAACCCAGAATTACTAAAACAATACTTTACAAAAAAAGAACTTCTGGAGGTATCTCCAGCCCTGATCTTAAGCTGTACTATAGAGCAACAGTAATAAAAACTTCATGGTACTGGCATAGAAACAAAATGGTGGATCAATGGAACCGAACAGAAGACCCAGAAATAAACGCACACATTTATGGACATCTAATCTTTGACAAAGATGCCAAAGCCATACAATGGAAAAAAGATAGCATCTTCAACAAATGGTGCTGGTCTAACTGGATGTCTACATGTAGAAAAATGCAAATAAATACATACTTATCACCCTGCACAAAACTAAAGTCCAAGTGGATCAAAGACCTCAACATAAAACCAGACACATTAAATCGGTTAGAAGAAAAAGTGGGGAATATCCTAGAACTCATTGGTACAGGAGAAAACTTCCTGAACAGAACACCAACAGCACAGGCTCTAAGAGCAACAATCAATAAATAGGAACTCTTGAAACTGAAAAGCTTCTGTAAAGCAAAGAATACCATCATCAAAACAAAACAACTGCCTACAGATTGGGAAAGAATCTTCACCAACCCTTTTTCTGACATAGGGCTAATAGTCAGTATATATAAAGAACTAAGAAACTGAAAAGCAGCAAACCAAGTAATCCACTTAAAAAATGGGGAAAAGAGCTAAAGAGAGAATTCTCTGTAGAGGAATATCGAATGGCAGAGAAGCACTTAAAGAAATGCTCAACCTCATTAGCCATTAGGGAAATGCAAATCAAAACAACCCTGAGATTTCACCTTACACCCATCAGAATAGCCAAGATCAAAAACTCAAGTGACAACACATGCTGGAGAGGCTGTGGAGAAAGGGGAACCCTCCTCCACTGCTGGTGGGAATGTAAACATGTACAACCACTCTAGAAATCAATCTGGCACTTTCTTAGACAACTAGGAATAGTGCTTCCTCAAGATCCAGCCATACCACTCCTAGGCATATATCCAAAAGAGGCTCAATTACACAATAAGGAAATTTGCTCAACCATGTTTGTAGAAGCTTTATTTGTAATAGCCAGAAGCTGGAAACAGCCCAGATGACCCTCAACTGAAAAATGGATGCAGAAATTGTGGTACATCTACACAATGGAATATTACTCAGCAATGAAAAATAAGGAAATCATGAAAGTTGCAGGTGTTGGGACCTGCAAAGGATCATCCTGAGTGAGTTGTCCCAGAAGCAGAAAGACATACACATATATACTCACTCATATAGACATGTAATATAGGATAAACCTACTAAAATCTGTACATCTAAAGTTACTAATCAAGAGAAAGGACCCTGACTAAAATGCTCAATCTCTATCCTGAAAGGCAAAGAGGAAGGACATCAGAAGAATAAGAAAACAGGAAACAAGCTAGAAACCCGCCATGGAGGTCCTCTGAAAGGCTGTGCCCTGCAGACTATCAAAGCAGATGCTGAGACTTATGGCCAACTGTTGGGCAGAGTGCATGGAATCTTACGTAAGAAGTGGAAAATAGTAAGATCTGGAGTTGGCAGGAACTCCACAAGGAGAACAACAGAACCAGAAATTTGAACACAGGTGTCTTCCCAGAGACTCATGCTCCAACCAAGTAACATGCATGGAGATAACCTAGAACCCCTGCACAGATATAGCTCATGGAAGCTTAGTGTCTAAGTGAGTTACATAGTAATGGGAAGAGGGACTGCCTCTGACATAATCTGATTGGCCTGCTCTTTGATCACCTCCCCCTGAGTGTGGAGCAGCCTTACCAGTCCACAGAATTTGACAATGCAGCCACTCCTGGTGTGATCTGATAGACTAAGATCAGAAGGAAGGAGAGGAGGACCTCCCCTATCAGTGGACTTGTCGAAAGGCATGCATGAAGAAGGGAATGGGAGGGTGGGATCCGGAGGGGAGGAGGGCGGGGCTTATGGGGGGATACAAAGTAAATAAAGTGTAATTAATAAAAATAAAAAAATGCTGGTGAGAATGTAAAAAAAATTATCTAATTAAACAGTTGTGGATCCTATTATCAGTTTTTAAATACAGAGAACAATTATAGAGCTTGATAAGTGTTCTGCTGCTGCTCTCACAAATCTGTTATTTATAATTTTATTGGGCACCACATTTTTCCATCCCTTTCATTGTGAAAGAATAGATTGTACATGAAAAAAAAAAAAAACTTTAGCATTGCAGTTCCCTAAGCCATTCAAGCCCTTCAACATTAAGCCAAACTCTCCAGCTTATACACAGTAGAGCATTTTGTACACATATTTCAAATAATCAAATAAATTACAAGTATCTTTTAAAATGGTGTTTGCTGCAACATTAATCCACCAAATCTCTGCTCAATGGCTTTATATAGATAATTTCAGCTTGGTCTAATTTTGTGTATATCTGTCAGTATTGCATGTTTTTAAAATACATTTCCATATTTGTTCACCCAGCTTCTGCTTATATAATAAAAACCTCTGGAAACTTTAGCCACATGCTACAACTCTACAAGAGTCACCTCAGGTGCACCTCACCCCTCAGAGTTTGCTAACATTTGGTTTGGAATATAGACCTACAGATAAATTTAAGTGGTATTGGTGTTCTCTGAGGGACATCAATGATTTCTTATTTAACATTTCCTTCAAGGAGGATCATTGCTGATTATAGGACAACGCAGAATTAATGACATGAGGTAAAGGTAGGCAGGAAAATTTTCAGCCAATATAGCAGAGGTGAATCCCTCACTAAGGTCAGGGAGGTTACTTTCTTAGGCAAAATAAATCTATCAGAATCTGGGTGTTTGATTTGCTAAGCCTCAACAGATTCATCTAACTCATCTCCATTCCTAGTTACAGAATGTCACTGATTCCCAGTCAAGACCCTAAGTTTACACTCTTCAGGGCTAGAACTTAAAATATATGTTATAAATTGGTTAACTGTAGAATGACAGCTTGGCTTTTTCTTAACAGTACCTCCATTTCTTCAGCTGTTGGAGAGATGATTCTCTCAAGACAAACACAGAAGCCCTTTAGATTTGTGTACACTTCTGGAGCTGGAAAACTGCATCTCTGAGCTCCTTCTTCTCCTTTGTTACATTTTTTCCAGAGATGCTAGAAACTGCCACACAGCATGCTTATATTCATTGCTTTTGAAGATATGTTCAAATGTTTCCTGGATGCCCTAATCTTCATGAGGAAGGATGTCACAGGCATTTATCTTGAATAGTTTCTTAAACAATTCACGTTCTCTACAATACGGGAAGAGTATTTACCAACTTTATCTTTAACCAGTCAGAGAAATGTCCAGTTACCAATAAAAACTAGAAAAATTCTTTCTGTTCTGTATGACTTCTCCCAGTATAATAATCTATATGAGACTAGTTGTTCTAAAAAAAAAAAAGCACATATATAACAAACATATCTTAATATCGTAATATAATATACGCATACATTTAATTCATATTATAAATGAACCTAATGATTCTATTGGTCTCCTTGTGGAGCTCCTGTCCCCTCAAGGTCTTTCTATCTCCCCCTTATTCCATAAGGTTCCCTGCACTCTGCTTAAAGTTTGGCTGTAAGTCTCAGCATCTGCTTTCATACCCTTTTAGGTAGAGTATTTTAGAGTGCCCTGTGGAAGGTACCTTTCCTGTTCCTCGTCTCCAACTTCTGATGTATATTTTGTTTACCCTCTGAATGAGGATTAAGCCTCTGCAAGCACTCCTTGCAGAGAGTGATGAATCAACCAAGGACCATGCATGGAGAGGTACTAGACCCCTTGCTAAGATGTAGCACTTGGGCAGCTCAGTCTCCACGTGGGTGTCCTAGTAAGGGGAGCAGGAGCTGAATATGGATTCAGTAGCTGGCTCTTCGATCACCTCCCCCTGGAGAAGTGACCTAACTAGGCCATAGAGAAAGAAGATCCAGATAGTCCTGATGAGATCTGATAGGCTAGGGTCAGATAGTAGGGGAGGACCTCCTTTATCAGTGGACTAGAGGAGGGAAATACTGGATAAAGGGAGGGGCTGCCAAGAGGAGATGAGGGAGGGCATTACAGTTAGAATATTAAGTGAATAAATTGTAATAAATAATAATAAAAATAAAGAAAAAATTAAAAATAAGTGAACCTGTTATATTATGTAAATATACATCACATATTATATGCTGGCTACATACTGGAAATTATGATAATATTGTAGTTTCAGTCCTGGTAAACCCATTTATTCAGACATACCCCAGATATTAAGGACTAATGTCAGCTCTCTCTTTCTCTGAGGTGAAAATATTTTAAAAGATTTATCTCCAAATTAAGAAAATATTCCAATACAAAGCATGTATACTCCACAGTTTTAGAGATATGGAGCAAAAAGTCAGTCTCTCATCTGGCCCTTGGTTTCTTGGGAGAAAGCAACAGCACTAAAATTACATGCCAAAATAATCTTGTTAAGGAGGTGAGCTGACAATCTTTGATGAGCACAGAGTATACTAGGTCTTATCCACTAGATTCTCAATATCTAGGGACATACCAGTAACTAGGAAAGTGAAATAAAGTAAGAAAAGTCAACAAAGGTATTAATTATATGTTAGAATTATCTGCTGAGGATTTATATAACTATCTTATGGGGATGGATAGATTTTTCAGGGGTTAGGATCACTTGCTGTTCTTGCATAGGAGCAAGACTCAGTATCCAGCATTTACATAATGCCCTACCGCCATCCATATTTTTTATTCTTTGGACCCATTTTCATCTTCTGGTTTCCACAGACACTAGACATAAATGTGGTGTAAATAGAAACATTCAGGCAACTATGCTCATAAAAAGAAACAGAATATTTAAAAAATGGCTTTCACAAAAAGTAAACAATATTCTTTTTAAAATGAAAAAATCATAACAATAGTTATCAGAAGTAAAATAAATGAAAAACTATAAAAGACAACTGATAATTTAATACAAAACTTTAAATTACACCAAGTATATAACTTTGTGGGAAGGCAAAGAGACTGAACAAAACAGTAAAAAATCAGAGAACTAGAGAATAGGCTAAATGAATTTAGTAAAACTGATGAAAAACAAACCCATATTTAAAATAGTAAATCAAACCAAGTATCTTAGAAACCTGAAGTTCAAAAGCAATAAAACTTACCATTCTAATGGGAGTGCTTAAATATAGGATTAAAAAAAAAAGTAAAATTTTCTTAAAGAAATGATCCCCAGGTCAGGTCACCTTTGAAAGCTGATAGCTTGTGGGGGAAAGAAGATCATTCTTGGAGAATAATAGTAGGTTTCCAGTTCTTCATTGGAAGATCTTACATCCATGCACACATGGGCATCATTGATTTTATTTATGAAGTTATTAGAAAAGAAAATAAAAGCAGAAAAATAGGAAATGAAATTAGATGGGGAAGATGTGTTGGTGACTTATACAGAAGGGTTGCAGGGAAGAAATGGACATATAATGACCCTATTTTATTGTATCCATATTCTTGTGTCCATATATGAAATTTTTAAGTAATAAAATAAATTTAAAAAATTGATGCTGGAACTAGGTGTGGCAACACATGCTTGTAACACGTGTACTCTTGGAGGCAGAGGCAAGCGGATCATTGTGAGTTCAAAAAGAACCCAATGTACAAAGTGAGTCTAGGACAACCACAGGTATAAAGAGAAACCTTGTCTTGAAAAAAAATCATAAAAATAAGAAAAAATGATGCTGGTAGGAAACTAAAATTTGTGATTACAGCATTTCAGAGAATTAGATGTTTTTGTGCTGTAACTTTGAGAACAGCCTGGGTTTTCACAGTGGCTTTCAGATCATTTTGGTTTAAACTAGTCTAAATGAAGGCATATGTTAATATATATATGTATATATATGTACATATATATACATATATATATGTATGTATATATATATGTGTATATATATGTATATATATGTGTATATATATGTATATATATGTGTATATATATATAT
>NW_026596051.1:5116486-5120109 GCF_907164565.1 Psammomys obesus
TATATATGTGTATATATATGTATATATATGTGTATATATATATATGTACATATATATACATACATGCATATATACATGCACACATACATACACACAAAAAGTCTTAAATATGACAAGAGGTATCTGTCTCATCAAGAAGCTAGGCTAGAGGGGAGCCAAGATGGCGGCGCTTGGAGAGCACTGTGTCTAAGAAGTGGGACAGCACTCTCCATGCAGCGACCAGGGGACTGAACTCTGGGCCCTAAAACTACAGCGATCAATCGTGTTTCCCAGGTGAGGGGAGGCTCTCATCCATGGGAATCAGTCGGGTCCACTCATGGCTGCCCAGCCAGAACCCAGAAGAAATTCCGGGTAACGCAGGCTTTGGGTCTCCGGGCTGGAGCCGCAAGCCTGCGTGTCCTGATCATTTTCCTGGCTGATCGGTGGACACAAGGGTGCCTGAGACTGAGAGTCCCAGTCGCAAGAAAACCCCATGGGGAAGCAAAGTTGCGAGTCTGATCACGGGTCACCCAGTCTTTCCCTGGAAGGTCTCGCGGACCACTGGTACCGGCCGCCATCACAACTAAGCTCCTGCCGAGGGGAGAGCTGTGCGCCCAGCTCACTGGTACAGACGAGATGCATGCTCCAGTGCAACAGAGACTGAGAACCCCTGTCCAGAGAGGGCCCCAAAAGGAAGGAAGAAACTGTGCTGCTGGGGTCACCTAGGCTTTGCCTGGGGAAAGTCTAGCAGACGGAAGATTGCAAACAGGCTAGTAGGCCTAGCCATCACATATCCGGGCCCAAGCAGGGAGCACAGAGTTATTGCGAACCCAGCTCCTGCAGACTAACAGGCAGGCACATGCTCCGCCAGCCCAGAGGCCTGCTTTGTACCAACTATTCCTTACAGACAGAACTGTGTGCCCCAGGACACCAGAGTCTGAGAGTCACTGTCTGGAGAAACCCTCAAAAGGAACAAGGAACGAAGCAAAGGGGACAGACTTAGGCAAACCAGTATATCCCCGGAAAAAAGTCCCACAGACTGACCCAACCCAGGGAACTGCTGTGACCCAGATAGCCTGCTGTTACCAGGAGAGCAGTACTCACCTGCCACAGATTACCTCTTGGGTTCTGGGACATAGAGCCCCAACCTCACACCTACAAAAGACCGGGAACCCTGAGATCAACCCCCAGACACTGCTCCAAGGGGCAACCAGTTATCCCTAACAAAACTGACCAAACCACAGGACACACAGGTTACAGCAGCTGATAACTAAATTTACAGCAAGACACCCAGAAGGAGGGCAGCTGTCTCCAGGACTTCTCCCCGTGAGAGGAGAGCCCTCTTGACTAATCAGGACCACAGTTACCACCCAGGTCTCTATGCCTGAAGTGAGCTGTAGCAACTCCTGAAAAACACCGGCCATCCAGTGACTATACCCAAAAAGCTGAGAAGGCTTCCGTCAGGAAAAACCATCTTCCTGCCAAAGGGATTCTCTCTACTACAAGAGTCCAGGAACAACCAGAAACTAACTTCAAACAACTAAGATAGCCCAATGGGTAGAGGACAGCATAAAAGTTCAACCAACAAAAGCCAGAGCAATATGGCATCTCCAGAACCCAGTTATCCAGGGGCAAATAGTCCTAGACACCCCAGCATAATTGAAATTCAAGGAGATGACCTAACATCTATGCTCACAAAGAAGATAACAGAGGAAACAAATAAAATACGAAAAGAAATAGAGGAAGCTGCAGCCAAACAATTTGTGGCCTTTAGAGAGGAAAAGTTTAAATCACTGAATGAAATAAAAGAATCAGTAGATTGTTCAAACAAACAGGTGAAGGAATTGACGGAAAAACATGAAAATACAGTCAGACAGGTGAAGGAAAACAACAAAATAGCTCAAGACCTGACAATAGAATTGGAAAAATTAAAAAAAAAATACAAATGGTAGAAATTGTGGAGAGAAAGAACTTACGGAAGAAAGCAGGAACTACAGAGGTTAGCATAAACAATACGCTACAAGAAATGGAAGAAAGAATCTCAGGTGTGGAAGATACAATGGAAGAAATACATCTATCTGTCAAAGAAAATTTTAATCTAAAAAATTCCTGACACAGATCGTCCAAGAAATTCAACACAACATAAAAAGCCAAAATCTAAGAATAATAGGAATAGAGGAAAAAGAAGAGTCCCTGCACCAAGACCCATAAAAGATTTTCAACAAAATCATTGAAGAAAATTTCCCCAACTTAAAGGAGAGGCCAATAAGAATACAGGAGGCCTATAGAACACCCAATAAATTAGACCAGAAAAGAAAATCCTCCTGCCACATAATAATCAAAACAATAAGTATACATAACAAAGAAAAAAATACTAAAAGCTGCAAGAGAAAAAGGCCAAGTAACATATAATAGACCATATAGTTGGTCACAAAGCAAGCCTCAACAGATACAAGAAGACTGAAATAATCCCTTGTATCTTGTCTGATCACCATGGAATAAAGCTGGACTTCAACAACAACAGAAATAGCAAAAAGTCTACACACACATGGAAACTGAACAACTTGTTACTAAATGACAGCTGGGTCAGGGAAGAAATAAAGAAAGAAATTAAAGCCTTTCTACAACTCAATGAAAATGAAGACACAACATACCGTAACTTGTGGGACACAATGAAAACAGTGCTAAGAGGAAAGTTCATAGCACTAAGTACCTTCAAGAAGAAATTCGAAACAGCTCATTCAAGCAACTTAATGGCCCACTTAAAAACCCTAGAAAAAGAAGCAGACACACCAAAAAGGAGTAGACGGCTGGAAATAATCAAACTCAGGGCTGAAATCAATCAATTAGAAACAAATAAAACAATTCAAAGAATCAATGAAACCAAGAGTTGGTTCTTTGAGAAAATCAACAAGATCGACAAACCCTTAGCCAAGCTAACTAAAAGGCAGAGAGACACCACCCAAATCAACAAAATCAGAAATGAAAATGGGGACATAACTACAGACACTGAGGATATCCAAACAATCATTAGGACTTACTTCAAAATATATATGCAACAAAATTTGAAAATCTAAAATAAATGGACAATTTTCTTGATCGATTTGACTCACCAAAGCTGAATCAGGACCAGATAAATCAATTAAATAGTCCTATATCCCCCAAACATATAGAAGCAGTCATCAAAAGTCTCCCATCCAAAAAAACCCAGGACAAGATGGCTTCAGCGCAGAATTCTACCAGACCTTAAAAGAAGAGCTAACTCCAATTCTCTTCAAACTATTCCACAAAATAGAAATAGAAGGAACATTACCAAACTCATTCTATGAAGCCACAATCACCTTGGTACCTAAACCTCACAAAGACTCAACAAAGAAAGAGAATTTCAGGCCAATCTCCCTTATGAACATTGATGCAAAAATACTCAACAAAATATTTGCAAAACGGATCCAAGAACACATCAAAGATATTATCCACTATGACCAAGTAGGCTTCATCCCAGGTATGCAGGGGTGGTTCAATATACGGAAATCCATCAATGTGATCCACCATATTAACAAACTGAAAGTAAAAACCACATGATAATCTCCCTAGATACTGAAAAAGCATTTGACAAAATCCAACATCCATTCATGTTTAAAGTA
>NW_026596051.1:5120119-5141031 GCF_907164565.1 Psammomys obesus
AACGGAGAGAAACTTAAAGCAATCCCACTGAAATCAGGGACAAGACAGGCTGCCCACTGTCTCCATATCTCTTCAACATAGTGTTGGAAGTCCTTGCTAGAGCAATAAGACAGTCGAAGGAGATCAAGGGGATACAGATGGGAAAGGAAGAAGTCAAATTATCACTATTTGCAGATGATATGATAGTATATATGAGTGACCCCAAAAACTCTACCAAGGAACTCCTAAAGCTGATAAACACCTTCAGCAAAGTGGCCGGATACAAAATTACACACAAAAAAAAAAATCAGTAGCACTCCTGTATACAAAAGACAAAACGGCTGAGAAAGAAATTAGAGAAACAACACCCTTCACAATAGCCACAAATGACATAAAGTACATTGGTGTAACCCTAACCAAGCAAGTCAAAGACTTGTATGAAAAAAATTTCAAGTCTCTGAAGAAAGAATTAGAGGAAGATATGAGAAGATGGAAAGATCTCCCATGCTCATGGCTTGGCAGGATTAACATAGTAAAAATAGCCATCTTACGAAAAGCAATCTACAGATTCAATGAAATTCCGATCAAATTACCAACACAATTCTTTACAGACCTGGAAAGAAAAATTCTCAACTTCATATGGAATAACAAGAAACCCAGAATTGCTAAAACAATCCTCTACAATAAAAGATCTTCTGGAGGTATCTCCATCCCTGATCTCAAGCTGTACTATAGAGCAACAGTTATAAAAACTGCATGGTACTGGCATAGAAACAGAATGGTGGATCAATGGAATCGAACAGAAGACCCAGAAATAAACCCACACACTTACAGACACCTGATTTTGGACAAAGATTCCAAAACCATACAATGGAAAAAAGATAGCATCTTCAACAAATGGTGCTGGTCCAACTGGATGTTTATATGTAGAAAAATGCAAATAGATCCATACTTATCACCCTACACAAAACTGAAGTCCAAGTGGATCAAAGACCTCAACATAAAACCAGACACATTAAATCGGCTAGAAAAAAAAAAAAGTGGGGAATACCCTAGAACTCATTGGTACAGGAGAAAACTTCCTGAACAGAACACCAACAGCACAGGCTCTAAGAGCAACAATCAATAAATGGTACCTCATGAAACTTAAAAGCTTCTGTAAAGCAAAGGACACTGTCATCAAAAGATAGCGACTGCCTACAGATTGGGAAAGAATCTTCAAAACCCTTTATCTGACAGAGGACTCATATCCAGTATATATGAAGAACTAAAGAAGCTGAAAAGCAGCAAACGAAGTAATCCACTTAAAAAATGGGGAACAGAGCTAAAGAGAGAATTCTCTGTAGAGGAATATATAATGGCAGAGAAGCATTTAAAGAAATGTTCAACCTCATTAGCCATTAGGGAAATGCAAATCAAGACAACCCTGAGATTTCACCTTACACCCATCAGAATGGCCAAGTTCAAATACTCAAGTGACAACACATGCTGGAGAGGTTGTGGAGAAAGGGCAACCCTTCTCCACTGCTGGTGGGAATGTAAACTTGTACAACCACTCTGGAAATCAATCTGGCGCTTTCTCAGACAACTAGGAATAACGCTTCCCCAAGATCCAGCCATACCACTCCTAGGCATATATCCAAAATTTGCTCAAGTACACAATAAGGACAATTGCTCAACCATGTTTGTAGCACCTTTATTTGTAATAGCCAGAAGCTGGAAACAGCCCAGTTGGCCCTTAACTGAAGAATGGATGCAGAAATTGTGGTACATCTATACAATGGAGTATTACTCAGCAATGAAAAATAAGGAAATCATGAAATTTGCAGGTAAATGGTGGGATTTGGAAAGGATCATCCTGAGTGAGTTGTTCCAGAAGCAAAAAGACACACACGGTATATACTCACTCATACAAACCTACAACATAGGATAAACCCACTAAAATCTGTACAACTGCACAAAGTAAGCAAAAGAGAGGACCCTAACTAAAATGCTCAATCCCCATCTTTAAAGGCAAAGAGGATGGACATCAGAAGAAGAAGAAAACAGGAAACAACCTAGGAACCTGCTACAGAGGGCCTCTGAAAGCCAGAAGAAGAAAACAGGAAACAATCTAGGAACCTGCCACAGAGGGCCTCTGAAAGCCTCTGCCCTTCAGACTATGAAAGCAGATGCTGAACCTGATGGCCAACTGTTGGGCAGAATGAATGGAATTTTATGTAAGAAGTGGGAAATAGTAAGAGCTGGAGAGGACAGGGTCTCCACAAGGAGAGCAACAGAACAAGAAAATTTGAACACAGGGAACTTCCCAGAGACTCACACTCCAAACAAGGACTATTCATGGAGATAACCTAGAACCCCTGCACAGATGTAGCCAATGGCAGTTCATTGTCCAAGTGGGTTACATAGTAATGGGAAGAGGGACTACCTCTGACATAACCTGATTGGCCTGCTCTTTGATCACCTCCCCCTGAGGGGGGAGCAGCTTCACCAGGCCACAGTAGAGGACAATGCAGCCACTTTTGATGAGAACTGATAGACTAAGACCAGAAAGGAGAGGAGAACCACCCCTATCAGTGGACTTGGTTAGTGCCATGCATGCAGAAAGGGGAGGGAGGGTGGGATCAAGAGGAGAGGAGGGGCTTATTGGAGGTTACAAAATCAATAAAGTGTAATTAATAAAAAATAAAAAAAGAAGCTAGGCGAAGTCCAAAGAAGAACATTTTGAAAAATAAGAATGACACATAAGATAATTGCAAAAGAGAAGTTTTAATGTGAATATACAAAAAATAAAATAAAATTGGCTCTAGATTATTCTAAGGTTTGTATGAAAATGTATTCTAAGTGTAAACTCAAAAGTCTGAGAATAAAGAAAAAAGAAAAACTTCCTTGTACTAAAGGATGCTAAATGTAGTTGGCACCAGTAAATGATTAGGTTAAGAAATAGCTAATAGGATTTCTTTAAGCAGAAAGAAAGTGGTAATAAGCAAATAAAACCTCAGTGAACAAATAATATCAGAAAGGGCAATAAAGGATTAGATGACAAATTGTCAACATGCTAATTATTTTTAGTTTGTGGTACAGTAAAAATAAAATATCCAATATGATGCTCAAGTTTTAGAGGAAAAAATTATATCTAAAAAAGGAAAAGGTCTCATGTATTTAAATGATAATATATTGTTTATACCATTTAGGGGAGTAAAATACTGACATAATTATGTTTTTACTGGTTATATAGATCTATATATCTACTTATAATATATATTTATATATACATCACTATATGCATACATATGGCAATTATGATGCATTCACATTGAAATCAAGATTATAATTTTACATAAATGAATCGGATGTATAGAAGAAATGAGGTTCCATGAAAGCAATAGAGTAAACAAAATCACTATCCAAACATGACCAATATAAAGCTTACCTTCTATAAGCAACAAAAATGTAAATAATAACAACATCTTTCTGGTTTGGTTCCCCTTAATCATCAACTTGATAAAGGCTAGAATCATCTGAGAATGAATCAATCAAGGAATTGCCTAGATCACATGATATATACGCATGTCCGTGGAGGATTATCTTAATTATTAATTGATATAGCAAATAGCCAAGTGAAGGTGGCCCCATTTTCTGGGCAAGTGGTGCTGAGCTATATATAAAAAGATAGTGTTTTATAAAGTTAAGTGAGACATCAAACAGTTCCTCTATGGTTTCAGCTTCAAGTCCATGCCTGTGTTCTTACCCTGACTTCATTCAATAATTAACTATAATAAATCTTTTCCTTTCTTAAGTAGTTTTGGGATACAATGTTTTATCACAGCAGTAAAAATAACATTACAACACCTTCAATATAGTACCTTAGAGACGTTACTTCAAATCTATAAAAATATCCATGTGAAAGTAAATGTATAGGGGAAGACTTTGTAGACATCAATTTTCAAAGAAGCAGAGTACAGTTAGAAGAAACCAAACACATATGGAGAAACGTATGAAAGGAAACACGGATAATACAAAGATGGCTGCAATACCAAAGTCCCACAGCAGTATGAGAGACAAGTCATGGAATTTCCACCCTTCTGTTTCTTGCCCAGCTTTCTAGAACACCTACCAAACAGTATCTATCCACAAATCCAATCCTAAGAAGATACTAGAAGGAAAACTTCAACCCAAGGAGGTCAAATACACCCAGAAACACAAGGATAATAATAAATAAGCTCCACATCAGCAAAATGAATGGGAAGGAATCATACTTTCTCTCTCTCTCTTTTTCTCTCTCTCTTCCTCTCTCAAAGACAGTCTAATAACTCCAACTAAAATAACAGGAAGTAACAATCATGGTCATTAAAATCTCCCAATATCAACAGCCTCAGCTCCCCAATAAAAAGATGCAGGTTAAGAGAATGTATGTGGAGTGTTCCAAGATGGCAGTGACCAGCATGCACCATATCTGAGAGGCAGAAGATCCAAAAATCTGTAACTAGTTAGTGGAGAAGTGGCTGAAGCTAGAACATAAATATTGAGGCTTCCTGGACTAGAGGGGAAAACCTGTGAGCTGGTACAGTTTGGATCCAGGCACAGGCCTTCCTGCTCAGCTGCTGCTGCAGAGGCTGCTGCTGCCCAAAAAACAAGCTTGGTTACTGAAATGGCAGAGGCAGTCCCAAAAATGGGCCTTCTTGCATGGTGGTCAAACAGTGGACACCACTGACATAACTCTTACACTTTTATTTGCTCCAGGAGGCCCAAATCTGAGAGTAGAGAACCTAGTGAACAGGAGACTACTGTGTGTTCCACAAAGGCCTGTGAGTCCCTGAGTGTGCCTTCCAGTGACTGCATGCAGTGCCCAAGATCCAGGGTTCCTCTACGCTAGCAGGTAGACATCGGATCCCTCTTACTCACATGCCCACTGTGGGCAACACTGGGAGCCCTGGGATAGCGTTCTCAACATTGAAGCCCATGTTCTGTGAGTCTCCCAGTGGAGTCCAGGCAAACAATTCCTGGAGCCAAAATGGTGTAACCCAGACAGAATGCCTAGAGGACAGTATGTCAGGCCAGTGAGCCACTGAGGCATTCAGGGCACCTGCGCATGTGCACTGCACCAGAGCCAGCACCCAAACCTGCGTTTATCTTCCACCCTTCCAATCATCTCCACACACTAGCACCCAGTCCTACAGGACACATTTCTGCTCACACTCCCACAGTTGCACATAAACACCTGCAAGCTTCCTCCCTTAGCAACAGCTGAAACAGCAATACCCACTCTCAGACCTGTGATCCTCTCTCATGTTTCTGAAGAGTACTCCAGACTACAGATAAGGACAGATCCAGTCAACAGTACAGGTTCCAGGAACAAATAGAGGTTATAGATAAGCAGATGGCTAGAGGTCAGCATAGCAACACATACAACAAATATCAGGACATTATGGCTTCACCAGCCACCCAAAAAATCAACAGATATTTTAATTCATCAGAAACACAATAAAATGAGCTCAAATCTATGCCCATCCTGTTATTACTGGCACATGAAGAGGAAATCAATAAAGCTCTCAAGAAATAAAGGCAACTGGCTGGAGAGATGGCTCAGAGGTTGATAGCACTGACTGCTCTTCCAGAGGACCTGAGTTCAATTCCCAGTAACCACATGGTGGCTCACAATCATGTACAATGTTATCCGGTGCCCTCTTCTGGTGTGCAGGCACACATACAGGCAGAACACTGTGTAGATAATAAATAAATAAATCTTAAAAAAAAAAAAGAAATATAGGCAAATACAACGAGAGGCACATATAGAGGCTTATAGAGAGGAAACAAACAAAAAAAGTAGAGGCCATCATGGAATCAAAATACAAACGGATGAAAGAGATGGTGCAAGACAGGAAAAAAGAATTAGAATCAATAAAGAAAACACACACACACACACACACACACACACACAGAAACTCATGAAAATGGAAACCCTAGCAAAGAAATAAAAACCACAGAGGTAAGTGTGACCAACAAAATTCAAGATGGAGAAGAGAATCTCAGGTACTGACTACACAATTGAAGAAATCAATATCCCTCTCTCTCAAAAACAAAAACAAACAAACAAAAAAAAAACAAAAACAACAACAAAAAAAAGATAAAAAACCAGAAAAGCTCCTAAAACAAATCATCCAAGAAATCAAGGACAACATGAAAAAACAAAAACATAAGAAAAATGGGAATGGAGGAAGAAGAAGATTTCAGGCTAAAGATCCAGAAAATATTTTCAAGAAAATCATAAAAGAAAATTTTCCCAACTTAAAGAAAGAGATGTCCATTAAAATACAAGAAGCTTACAGAACATCAAATAGACTACACCAGAAAAGAAACTTCTCATTTCACATACTAGTCAAAATACTAAATATACAGTACAAAATAAAATAAAATAAAATAAAATCAGCAAAGGAGAAAGGCCAAGTATCATATAAAGGTAGATCTATAAGAATCACACCAAATTTTACAACAGAAACTATGTAAGCCAGAAGAGCCTGAACAGATGTCATGCACACTCTAAAAAAACCACAGATGCATGGACATAACCTAAGACCCCTGCACAGATGTAGCCCATGGCAGTTCAGTATCCAAGTGGGTTCCATTGTAATAGGAACAGGGACTATCTCTGATATGAACTGATTGGCCTGCTCTTTAATTACCTCCCCCTGAAGGGGAAGCAACATTACCATGCCACAGAAGAAGACAATGCAGCCACTCCTGATGATCCTAATTGACTAGGATCAGAAAGAAGGAAAAGAAGACTTCCCCTATCAGTGGATTTGGGGAGAAGCATGCATGCAGAGGGTGGAGGAATGGAGGGATTGAGACAGGAGGAGGGAGGGAACCACAAGGGGGATACAAAGTGAATAAAGTGCAATTAATGAAGAAAAAAATTTAAAAAAGATATTTGAACACACATTCTCAGCAGCTAAAACAACAACAACAACAAAAAACAACAACAAAAAAAAAACACAGATGCCAACCCACACACTATATCTGGCAAAGCTATTCAATCAACAAAGATGGAGAAAACAAAATATTCCATGACAAAACTAAACTTAAAGTATATCTACACAGCAACCCAGCCCCACAGAAAATACTATAAGGAAAACATCAATCTAACAAAATCAACTACACCCAAGAAAACAAAGGCTATAAATAACTTCACAACAACAAGAAAGGAAAGAAAACAAGCACAGAAACACACTATCACTACCAACTCCGCAATAAAAGGAACTTACATTCATTGGTCACTATTATCTATCAACATTAAAGGACTCAATTTTCCAATAAAAAGACAAAGACTAACAGACTGGTTGTGGAAATAGGATCCAACATTCTGCTGCATTCAAGAAACACACCTCTGCAACAAAGATAAAGACTACCTCAGAGTAAAGGGCTAGAAAAACGTGTTTCAAGCAAATAGACCCAGAAAAAAAAAGCTGGAGTAGCCATCCTAATATCTAATAAAATATACTTTAAACCAAAATTAATCAAAAAGATGAGGAGAGACACTTATTCTCATCAGAGGAAAAATCCACCAGGAGGACATCACAATCCTGAACATCTATGCCCCAAATACAAGATCACCTGCATTTGTAAATGAAACATTATTAAAGCTGAAATCACACATCCATCCCAACACCTTAATAGTGTGGGACTTCAACACTCTGTTATCACGAAAGGACATACTATCTAGACAGAAACAAAATAGGGAAACAAGACAATCACAGAGGTCCTAAATCAAATGGACCTAATAAATGTCTACAGAATTTATCATCCAAAAATTAAGAGTATATCTTCTTCTCAATACCACACAGAACCTTCTCCAAAATTGAAAATATAGTCAGCCACAAAGAAGCCTCAACAGATACAGATACAAGAAGATCAAAATAATCCCTTGTATCCTATCAGACCACCACAGCATAAAATTAGACCTCAACAACAGAAATAACAAAAAGTCTACATACACTAGGAAAATAAATAACTCTCTACTCAATGACAGCTTGGTGAAGCAAGAAATAAAAAAAAAAAAAAAAGAAAGAAAGAAATTAGAGACTACATAAAATTCAATGAAAATGAAGGCAGGGAAGCCAAGATGGCGGTGCCGGGAGAGCAGTGTGTCTGAAAGGCGGGACAGGCACAACTTACCCAAACTTATGGGATACTATGAAAGTGGTGCTAACAGGAAAGTGCACAGCACTAAGTGCCTTCATAAAGAAGTTTGAGACATATCATACAAAGAACTCAATGGCACATCTAAAAGCCCTAGAGGAAAAAAAAAAAAAAAAAGAAGCAGACACACCCAAGATCAGTAGATGATTGGAAATAATCAGATTCAGAGCTGAAATCAATGAATTAGAAACAGAGAAAACAATCCAAAGAATCAATGAGATCAAGAACTGGTTCTTTGAGAAAAATCAACAAGACAGACAAACAATTAGCCATACTAACTAAAAGGCAGAGAGAAACTATCCAAATCAGCAAAGTCAGAAACGAAAAAGGGGACATAATGACAAACATTAAAGAAATCAAAACAATCATTAGGTCTTATTAAAAAGCCTACATGTCACAAAATTTGAAAATCTAAATGAAATGGACAATTTTCTAGATAGATTCCATTTAACAAAATTAAATCAAGATCAGGTAAATAGATTGAGTAGTGCTATATCCCCAAAGGAAACAGAAACAGTCATCAAAAGCCTCCAATCATCTTGAGTGAAATATCCCAGAAGGAGAAAGACAAACACGATATATACTCACTTATATAGACCTATAAGATATGATAAACATAATGAAATCTATACACCTAAAAAAGATAATCAAGAGAGCGGACATGGGGTAAGATTATCAATCCTCATTTAGAAAGACAGATGGGATGTGCATTGAGCATATGACAGGAGGCTACTGAGCACATTTGAAAGACTCTAACTAGAAGTGTTTTCAAAGCAAAGACTCATAACCAAACCTTTGGCAGAGTAAAGGGAATCATAAGAAAGAAGAGGAGTTAGTCTGATGAGGAAAGGATAGGAGCTCCACAAGGACCAAATATATCTGGGCACAGGGTCTTTTCTGAGATTGACATGCAACCAAGGACCATGTATGAATGTAACCTAGAACCTCTGCTCAGATGTAGCCTGTGGTAGCTCAGTAACCAATTGGTTTCCCATAGTGAGGGGAACAAGGACTGTTTCTAACAGGAACTCAATGACTGGCTCTTTGACCTCCCCACCCCCCAAGGGAGGAGCAGTCCTGTTAGGCCACGGAGGAGGGCTTTGCAGCCAGTCCTGAAGATACCTGATAAAACAGGATCAGATGAATGGGGAGGAGGTCCCCCCTATTAGTGGACTTGGCAAGGGGCACGGTGGAGATGAGGGAGGAAGGGAGGGACTGGGAGGGAATGAGGGATCGGGACATGGCTGGGATACAGAGTTAATAAAATGTAACTGATAAGAAAAAAATAAAATTAAAAAAAAAAGAAACAGTCATCAAAAGCCTCCAATCAAAAAAAAAAAAAAAAGCCCAGCACCTTTTCAGCACAGAATTTTACCAGACTTTTGAAGGAGCAAAAATTTCAATATTCTTCAAACTATTCCGCAAAATATAAACAGAAGGAACTTTACCAAATCCATTCTAAACTGCACAGATACCAAGAAAACAAGCAGAACTTCAGACCTATCTGTCTTATGAACATTGACACAAAAATACTCAATACAATACTCACAAACTGAATCCAAGAATACATAAATGATATCATCTACCACGACTAAATAGGCTTCATCCCAGGCATGCAGGGGTGGTTCATTATACAGAAATCCATTAATGAAATCGACCCTATAAACAAACTGAAGGAGAAAATACACATAATCATCTCCTTAGATGTCGAAAAAGAATTTGACAGAATCAAACACCCATTCATATTTAAAGTCTTGGACATAGTAAGGATACAAGGCACATACCAAAACATAGTTAAGACAATATAAAGCAAGCCTATACCCAAAGTAAAAAGAGAGAAACTTAAATCAATCCCACTGAAACCAGGGACAAGGCAAGCCTGCCCAATCTCTCCGAATCTCTTCAACATAGTAATTGAAGTCCTAGCTAGAACAATAAGACAACTAAAGGAGATCAAGGGAATACAAAACAGGAAGAATACAGTCAAAGTATCACTGTTCACAGAGGATGTGATAGTATTACATGAGTCACCGCAAAAATTCTACCAGTGAACTCCTGCAGCTGATAAAACAACTCTCAGATGGATACAAAATTAACTCAAAATAATCAGTAGCTCTCCTATATACAAAATACAAAAAAGCTGAGTAAGAAATTAGGGAAACAACACCCTTCACAATAGGAACATATAACATAATAAAATACTTTGGTGTAACTCTAACCCAGCAAGTGAAAGACTTATTTAAAAAAAAAAAAAGAAAAAAAAACATAAAAAACAAAACAAGAAAAACCTTCAAATCTGTGAAGAACAAAATTAAGGAAGATATCAAAAGATGGAAAGATTTTCCATTCTCATGTATTAGTAAGATTAACATAGTGAAAAAGGCTACCTTACCAAAAGAAATCTACAGATTCAATGCAATTCCCACCACATTACCAAAACAATACTTTACATAACTTGAAGGAACAATTCTCAATTTCCTATGGAAAAACAAATAAATCAGAATTGCTAGAACAATCCTCTATAATAAGACATACCTCCATCCCAGATCTCAAGCTGTACTACAGAGCAACAGTAAAAATAACAATAATAATAATAAAAATGGCATGGTACTGGCATAGAAACAGAATGGTGGATCAATGGAACCAAACAGAAGACCCAGAAATAAACCCACACACCTATGGAAAATTATTTTTTTTTTTTACAAAGAGGCCAAAACAATAAAATGGAAAAAAGACAGCATCAGCAACATATGGTGCTGATCTAACAGGATTCCTACATGCAATAAAATTCAAATAGATCCATATTTGTCATCCTGCCAAAACTAAAGTCTAAGTGGATCAAAGACCTCAGCATGAAACCAGACACACTAAACCTGTTAGAAGAAAAAGTGAGGAAGAGCCTTGAACTCTGACACAGGAGAAAAATTCCGGAACAGAACACCAACAGCACAGGCTCTAAGATCAACAATCAATAAATGGATCACACGAAACTGAAAAGCTTCTGAAAAGCAAAGGACACTGTAATCAGAACAAAATGACAGCTCACAGTCTGGGAAAGGATCTTCACTAACCCTATATCTGACAGAAGACTAATATCTAGAATATATAAAGAACTCAAGAAGTTAAAAAGCAACAAATCAAGTAATCCAATTAAAAAAATGTGGGACAGAGCTAAACAGAGAATTCTCAATAGAGGAATATTGAATGCTATCGAAACACTTAAAGAAATTCTCAATATCCTTAATCATCAGGGAAATGTAAATCAAAACAGCCCTGAGATTTCACATTACACCCATGACAATGGCTAAGATCAAAAACTGAAGTGAAAACACATGCTGAAGAGGAAGTGGAGAAAGGGGTATATCCTGGTGGGGATATAAACTTGTACAACCACTCTGGAAAGCAATCTGGCACTTTCTCAGACAATTAGGAATAGTGCTTCCTCAAGATCCATCTATACTACTCCTAGGTATATATGTAAAATATGCTCAAGTATACAACAAGGACATTTGTTCAACCATGAATGCACCAGCTTTATTTGTGATAGCCTAACTCTAGAAACAACCTAGATGTCCCTCAGTTGAGGAATGGATGCAGAAATTGTGGTACATTTACAGAATGGAATACTACTAAGCAATTAAAAACAAGGAAATCATGAAATTTTCAGGCAAGTAGTGGGAACTAGAAAAGATCAATCTGAGTGAGGTACCTCAGAAGTAAAAAGACACACATAGTATATACTCACCTATAAGTGAATATAATATATTCAGTATAAGTGAATATATTAGATAAATTATGTATATATTATACATATATTACATACATATAGATATACATACATTATGTATATCTAATATATTATATTAGGATATAATATAGGATTAACATATTAAATTCTGTACTACTAAAGAAGCTAAGCAAGGAGCAGGACCTTGGATAAGATGATCAGTTTTCATTCAACGGGGCAAACAGGGTGGACACCAGAAGAGCAAGAATACAGGGAACAGGACAGGAGCCTACCACAGAGGACCTTTGAAACAATCTACCCAGCAGAGTATTAAAGCAGATGCTGAGACACATAGCCAAAATTTGGAAAGAGTCCCGGGAATCTTATGAAAGGATTAGGAGATCAAAGACCTGGAGTGGTAGGAGCTCCACAAGGAGAGCAACAGAACCAAAAAATCTGGGCCCAGGGGCCTTTTCTGAGAATGATATTCCATCCAAGGACCGTTAGTGGAGATAGCCTAGAACCCCTGCATGGATGTATCCCAAGGCAGCTCAGTATCCAAGTGGGTTCCCTAGGAAGGGGAACAGAAGTTGTCTCTGACATAAACTCATTGGCTGACTCAATGATTGACTCTTTGATCATCTCCCTAAGAGGAAGGGACAGGAACAGCCTATCAGGCCACAGAGGAAGACAATGCAGCCAGTCCTGATGAGTCCTGAAAGGCTATGGTCAGATGGAAGGGAGGGGAGGAGAACCTCCCCTATTAATGGACTGGAGGAGGGGCAGGAGAGGGGAAGAGGTAGGATAGGAAGAATTGGGAGGAGACAATGAGAGATGAGACTACATGTGGGATACAAAGTTAATAAACTGTAATGTATACAGGACCAATCATTCTGCTGCATACAAGAAATACACCTCAGCTATAAAGATAGACATTACTTCAGAGTAAGATAGAAAACTGTTTTCCATGAAAATGGGCCCAAGAAACAAGCTGGAGTTTGCAATAAAATAAACTAGTGTGCAATAAAATAAACTTTCTATGAAAATTAATCAAGAGATCTGGAAAAATACTTCATACTCATCAAAGGAAAAAACCATCAAGACAGTGTCTCAATTCTGAATATCTGTGCCCCAAAATCAAGGGCACCTATATTCATAAAAGAAACATTACTAGAGCTTAAATCAAATATGGAACCACACACATTAATAGTGTCAGATTTTTACAACCCACTCACCGCATAGACAGATTATCAAGACAGAAACTAATTGGAGAGATAATAACACTAAATAGACTTTACAGATCAAATAGAACTAACAGATATCTACAAAACAGTTCACTTAAACAGAAAAGAATATATCTTCTTCTCAGTACCTCATGGAACATTCTCCAAAATAGACCATATACCTGGTCAAAAGCAAGCATCAACAGATATAAGAAGATTGAAATACATCCTGCATTTTATCAGAGCAGCACATATTTAATCAGAAACTCAACAAAAACGGAAACCATAAAAAGTCTACAAACTCATGGAAACTGTTAACAACTCCATACATACTGGTTCAGAGAAGAAATAAAGAAAGAAATTAAAGACTTTCTATTACTCAATGAAAATGAAAGCGCAACACACCCAAATTTATAAAATCAGTGGTAAGGGAAAATTTATAGCACCAAGTACCTTCATAAAGAAATTGGAGAGATCCCATATTACTAACCTAGCAGCACACATGAAAACTCTTGAACAGAAGAATTCCAAAATCCGAAGAACAGTAGACAACAGCAAATAATCAAACTCAGGTCTAAAATCAATAAATCAAAAACAAAGAGAATAGTACAAAAAATCAATGATTTTTTCTTTATTATTAATAGTAATAATAATTATAATTTCTTCACTTTGCATTGTGGCTGCAGCCCCTACCTCATCTCCTTCTGGTTCCACTCTTTTTTCCTCTTATTCACTATGTGCCTCCTCTAGTCCACTGATAGAAGAGGTCCTCCACTCCTACTATCTGACCCTAGCCTGTCAGGATTCATCAGGACTATCTAGATACTCTTTCTCTGCTGCCTACTTAGGCCACCTGGCGAGGGGGAGGTGATAAAAGAGCCAGCTACTGAGTCCATGTCAGAGACAGCTCCTGCTCCCCTTACTTTGGAACACATGGAGGCTGTGCAGCCCATGAGCTACATCTGAGCAGGGTGTCTATGTCCTCCTTTTACACAGTCCTTGGTTGGTTCATTAGTCTTTGCAGGACCCCATGATCTCAGATTTTTGGAGTATGTTAGTCTCTTTGTGGAACTCCAGTACTTTCTATGTCTTTCTAGCTCCTCTTCTTCCATAAGATTTCCTGCACTCTGACAAAAGTTTGGCTATGAGTCTCAGCGTCTGCTTGAAACCCTGATGGGTAGAGTTCTTCAAATTACCCCCTGTGGAAGGCTTCTGTCCTGTTCCCTGTCTTTGACTATTTCAAATGTCTATTCTGTTTGCCCTTCTACCTGAGGATTAAGTCTTCCCTGAGTGCAGTAACTCAGAAGCAGAAAGACACACATATTATATACTGACTTACAAGTGAATATTGACCATGTAATATAAGATAAACATACTAAAATCTATAGTCCTAAAGAAGCTAAACAAATAGGAGGACCCTAGAGAAGAAGAACTGATTCTTTGAGAAAATCAACAGGATAGAAAAACTGTTATACAAACTCCCTAAAAGGCAGAGGGAGTGTACCCAATTAACTGAAACAGAAACACATTAAATACATGATCCACCATGATCAAGTAGGCTTCTACCCAGGGATGCAAGGATGGTTCATCATATGAAAATCCATAAATATAATCCATTATATAAACAAACTCAAAGATAAAAATCACATGTGATTATCTTATTAGATGCAGAAAAAGCCTTTGACAAAATCCTACACTCCATGATAAAAGTCTTGGAGAGATCATGGATAAAAGGCACATATCTAAACATAATAAAGGCTATATTTAGCAAGCACATAGCCAACAACAATTTAAATAGACAAAAACTGAAAGCAATTCCACTAAAATCAAGGACAAGATGAGGCTGCCCACTCTCTTTCTACCTGTTCAATATAGTACTTGAAGTTCTAAAAGAAAAAAAGGACACAGTTTACATACTAGGAACAGATCTTTACCATTCCTACATCTGACAAAGAGCTAATATCCAAAATATAGGAGGAATTCAAGAAACCCAATACCAATTAGAAAATTACCCAACTGAAAATTGGGGCACAGAATTTAACAGAGAATTTTCAACAGAGAAATCTTCAGTGACCAAGAAGCACTTATAGAAATGCTCAACTATTTTAGTCATCAGGGAAATGCAAATAAAAGAACTCTGAAATTCCATCTCAACCAGTCAGAATCACTAATCTGAACAATCTCTCAATAGAAAGCATAAGCTGACTAGGGTGTGGAGAAAGGGGAACCCTCCTCCATTAATGGTGGGGCTATAAACTTGTACAACCACTTTGAAAATCAATCTGTCCCTTTCTCAAAAAAATTGGAAATAGCTTCACTTCAGGACGCAGCTATACCATTCTTGGGTGTATGTCCAATAGATGCTGTACTGTACAAGAACACTTGCTCAACTGGGTTTAGTAAAACCCAGAATCTGTAAATAGGCTAGATGTCCCTCATCCAAAGAATGGAGAAAGAAACTGTGGCATGTTTACACAACGGGACACTACTCAGCTTTTAAAAACAAAGAAATCATATTTGCAGGTGAACTGTTGGCTCTAGAAAAGATCATTTTGAGTGTGGTAACCTAGACCCAGAAAGACACACATGGTATGTACTCACTTATATAAGGATTTTAGCCATATAGTGCAGGATTAGCAAAATGTAAGGCACAGACCCAAAGAAGATAAATAACAAGGCAGGATGCATAAATCTTACTTGGAAGAGGAGAAAGAACAGAGATAGTGACTGAAGAGAGGGAACAAGCTAGGAGAGGGTGCTCAAAGAGTTACCTGGGGAGAGCAGGGGCTAGAGAATAGAAGTCCTGAAGAAAAAAAGAAAAGGGGTGGTGGTATCTCTGTGATAACCTGGAGATGTAAGGCAGAGTAGGCACCTGGGAGAATATGATGGGGATTCAAGTAGTGACACCTGGTAGCAGAGGACAAAGCTCCTGAAGTTTACACTTTCTAACTTGATTAGCCTCTGAGTGAATTGAGGCGTACTCCAACTCATCCACAAAACTTCAACCCCAAATTTCCCTGCATACATGATAAAGATAGAGATAAAGATAGAGCAGAGAGAGCATGGACTGAGGGAATTCTCACCCAATGCTTGTCCCAAAAGACCTACCCTACGGGAGAGTGCTAACCCTTGACAATATGATTGATATTCTGCTATGCTTGCAGACAACAACCTGACAGAGGTGTCCTCTGAGAGACTCTAACCAGCAGTGCCTCAAAACATTGCTGAGACTCACAGCCAAACATTTGGCAATTTGTAGGGAGTCTTGTGGAAAAGTGGAAGGAAAGAGAAAAGGACCTGGGGATAACAAGAGCTTGACAAGAAGACCAACAGCTCCAACTAGCCAGGGCCCAGAGGAGCTTGCTGAGACTGAAGCATTGTCTAAGGACCAGGCATGAACTGGGCCTAGGACCCCTACCAAGATGTAGCAGATGGAAAGCTTAGGCTTTATCAGGGTGTTCTAGTAAGGGAAGTGGGGACTGCGTTAGACAAGGGCTTACTTGCTAGGTTTTTGATCAAGTCACCCTGGAGGGACTGCCTTACCAGTCCACAGGGGAACAGGACATGCTCAGTCCTGGTGTAACTTGAAGAGCTGGGGTGGCTTGGAAAAGGAGCTCCTGTTTTCTGAGGAATATGTGAGGTGCCAGGGGAGAGAGGGAGGGTGACTGGGAGGGGAGAAGGGATGAGGCTACAATCAGGACTTAAAATGAATAAAGGATAAATATTTTTTTTCAAAATGAAAAATATTCTTCTCATATACTATAGTAATAGCATCTAAACAAAAATAAAAATTGTTGATTTCAAAATTTTTCCAGAAAAAAAAAGACAGGAAGGACATTTGCCAATTATCCCATGAGCCAAGCATTACCAGTTTTTAATACACACACACACACACACACACACACACACACACACACACAAATGGTTTTTAAAATTTCTTTTGAATATATTTGCAGAATTCTCCAGAAAACATTAGCAACAATTCTTTATCAATTGGTAATATAATGCATTTTTATCTGTGGAAATTTTGTCTCAGGAAAACAGGTTGACTTAACATTCAAAGTCAGTTAATAGAATGCATCAGCATGAATGAAAACACAATAGAATAAGCTAAAAAGTTTTAAGTGCATGTTTTCAGAACATATGCTGAAAAAAACATTTTTTCAGTGTTCACTGGTTTAATTACACCATCCTCAACCGGGAACTGCTTAGTAAACCAGATAGGTAAGGGAAACAAGGGAAAAGGTCATGTACAAAGTTCATATTAGGCAAGAACAAAAGGTCTGTCTAATATGATGTAATAATGACATATATATATATATATATATCTTTATATAGGTGTATAAATACATAATATCGTATGTATAATATATTAATTATATTTTAATTAATATAATATATGGTAATTATATTGATACATTATACCTATATCATATATAATATTGACCTATATAATATAGACATATACTAATAATACAGACATAATACTGAAAGAATAGAGACTTTACCCTTTAAAGATGCAAGAGCAATGTCTTTGTTTTTACTGCTTGTTTTCAACATCGTTCCAGTTTTTTTTCCCCCAGTGTAACAGAATAAGACAACAAATAGGCATTTATACTGGAAAGGACGGTGATTTTTTTTTCTTGCATTTAAAGTTGAAAACATCTGATATACAGAAAATCCCAAGAAATCTAGAAAAACTAATAGGACTATGAAGTTATTTCACTCATGGTACAAGATACATGATTCATGATGAAAACCTAAAAATAAAATTAAGCAACAAGTCAATATCAGGCATAATGTCTCATGTAATGTAAAACAGATAATAGAATGAAAGAGACAGGTTTATCAAATGTATTGAAGAAAACACAAGGGAAACTTTTCTGACATCAGATTTAGAAATGGGTTGAACATACAGCATCAAAATATTTACAAGAAAATAAAAATAACAGATATAAATTTTTAATTGTGTGTGCTTTGAAAGACTTTAAGTGAAAAGACAGCTCATTCAAAGTATACCAATGTCTTATGTGTCATGATATATACATATATGTATGGGTATTATATATACTTTTGAGTTGTAAAAATTATGTCATTGTTATATATATATATAAAACTACACACACATACATATATATTTACATATGTAAATTAACTAGTATCTTGATTGTTATGTATCCTTAAGGGATGTAAAGCTTTTCCAATCTTTTCTGTAATCTATAGAAAAATGCTTAATATCATTATTAAATATGATTGTCATATTACCCAGAATTCTACTCCAAGGTACATATTCCATACTAGAGAAAAGCATTCTAGCAAAACGTTATCCAAACATATTCAAAACTGTGTTATGTAGCCAAACAGTAAACACATCTCTGTGTCAACAAAGCAATGTCTTTTCTATGATTCTATTCAAAGAACATGCTTCAGAGGAGCTTACTATACATATACAAAAAGAGATTATTTTGGGTTTAAGACAAGTTAGAAAACAGTTGAAAGGAAAACTGATATTCAAAAGATAGGTGCGTTCCCACGAATTTGTAATAAAACTGGGATGATTTTCATGCATAGCTGTGACTATCATGATAATCATAGACTTCTTTAAATTACAAGAGTTGTACAAGTCTCTTTAATGACACTCTTAAAAATGTATACAGTAGGTTGTCATTATATATTTATGCATTTATATGTAAAAAATATAATAAGTAAAAAAAAGGCCCCTAATTTGAGAGGAAGTATGAGGAGGGATTGGGAAGAAATAGAGGTAAAGAAAATGGCAGTACTAGCAGTAAAAAAGAAAAGGGAGAAATGTTATAAGTACATTGTTTGTTGAAGTTAAAATTTTATTCTTTTTTAATTTATTTTTTATTTATTACAGTTTATATACGTTGTATCCCAGCGGTAGTCCCCTCCCTCATCTCCTCCCAATTCCACCCTCCCTCCTCCATCTCCTCTTATGCCCCTCCAAAAGTCCATTGATAGGGGAGGTCCTCCTCCCCTTCCCTCTGGCCCTAGCTTATCAGGTCTTATCAGGACTGGCTGCATTGTCTTCCTCTGTGGCCTGGTAAGGCTGCTCCCCACTCAAGGAGAGGTTATCAAAGAGCCAGCCACTGAGTTCATGTCAGAGCTAATCCCTGTTCCTATTACTAGGGAACCCACTTGGAGACTGAGCTGCCATGGGCTACATCTGTGAACTTGGAGACTGAGCTGCCATGGGCTACATCTATGCAGGGGTTCTGTGTTATCTCCGTGCATGGTCCTTGGTTGGAGTATGAGTCTCAAAAAGGATCCCTTTGCCCCAATTTTTTAGTTCTGTTGTTCCAAGCCTATAACCAACATCAAATTAAATGGAGAGAAACATAAATCAATCCTGCTGAAATCAGAGGGAAGGAAACGTTGCCCACACTCTCCATATATCTTAAAATAGCACTTGAAGTCCTAACTAGAGCAATAAGACAACTAAAGGATATCAAGGAATATAAATCAGAAAGGAAGAAGTAAAAGTATCACTATTCACAGATGATATGATAGTATACATGAGTGACCCCAACATAAGAGAATGCACAAAATAGATTCGAGAATTTTATTAAGGAAAGTGAAAAATGATGGGGTCAGTCAATGAATGTCTAGAAAACTGCTATTGGCAGGCCAAGAGATACTGGCTGTCAGAGACCTAAGGAAGGAATTTTGTGGTGTAATCAAGACTAGACTCATCAAACACATCAGACAGAGACAGAAAAAAAGTGCAATTTCACATGGAAATTGATCATGAGGTAGTCACAGCCTGTAGAAAGAATTCTGGCTTTTATTTAGATGAAATTGAGTAATGGATGATTATTTCATTATCGATATTTTAATAAATTGAAACCATTAGCCAAACCCAATGTGGTTTAATTAATATACAAACTTTCACTTAAATTATAAAAACGACTTGTAATTTCCAGAAGAGACTGATGATAGTTTTATTTGAGATTAATTGCAAGCCGTGACTGTCAAGGGATAACACAACTTAACCTTGTTATTTCTACCAATATTTTGTGTTGAACATACAAACTGAGTTCATATTTGTAAATGAATTTCAAAGACAAACATGTCTTATATGAGTTGTTTACTGTTTAATGCAATCAATGTTGTTTAACTTAGAGAAATTATTGTCTATATATACTAGATCTGCTGCAGAGATGTTTCAGCAGTTAAGAGCATATATATACTGCTCTTACAGAGAACCTGAATCAACTTCCTAGGACCCACACAGGCAGCTTATAACTGCCTATAACCAGCTCTGAGAAACATAATGTCTTCTTTTCAACTCTTTAGGTACCTGCATTCACAAGTGTATGTTCTCACAAAGGCATACATATGCAAATAATTGAAAATCTTTAGGAAAATAAAAACATGGCACTAGGTTTAAAAAAGACATTTTGAGTCTCAGCATCTGCTTCGATTTCCTGTTGGGTGGAGTCTTTCAGAGGACCCTCTGTAGTAGGTCCCCATCCTGTTTCCTCTCTTCATAGATTCTGGTGTTTATTCTGTTTGCCATTCTGAATGAGATTTACGCATCTTCCTTAGGATCCTCCTTATGTTTAGCTTCTTTAGGTCTGTAAATTGTAGGATGGCTATCCTGTATTATACAGCTAATATCCCCTTATAAGTGAGTGTATACCATGCCTGTGTTTCTGTTTCTGGGTTACCTCACTCAGGATAATCTTTTCTAGTTCCATCCATTTGCCTGTAAATTTCATGATTTTTCTTTGTTTTGTTTTTTAATAGCTGAGCTCAGGAGC
>NW_026596051.1:5141041-5275981 GCF_907164565.1 Psammomys obesus
ACCAACGAAGGACCTTACATGGCGAGGACTTAGAACCCCTGCTCAGACCTAGCTCATTGGCAGCCCAATTTCCATGTCGATCTCTGAGTAAGGGTTGCAGGGGCTGTCTCTGTCATGATCACAAGGAGGCCTGCTCTGTTATTACTTGCCCTAGGCTATGTGTCCTTACCAGGTCACAGAGGAAGATGATCCAGGCAATCCTGATGAGACTTGATAAGCCTATGGGAGGATGGGGAAGGAGGAGAACTCCCCCTTTCAGTGGACTCAAGGAAGGGGATAGGAGGGAAAAGGGAGGGAAGGTAGGCTGGGAAGAGTTGAGAGAGAGGCTTCAATCGGTATCTAAAATGAATAAATTGTGAAAATAAATCTTAAAATTAAAAAAATTAAAAAAATGTTCTGATTACTAGTATCACCGGCACATCTCTATCCTTTAGAAATAAGTTAATTCTGGTGTAGCATGGAAAGCTGACTATGGGAATGTGGGTTCCCTTAGGAATATGTGAAAATAATGCCCCCTCCTTGCTTATTCTGTGACTTTGCATGAAGTGAGTGTTTCTTTACTTTGGATCAATGATGTAAAAGATAAAAGGATCACACCAGAACACACCAAGAACTTACAACAGAGAGAGAGAGACGGCCACCTGGATGGTTATCAGCATACACTCATTCTGTGTCCTTGCTTTCTCCAACCATCTGCATAAGGGCAGCTTTTACTCAAACTCAGAAAATACCATAAAATGACTATCAATCACTAAAGAGGGAGCATGTTCTGGGGGAGAGATATTTGGTGTGAAACTAATTGCAAGAGTTATTTTTTTAAATGTCTGTGTTAAATATGTCATGTTTTAATGTTTGTTCTTTTTTTTTTAATTACACTTTATTCACCTTGTATCCCCCCTGTGGTTCCCAGCCTCCTCCCATCCCAATCCTTCCCTTCCTCCACCCTCTGCATGCACCCCTTCCCAAGGCCACTGATAGGGGAGGTCTTCTTTTCCTTCCTTCTGATCCTAGTCACTTAGGTCTCATCAGGAGTGGCTGCAGTGTCTTCTTCTGTGGCCTGGTAATGCTGCTTCCCCCTCAGGGGGAGGTGATTAAAGAGCAGGCCAATCAGATTATGTCAGAGACAGTCCCTGTTCCTATTACAATGAAACCCACTAAAGAAATTAATGTTTGTTCTTAGCAAACACATATTTTCAGAGTTGGTGTATAGCTCAGCTATACAATTACCCTTGTAACACTTACCCTTCCAGAGGTAGGCCTGGGTTTGATCCATAGCACCAACAACCTAACAAAACACTGCATTTGCTTTAGAGATAAGAATTGAAATGGGAGAAAGATTTAGGAACTATTTACTAACAGCTAAGGAACAAACTGACATGAAAGACAGATAGTTTTACAGGCATTTTTCCACTGCTTCTCTACACCTGACGCAATTCAGTTTGATTTCTTCAGTTTTTGGCTAATAAGTAAAGTGCCATATTCATCATTTCAGGCTTCTAACACAATGAAAGGATTTCTGTCTTCCATAAACTGGGTCATGCCTGAAAGGCGAGAAGAGATTCTTATTTATTGTCTGGAAAGCAATGCTTCACAGCTTAAATTCAACTTTTAGAAACAGACTGTATTGAACATACAGCACATATGTTAAACTCAGTTAAAAAGGGGGGAGGGGAACTTAAGTTATACAAGCCATAATATTGAGTTCTGTATACTGCCAAGTCATTTCTCCTAATGAATGCTCAATTTCCTCTGTTTAAGAAGGAATACTAACAAGTATGGCAGAGAATGTAAAGGGAGGGAATCTATATTTATGATGAGCACAAAGAGTTTCAAATAATGCAGTTAATAAGTATAACAGAAATGAACATTGTGGGGATTTGAATAGAAATACCACCCATTGACTCTAGGGAGTGTAACTATTAGGAGGCATGCCCACAGTGGAGTAGGTGTTGTTTGAAGAAGTTTGTCACTGTGAGGCTTTGAGGTCCTATAAGTTCAAGCTATGCCCAGCGTCCTGATCAGTACCCTGTCTACCTACTACACACTGCCATGTTTTCCACCATAATGAAAATGGAATAAACCTCTGATACTGTAAGTGATCACCAATTAAATATTTTCCTTTATAAGAGTTGCCTGGTCATGTCTCTTCACAAGTATAAAACTCTACGACAAACATTTTCTAATATTGTATATAATACTCTGGCAAAAGAAGAAGAGGAAATAAATACTATTAATTTCAGAAGTAAATAGTTCAATACCACTAATTTAGGAAGTAAATAGCCAATGAGATATGTTGGTGCTCACTTGTCGTCCCAGTATTCAAGGCATGGGGGCAGGAAGATCGCCACAGTATAGGTTAGTCTTGTTTAAACAGTAAGTATCAAGCCAAAAAATGCATAACAATAAATAATAAAATTCAAAAATTGAAGCCTATACCTAGCCATATATGTATATGTGAGATTTTTTTAGGACAACAACTTGTACATGATTTATAAAAACATTCTAAGACAATCATCTTAACATCTTAACAAGTTACTCTGTTCAGTGGTTTTAACTTTATTTACAATGTTGTATAATTATCATCAGCTTCCACCTCCAATCTTTGCATCTTGCATTATGGAAGTAAGTTCCGTACCTAATAAGCAATAATATTCTACACCCTGCCTCAGCAACTTCTATCCTCTCTTTGTCATTTATTATTTATTTAGTACTTCAGATATATAAAAACAGTATTTATCTCATGTCTGGATATGTTCACTTACCATAATGTCCTTAAACTTATTCATGTTGTCACATAAATTATGTTTTATTTCTTGTTACAATTGATACTTTTCTACATTATACAAAGCCATGTTTTGCTTTCGTTTTCTTTTTCTTTTTGTTGTTGTTGTTTCTTTTCTCTGCTGATGAAAATGGACTGCTTACATGTCCTATTCCTGGGATAGTATTTCAGTATATAAGGGTCCACAAATGTCTCATTAAGACTCTACTTTCAACTACTTGGGAGAGGATAATACTACTTAACTTTCAGTGACAATGCTATACTGCCTTCCACAACAGAGGTACCATTACACATCTTCACAAACAATTTTCACCAGCTTTCTTTTCCTTGTCCTAACTTGTAGATTTATTCTTGTTCACACCAATACTAATTGTTTTCTGTCTTTAATTTTGATATTTTTGTTTCATTTTATAGTAGCCAGTCTACTAGTTATGATTACCCATCTAACTGTTGTTGCCAGTCTCTGCTTTTGTACTAGATTTTCATGTGCATTTTGGTCATTTGTACACATTTTTTGCAAACATCACAGTCTAAGCTCTTTGATATTTCAACTGTGCTTTTGGAATATTTAGTAGTTGGGGTTTAGGAAGTCTCTATGTATTGTGGTTGCCAGTTGCTTTTCAAATGAATTTTTTATAAATATTTTCTCTAATTTTGGATTTTCTTTTCACTCAGGTAACAGTATTTTTGGACACACAACTTAAAGTTTTGATGATTACCAATTTGTTTCATTTTCATAAGTTTTCTTTTACTGTGTGCATGTTTGTTGTTGTGTCAAGCTGGGATAAAAGGTAAATAATCTGTAATTAATATAAAAAATAAAAATTAAAAAAGAGATCACTCTGGAATTCAGTGTTCTAAAGTCTTGAAAAATATGAACTGATTGGCCTGCTCTTTGATCACCTCCCTGTGAGTGGGGAGCAGCCTTACCAGACCACAGAGGAAGACAATGCAGCCACTTCTGATGAGACCTGATAGATCAGAAGGAAGGAGAGGAAGACCTCCCCTATCAGTGGAGTTGGGTAGGGGCATGCATGGAGAAAGGAACGGGAGGGTGGGATTGGGAGGGGAAAAGGGAGGGGGCTATACGGGTAATACAAAGTGAATGAAGTATAATTAATAAAAATTAAAATAAAAAATTTAAAAAATAAAAATCATTATAGGAAAAAATATTGCTGAGTAGTATTCCATTGTTTAAAAATACCACAATTTCTGTATCCATTCCTCAGTTGAGGGACATCTTGGTTGTTTCGAGGTTCTGCCTCTTACAGATAAAGCTGCTACAAACATGGTGGAGCAAATGTCCTTGTTCTGTACTTGAGCAAATTTTGGGTATACGCCTAGCAATGGTATAGCTGGGTCTTGAGGAAGCACTATTCCTAATGGTCTGAGAAAATGCCAGATTGACTTCCAAAGTGGTTGTACAAGTTTACATCCCACCAGCAATGGAGGAGGGGAATCAAAAATGAGGAAATAATGAAATTTGCAGGCAAATGGTGGAATCTAGAAAAGATCATTATGAGTGAAGTATCCCAGAAAGAGAAAGACACACATGGTATACACTCACTTATATAGACCTACAAGATATGATAAACATAATGGAGTCTATACACCTAAAGAAGATAAACAAGAAAGAGGACATGGGGTAAGATGATCAATCCTCACTTAGGAAGACAAATGGGATGTGCATTCAACATAGGAGAAAACAAGTAACAGGACAGGAGTCTACTGCAGAGGGCCTCTGAAAAACTCTACCTAGCAGTGTATCAAAGCAGATACTAAGACTCATAACTAAACCTTGGGCAGAATGCAGGGAATCATATGAAGAAGGGGGAGTTTGTATGACATGGAAAGGATAGGAGCTCCACAAGACCAAATACATCTGGGCACAGGGGTCTTTTCTGAGACTGACACTCCACCAAGGACCATGTATGGATATAATGTAGAAACTCTGCTCGGATGTAGCATGTGGTATCTCTGTAACCAATTGGTTTCCCATAGTAAGGGGAACAAGGACTATTTCTGACAGGAACTCAATGGCAGGTTTCCCATCTCCCAAGGGAGGAGCACTCCTGCTAGGCCACAGAGGAGGACTTTGCAGCCAGTCCTGAAGATACCTGATGAAACAGGGTCAGATGAAAGGGGAGGAGGTCCTCCCCAATCATTGGACTTGGAAAGGGTCAGGGAGGAGATGAAAGAGGGAGGGTGGGATTGGGAGGGAATGAGAAATCTGGATACAGCTGGGATACAGAGTTAATAAAAGGTAACTAATAATAAAAAAATATGTGTATATATAAATTTAAAAAATTTTAAAAAAGGAAAATATTTTTAAACTTTATATTTTACCTATTTAAAATGTGCTTTTCAGGCTGAAAGAAAGAATGGAGGCTGCATACTCAGACAATGAACATACAGAAAAAGGTCTACTGATGGACACATTGAAAACAAGGATTTCCAGTGATGAATGCTTTTCTTCCTATGTGTCATGAATCTATACATTGCCTTTAATAATGGAATACTATATAATGCAGACAAAACAAAATGAAATGCTTTTAAAGTTTTAGTATTCTTAATTTATAATTTTATACATAATTTTCTAAATATACAATATTGTTCATGTCAAATATTATAAGGCAGTAATGTATTTATTACCTAATACATTTCTAATATTTGTTATATTGAATAATTAACTACATAAGATATCAAATAAATTTAGACATATCTTAAAGCCTAAAAACTTTTCTCTAACTTGAGTTATTTTTAATTATATTATTTTACTGTCTTTAGTCTATAATTTTCTGATACATATATTTATATAACAATTAGTCTACAGCTCAACAAGAAGGTGAATGAGAATCATGTGAACTAAAGATATTTGAACACACCAAAGCCAGAATGAAACCAAGTACGCTTAAACCTAACTCCAACATGATTAAAAAGAAAGTATCTCTTATTTTTAATATAATTTCGGGTTACATATGATTTTGCTTTTATTTTATATTAATAAGTATCAAATTCCAAGCTTTGTACATGCTAGGCAAATGTTCTGCTATTAAGATATGCCCACAGGCCAACCCGAATTCTCCCATATTACAATAAACTTCTCCTCTCCTAATTACTCAAAAACTTGATATTCGTTCTTTGTTGTTGTCTATCTAGATCGCTGCTTTCCTTCATGTGCCATGCTTCTCTTGTATTTTGCTTCTTATAAATTTTATTTCCTTAAGAGAGGCTATGCTTTCCTGGATTTTAAAGAAGAAGAAGAAGAAGAAGAAGAAGAAGAAGAAGAAGAAGAAGAAGAAGAAGAAGAAGAAGAAGAAGAAGAAGAAAAACACCTCTGTGGCTGTACATGTCTCCTTGACCAGGCCAGTCATATTTTCTTATAACACAAGCACATAATTTTATGTGTTTGGACATTATGGTCACAGATTAGTTGTGTGCAGACTTGTGTTTTAGCCACATCACTATGTTCCATTTATGTAATGAAGAGAGGAGGTTAAGATAGGAACTTGGTTCTGAGTCAGTTTAGAGGACCATGCAACATTTATCTTTCTTAGGCATGTTAGACTGAATGTACTGCTCGCTGCCCTTGCTTGGACTATGACATTTGGCACCAAGGCAATAAATGAAAAGGATTGATCTTTTTATTCTTTTTTTTTTCTTTAATAGTTATTACAATTTATTCCCTTAGTATCCTGGCTGTAGCATCCTTCTTCATTCCCTTCCAATCCCACCCTCCCTACCTCCCTCATCTCCTCCTATGCCCTTCCCCTAGTCCACTGGTAAGGGAGGTCCTCCTCCTCACTACAATCAGACCCTAGCCTATCAGGTCTCATCAGGACTGGCTGCATTGTCTCCCTCTATGGCCTGGCAAGGCTGCCCTTCTCCAGGTGGAGATGATCAAAGAACAGGCCACTGAGTTCATGTCACAGACAACCCTGTTCCCATTATTATGGTACCCACATGGAAACTGAGCTGTTTATGGGCTTCCTCTGAGTAGGAGGTTCTAGGTCTTCTCCATGCATGGTCCTTCACTGGAACAAAGGTCTCTGCAGGAACCCCTGGAAAGAAACACATGGTATATACTCTCTTATAAGTGGTAATTAGCCATATAATAGAAGATAAACATGCTAAAATATATAATCTTAAAGAAGTTAAAAAACAAGGAGTACCCTAGAGAACATGCTAAATCCTCTTTCAGAAGGGCTATTTGCTGTGTAGACATTGGAAGAGGAAGAAGATGGGAAAAGGAGCAGAAACCCACCACAGAAGGCATGTGAAATAAACTACCCAGAAGGGTATCAAAGCAGATGCTGAGACTCATAGCCAAACTTTGGCTAGAGTACAGGGAATGTTATGGAAGAAGGGGGAGATAGAAAGACCTGGATGGGACAGGAGTCCCACAAGGATACCAGGAAAGGCAAAAATATGGAAAATTATTAAGCTTGAGTCAGCATTTAAACAGAGTTATCTGTTCTCCTCACTCACCAGCTACACTTTGAGATTGTCTTTATTTGAATAAGAATATCAGTTAATATATATCCTATTCATGATATACTATACCTTTGTTTCTTATATTTATTATTATTTGTAAATTATCTTCCTAAAATTATTGTTATCCAAGAGTGCTATAAAATTCTCAAAATATAACATATTGACCACAGAAAGAGTTGCAGATTCTGTGATTCTAAACTAAGAAAGAAAAATAAAGTTGGTGGTTAATGAGCTGTTTCTTAAGCATATTTACCATCTTTCCTATCTGAAATTGTTATGAAAATAGACTCTGTCTCAGTGTGTGCCAAGATGGTTTGAATTTTACACATAAGTATTAATTTTCATCTAAGATTTTTGCAGGATGCTTAATCTAACAGGCCATAGGAAGCAAAACATTACCATGGCAATTTACATATTAAAGAAATAAACAAACTGGAATGTCAACTTATACAACCACTTTGGAAATCAATCTAGCATTTTCTCAAACAACTACGAATACTGCTACTTCAAGATACAGCTATACCCCTACCCATATATCCAAAAAAATGCAAAAAATGCATACAACATACAAGCATACAACAAGAACATTTGCTCATCCACATTTATAGCAACTTATAATAGCCAGAAGCTGAAACAACCCAGATGCCCCTCAGCTGAGGAATGGATACAGAAATTGTAGTATATCTACACAATGGAATTTTACTCAGCAATTAAAAAACAAAACAAAACAAAACAAAACAAGGAAATCATGAAATTTGCAGTTAAATGGTAGGATCTGGAAAGAATCATCCTGAGTGAGCTGTCCCAGAAGCACAGAAGCAGAAAGACACACACAGTATATACTCACTCATATAGACATAAAATATAGGATAAACCTACTAAAATCTGTACATCTAAAGAAACTAATCAAGAGGTAGGACGCTGACTAAAATGCTTAATCCCTATCCCAAAAGGCAAAGAGATGGACATCAGAAGAAGAAGAAAACAGGAAACAACCTAGGAACCTGCCACACAGGGCCTCTGAAAGGCTCTGCCCTGCAGACTATCAAAGCAGATGTTGAGACTTATGGCCAACTGTTGGGCAGAGTGCATGGAATCTTATGAAAGATGTGAGAAATAGTAAGATCTGGAGAGGACAGGAACTCCACAAGGAGAGCAATAGAACCAGAAAATTTGAACACAGGCATCTTTCCAGAGACTCATACTCCAACCAAGTACCATGCATGGAGATAACCTAAAACCTCTGCACAGATGTAGCCCATGGCAGTTCAGTGTTCAAGTGGTTTACATAGTAATGGGAAGAGGGACTGCCTTTGACATAAACTGATTGGCCTGCTCTTTGATCACCTCCCCACTGAGGAAGGAGCAGCCTTATCAGGCCACAGAAGATGATAATGCAGCCACTCCTGATGTGATCTGATAGACTAAGATCAGAAGGAAGGCGAGGGGGACCTCCCCTATCAGTGGACTTGGGGAGGGGCATGCGTGAAGAAAGGGGAGGGAAGGTAGGACTAGGAGGGGAGGGGGGAGGGATTTATGGGGGTATACAAAGTGAATAAAGTATAATTAATAAAAGTTAAAAAAATAAAAAAAGTATTTGACACAAAAAATAAATAACCCACATACACAGAATGACATGTGCCCATAAGCCCAAGGTAATTTTTTTCTATAATTTTTTCTAGTACAGAGTACAACTACTGAAATATGTGCTCAATAAAGATTCTCTTTATGAAATATTTTACACATTTTGTTTCCATGCTGTGATGTTTTGAGTAAAAATGTCTCCTGTAGGCTCATATGTCTGAATAATTACTACCCTCTTTGTACAGCAGTTTGCGAGAATTAGAAGACATGGAATTGATTTAAGGATGTATATACCAGGAAGCAGACTTCATGGTTTCAAAGACCACATGGTAACCAGAGTTTCTCTCTCTCTACTTCCTTCTTTGGATCTACATGTTGCTCCAGTTTCATGCCCTCCTGCCTGTTGCCATGCTCCTTGCCATGATGGCAATGAACAAGAAGCCGCAAATTGACGTTTTATTTTATAATTTGCCTTAGGCAGGCTATTTTTGTCACAGCAGTTTAAAAAGTAACTAAGACAGAAATTAGTACCAAGAAGTGGAATAAGTTGTTCTTGTTTGTTTGTTTTTATTTTTGTTTATTGTTTTATGTTTGGGGTTTTTTGGGGTTTTTTTTTGTTTTTGTTTTTGGAAGAAGGTGTCAGTCTGTGACTTTGGATGGAGTAGTAGTTGAATGCTGTAAGTGAGAGACCAAAAGATTGAAAATTAGCAGCTATTATTAATTAAGGCCTGAACTAGGTGGGTGGAGAAGTCCAGTAATGCCCTGAGGGGTAGGACCACCTTACTGCATTCTTTCCCCACCTACTAGAGATACAGTTGCTAGTCAACTGGCCCAGCCCCCTAGGGAGAGACACCAGGTCATTAATGGTCTGGGAACCTTTCTATAGCCAATCAATTCAAAATGTCACATTTTGACCAATAGATGCTTGCCAGGCAAGAATCGTCCCTGCCTTGGGCAAGCTGGGATGGACCAGAATATTTAAATCACCCAACTAACCTAAGCACAGGACTCTCAGCTCTCCTCAATTTGGCGGTGGGGGGTGTGAGCCCGAGCTGCAGCTTGTAATTTGTAATAAAAAGATCCTCATGTGGCTTGCAACGGATTTGGCTCCTGGTGGTGGTCTTTTGGGGTACGCGATTCAGGCACAACATAACTTGGGGGCTCATCCGGGATCTCCAAGATCTCCCAGGACTCCTGAGCCAGAGGATCAGAAGCCTGGGTGAGCGAGTTTGTCATGGCCAAGTTCTGTGTCTCTGTTCTGTCATTCTGTATTTTTGAGATCTCAAGGTAGTACACACTGAGTGGCCAGGGATCGGTTGTGTCATTGTACACCGGCAGACTGAAGCTACAGGGATCTTTTCAGATGTTGCCTGAAAACCAAGAGAGAGAGCAAGAGATATTTAAAAAATAGCATGTCTAAAGTAAGAATGTCTGGTTAAGCCAGAACAAGAAAGCTAGGAACCTGAAGGTATGTAGAATGTTGCAGAAGGTTAGGGGATGTATTATAACATGCCAGAAAGTTAAGAAAGAACTGTATTTAAAAATATGTTGTACTTCATTTAAAAGGCTGATGATTCCTCATTGCAAAATGTTTTCTTACGCTCTTTTAAGGGGAAAAATTCTGGCTGATAGGTTTTGTATGGCAAGAATAATTCATTTAAAATTGTTCTGTACTGTTCTGTTATGCAGTTGGTTCTAAAACTTATTTGATCACAATGTTGAAACTTTACGTTATGGGAAAATTGTAAATGTTTCACAGAACTTTTGGTTGTGGGAGATATTTTAGATTTCCCCTCTTTACTACTGTTGTGCTTATGTTATAAGATTTCAGAAGTTCAGAGTTTTGGCATTGATCAATAGAGTTCTGATAAGTGGATGGAACACTGCTTATTATTCAGTCACCAGCTTGAGATTTTAATTTCCTTAGGTTGTCTTCTGGAGATAGACTTAAAGGTGCTTCTTTTCATGCTAAAAATATCTGTTTAATGTGTATATCCGACCCCAAAGCCATAGCCTTTACTATAGTATTCTTAATATCTGCCATTTCTGAGGTAGACAGGATTTAGGAATGTCTTAAATATATTCCTTCTAGTTGCTTGTTAAGGAAAGTCCAAGCATCCAGGATTTAGCACTAAAGCCAGTAATGTATTTCTGCCTAACTTTCCAGTGTGAAAATGAAGATGGGAGCTAAAAGTAGATGCTAAGTGTAATGGCCAAGCTCCATTAGTGACTGATTACCAACAGCTATGCCCACAGAAGAAGTGTTACCATGGACACATTTAAGTTGTTTATAAAGGTTATAAAACAAACAGCTAACTGATACTCATTCAGTGGGATGCAGTTTTACCTGTTACTCTCAGAATGTTATATTAGATTTGCTGATATGTTACTTTTCTGCGTTTTTTATTATATATTTCCTTTTGTGTACTAAAAATTCATGAGTTTCAGGAAATCAGAAAGTTATGTGACCTGGATCTGGCATAGTTCAAACGTAACCCAGATGAGTTTTTCCCTGGTCTTGCAATTCCTCACTTTTCCCATTTAATAGACAAATTTTAACATCTTTCTCCAGTTTGAATTTGTCTCAGCAGATTTTTACCTGTTTGACTCTGTTCCTGGATCAGCTATGGACTGCAAGCTGAAATCTGGACTTCCGGGAAACTGACATGATTGCTCCCTGCCCTTTTCGGGTGGATCAACTAACCAGATGCTTGTGACTGCCCCATTGCCCATCCTTTGACTGGCATTTCAGCCTCCCTAGCCCCTGATGCCAACGGTCCAATGGTCAGCACTGAAGAAGCTCCAGAAGATGGATCATTGCCCAAATCCCACCTAGCAGGCTGAAATGCTAAGTAAAATGGGGCTGGCTCCCTGGCATTAGCTATTATCTTGGGCATCTGCTTAGCTGAAATGGAAACTAATATTGCAGCAACTGGGCTAAAAGCCTAGAGAGACACTACAGAAAAAGATAATAGTTCTCTTTGGCTTACTACCCCTAAATCCCCCCTGAAGGGACCCCTACTCATTTTTATTTTTATCTTTGGGCCTTGTATTTTAAATTGCTTAATAGCTTTCATAAAGAAATACTTGAGGGCAATACAATAATGGTATTCAGATCCCATTATCAAAAGGTAAATCTATAGGATACAAAAAGTCATATCTGGAAGACCCAAGATTGGGTCTTCAAATGATCATGGAAAAGGGAGAAATGAGAAACCAAAAGATTAAAAATTAGCAGCTATTATTAATTAAGGCCTGAACTAAGTGGGTGGAGAAGTCCAGTAATGCCCTGAGGGGTAGGACCACCTTACTGCATTCTTTCCCCACCCACTAGAGATACAGTTGCTAGGAAACTGGCCCATCCCCCTAGGGAGGGACACCAGGTCATTAATGGTCTGGGAACCTTTCTATAGCCAATCAATTCAAAATGTCACATTTTGACCAATAGATGCTTGCCAGGCAAGAATCGTCCCTGCCTTGGGCAAGCTGGGATGGACCAGAATATTTAAATCACCCAACTAACCTAAGCACAGGATTCTCAGCTCTCATCAATTTGGCGGTGGGGGGTGTGAGCCCGAGCTGCAGCTTGTAATTTGTAATAAAAAGATCCTCATGTGGTTTGCAACAGACTTGGCTCCTGGTGGTGGTCTTTTGGAGTATCGTAATTCAGGCACAACATAAGTAGGTGGTAGGTCTTAATGGGTTATTCATGTAGGAGTTTGGAAAGTAAAAGTCCCAAGAGAAGTATGAAGTAGGGAGACTGAGATCAAGGGTTTGAGAGGAAAGCAATATTAGCAAGTGGGCTTGAGACCACTCTTATGATATTTTTGCAAATAATATGTCTATTTTTTGTGCTTGTTCTACAAATTGGCCTGAGGCCAAATTGAAACTAATTTTGTTGGCAGGAGAGATTTCAAGACTACCTCAAAATCACTATTATGCAGGTCTACAATAAACAAGAGCATGAAAGACAAAAGAAATAGAGACTGTTCAACTTGAATCAAAATAGAAAAAAAAATCACCAAGAAATTAATGTTAGAGCCAAGGCTTTTGCTGAAAAAAAAAATGAGATGCCTCATTCAATATAGAATAAAGAGGGTGTTACTTTCAGGGCAGAACCCCACCCAGCTAATCTAGCAGCTTATAAAAAGAAAATGCTTAAGAAATTTTCTGCTCCTAAAAGTAACTACAAAAGAAAGTTTTTACAAAGTAAAATCAAGGGGGCAGACACCATCACAAGTGTGCAGTCAAACTTAGAAGGCATGTGGTTCTAGCTCTTGCATTTTAAAAGATTCAGAAGAAAAGCAAAAAATGTAAGAAATAACTCAGTTATGGAACTGTGCTTTGTGGTTAAGAGGACCAGGTGAGGTCAGAGGTATGGCTAGAAATCCATCCATAGAGGCCGGAGAGTCTCTTTAAGGAAGCTCTAAGGGTGAAGCTTGGAAAACATTGGTACCCCCAGGATATTGAAGGTGTTGGAATGTCTTCAATTGAGAATTATATATAGGAAGAGTAACTAACCCAAAAGAGAGAATTGAGCTGCACTCAGAAAATCTGGAAGGGCTAGCTCCATGACTTGAAGTTTTCCCTGACAGTTTTCATTCTTGCTTTGGTCTAGTATTTCTTTACTATGCTTCCTTCCTCCATTTTGAAAAGATAATGTACATTATATGCCATTGGCTATTGGAAGTATTTAATTTGCTTTTCCAGGGAGAATTTAAGAGATAGCCTTGAAAAGTCTCAGAAGAAACTTTGGATTTTAACTTGTACTGAGACTGAAAGAACTTGGGAACTCTTGGAGATAGACTAAAATTTAAAATTATGGTATGGCAAGGAGCCAGTGGGGATCAGGGAATGGATTATGCTGGTTTAAATGAGAGTAGCCTCCAGAGGTTCAAGTTTGAATACTTGTTTTCCAGTTGTTGGAACTTTTAGGGAATGATTGGAAGGTGTGACATTTTTGGAGGAAGTGTCACTAATGCTGGCTTCAGAGTTCCAAAAGCCCACTCCATTTCCAATGTATCTCTCTCTTTCCCTCTGTCCCATGTTTGCTGAAGGAGACAGTAAGCAGTTCCATATCTTTATGCCTGCTGCCATGCTCACCAACGTAAAGGTCATGGACTGTAATTCTTTAAAACAATGAGACAAGAATAAAATGCTTTATTACCTTTTTGTGATGTTTTATCACAACAATTGAAAAGTAACTTAAGACCTTCTATAGAACTACTTTTGTATTTTTTTTAATATAGAAATATATGTTTGAAAATTGGTTAAAATTTGCCTATAACAGCATTATCACCAATATAGAACAGTGGCATTGTGAATGATAACTGAGAATTTAAAATATGTAAGTATGATTTCATTTCTACCACAACCTCTGTCTTAGTTTTTTTGTCCTGTCAATGTGACGGATACTTATAACCGAAACACCATGATGGAAAGGGAATATATTTTACCTTCCAGTTTAAGTTAGAGTTCATTCTGGCTAGGAATTCAGCAGGAGCTAAAGCAATTGGTCACATTACATCCACAACAAGCAAATGGAAATGAATGTAAAGTAGTTCTGACTGTTCATTTTTCCTTTTTTCTATTTAAAAAATTTATTATTAGTTACATTTTATTAACTCTGTATCCCAGCTGTATCCTGCTCCTTCATTCCCTCCCAATCCCACCCTCCCTCCCGCATCTCCTTCCTGCCCCTTTCATTTTTCACTTTATGCAAGATTTGATGTCCAGGAAATGGCCCTGCCCAAACTAAAATGGGCTTTACCGTGTTAATTAATGTAATCAAGATGATCATCTATAAGCATGCTCAAAGGATCATCTCTTTTGGGATTATATATCCTGTCAAGTTGGTAAGTAACATTATCCGTCATATTTCTTCTCCTTGTTGATATGATGCTCAAACACATCACTTTTATGCCATAACATCCAATATATTGTCCTCACAGGAGCATGAACATCTTAAAATATAAAATCTAACATCAAATGTTCCAACACTCTTTTGCAATTCCAATACTCTAAAAGTCCAAAATATTTTCAACGTGGACTCCTATAAAAAACAAACAAACAAAAATAAAAAAACAAATTGCATATTTGCCTATGACCATCATGTAATGGAATAAAGTAAACATTTCTATTTCAAAATGGAAAAAGTTGGATATAATAAAGAAGAATTACACCAAAACAAGCTTGGAACCCATAACTGTAAACACAAATTCTTGTTATATAGCTAGAGCTCATAATGTAATCAACTGTTTCAAATAGCTTGATTGCCACATCAATCACCCTCTATTGCCTGAAACGCACACAGATCCTGGTTCTGTTTTACCACCTGATCATAGCTCTGTTCTACTCATGTCCTATGAAATGGCATCTCCAGTGTCCTGCTGTTTGCACTACAACAGATATTTCACTTCATAGCTTTGTGCAGTGGCCTTTTAGAGCCTGTCAACAGAGCCTGTCCAAACCTGCTGCAGTGCTTGAGCTCAACGGTTCTTTATGACCTCCTCAATCTTGCATCTTCTGTCCAATCAAAACTGATTATATGTGGTGTGGTAGTTTGAAGAAAAACGGCCCCATAGGCTCATATAGATCATCACTATTAAGACGTATGGCTTTGTTGGAGAAAGTGTGTGTTTCCTTTGTGACCTGTGGATCAAAATCTAGAACTCTAAGCTCTTTCTCCAGCATGTCTGCCGCATGCTGCCATGTTCCTCACCATGATAATGATGGACTGAACCTCTCAACTCTAAGCAAGCCCTAATTACATATTTTTCTTTGTAAGAGTTGCTATGAACATAGTGTTTCTTCACAGTAATAAAAACCTAACTAAGACACAAGGGAACTCTAATAAGTTATGCTGCGACTTAGAGATGCATCCTCCACCTATCTTGAACAGCAGCTGTATCCACTTCTGTGTGTTAACCCTGAAAAAACATTTCCCTAAATAATTATTCCCAAGGACAGTGCACTATCAACAATACAGAAACTACTATAAATATTGATATAAATATTGAAACTATCAAATATATATAAAGCATTCAAGTCAAAATCATGTATCTATTCTATTAAAGTATTTTCTAATATTCATTACAAGTCATATCTTAATTAGCCAAGAAAAGACAAGCTTTCAGATGCTGATTGATGTGGGTTATTGGCTTCATATCTGATTAAATTGTGTCCATAAATCATATTCGAAGATATGTAATTATATATACATCTCTATTTATCTATGTCAATTTTGTTGATCATGCTATTCTCAACTTTCAGGTCTTGTTTAATTATTTTTCTTGTTTTGATTTTGGTTTTTGCTGGAGGATGTGACAGTGTAACCCAAGCTGGCCTATAAATCACTAAGAAGAACAGACTGAAAAACACATCTCCATTTGTAAAATCAATCAAAGGAAATTATTTCCAATTTCCCTCTAGATTATATTTTTTTAAATTTCTTCTTAGCATTTTCTCTATTTTCATTGATATAATTACATAATTTGTTGAAATCAATATGAAAAAATTTAGATTTTTACATATGTACAGGTTCACAAAAGATCACATCTATTTGTGTAAAATCCATAAAAACAGAATGAAGTTAACTATCAGTATTATGTCACCATATCGCCTCCCAATCACTGAAACAGTTTTCTAATATTAACCTACCTCTGTCATAAAGTAATTTTTATTTATACTCTATCATGTTCTTCCTTTTTCATTTATCTTCTTTTAATTATATTATCTATGTGATCTAATGTTAATGGACACTAGTGATTAAAGATGGGTACATGTAATGTTTTAAATTAAAACATTTTATTTAAATTTTCCATTTTTATTTATATTTACATGTAGTTATGTCTCTGTGTGTGTGTGTGTGTGTGTGTGTGTGTGTGTGTACTCCACATGTATGTAACTGTCGATGGAAGCCAGAAGAGGAACCTAGAGTCAGCCTTCTAGGAGGATATAAGCCACATGATATGGTGTTGGTAACTGAATATGTTTCCTTTGGAAGATCAACAAGCAGTCTTAATCACTTAGTTGTTTCTTTTGGTACTAATAGACATTAAAAATAAATTTTAATAAAAAAGTAAAATATGAATAAACTAAAAAAAAAAAAACAGTACAATAAAAAAAAACAGTATTAGGCTTATAGAAAAATTGACCAGACAGAACAGAATTTCTCACTTATTCCTATTCTCCACTCTGTATTTTCTTATTATAAGTTTGATATATTTTTAATTTTTGAGAAAGTATTATTACCACAATTTATAGTGGATTTTGCTCCCGGTATTATATATTTTGCTTTTCAAAAGTGAACTACTAATACAATCTACCCCTCACAACGGTATCATGCAGAACAGTAATATTGTACTAAAATCCTCCTGTGTGGTGACTAACTAAACCCTTGTGTCATTGAGAATTGAGCCAGGCTGTATCAGGTAATAGCTTACCCATAAAGAATTGTGCTGTCCCTCATCTGGACTGCTCTGCTCCACCTACAGAAACAGCATGCCGAGCTATTGAAAACAACCCAACTGCAACAAACCAAACCTCTGTAAGGAGCTGCAACTTCCTGGTAGCTACCAATGCATTTATACATGTCCCCGGCTGCTCTAAATGTTCTCAGACTTCATCCTGCTAAAAGGTTGGGGTCTCAGCACTTTGAGATCCAGTCTGTCTGCATCTCTACTTTTCTGCCTTGTCTGTCTAATAGCCCTTCCCTGCTTCACCTCAAAGCTTGATGGCCACTGTGGATAATGTCCCCACAGCTCAGCTTCTTTAAAGCCTTTGTTCTTTGAATAGTGTAGTAAGGAGCTGTCCAGTTTGGCATGTTTCTCGTGGTAAGATTTGCCCTGTATATCTTCATGTCTTCAAATGGATTATCACTCTACGTCTGTTACAAACTATGACATGAGTTAGTGAACCCAATGGAGTTTGTTTCTTTTTTATTCCAAATTGAGTGTTGCGAATGCAAATGTTGTTTATGTCCATTCTAGTATTTTTCTAGAAGTACATTTTAAACTTCTTTGACAAACACCAATGAACATTATTGCTGCATGTTGTCGTAAGAATAATTTTCCTTTGTTAGAAATTCTCAAATTCTCTTCTAAATTGGCTTTTCCTTCAAACTACAAAGTTCATTCTTTCCCACATGATTCTGTCCATTGTATAGGAGCATGGTAGCCTGTTATTGCTGCTATCATATAGCTTTTTAATGCTATAGGATGTTTAGAATTTTTCTAATGTACTTTGTTCTTACTGTATATTGTTAAGGAGTCACATAGTCAGAATATACTTATTTTTTAAAGTGAGTTGTGTTCTTTCATCATCATTATCATTATTATTATTTACAGTTTATTCACTTTGTATCCCAGTCATAGCTTGCTCCCTCATGAGAATTAAGCATCTTCCCCAGGGTCCTCCTCGTTGTTTAACTTCTTTAGGTCTGTAGATTTTAGTATGTTTATCCTATATTGTATGGCTAATATCCACTTATTGATGAATATACACTATGCAGGTCCTTCTGGTTCTGGGTTACCTCATTCAATGTGATCTTTTCTAGTTCAATCCATTTACTGCAAATTTCATGACATCCTTGTTTGTAATAGCTGATTAGTATTCTATTGTGGAAATGTACCATAATTTCTGTATCTATTCTTCAGTAGAGGGACATTTAGGATGTTTCCAGATTCCAACTATTATAAATTAAGCTACTATAAACATAGATGAGCAAATTTCCTTGTTGTATGGTTGAGCATCTTTTGGATATATGCCCAGTAGTGGTATAGGTGGGTTTTGAGGTAGCACTATTTTCAGTTTTCTGAGAAAGCATCAGATTTATTTTAAAAGTGTTGATACAAATTTACATTCCCACCAGCAATCGAGGGGGGTTCCCCTTTCTTCACAACCTTTCCAACATGTGTTGTGACATGGAATTTCAGATTTCTTTTGATTTACATTTCCCTAATGACTAAGGAAGTTGAGCATTTATTTAAGTGTTTCTCCATAATTTGATATTCCTCTATTGAAAATTATTTGTTTAACTCTGTACCCCATTTTATAGTTGGGATTATTTGGTTTGTTGGTGTTTAATCTCTTCAATTCTTTATATATTCTGGATATCAGCCCTCTGTAAGATGTACGTTTGGTAAAGATCTTTTCCTAGTCTCGACGCTGTTGTTTTGATCTGTTGATCACGTACTTTGCTTTGCAGAAGATTTTCAGTTTCATGAGGTCCAATTTATTGATTGTTGATCTTAGAGCCTGGGCTGTTGGCGTTCTATTCAGGAATTTGTCTCCTGTGCCTATGAGTTATAGGCTGCTCACCAATTTTTCTTCTAACAGCATGTGGGTCTGATTTCATGTTGAGGTCTTTGATCCACTTAGACTTTAGTTTTTGCAGGGTGATAAATATGAGTATATTTGCATTTTACTGCATGTAGACATCCAGTTAGATCAGGCTCATTTGTTGAAGATACTATCTTTTTTCCATTGCATGGTTTTGGTTTCTTTGTTAAAAATCAAGTATCCAGAGGTGTGTGGGTTTACTTCAGGGTCTTCTATTCAATTATATTGAACAACAGTTTGATATAAGCTTGCTGTATACTGCTTTTACTGTGTTCAGGTATGTGCCTTATATCAATTATATCTCCAATGAATGAGTGTTAAATTCTGTCAAATGATTTTTCAGCAACTAAGGAAATTATCATGTGATTTTTTTTCCTTTAGTTTGTTTATATGGTGGATTACATTTATGCATTTCCATATATTGAACCACCCCTGCTTGCCTGCATCCTTAGAATAAAACATTATTGGTCGTGGTGGATGATATCTTTTATGTATTCTTGGATTTGTTGTGCAAGTATTTTATTAACTATTTTTGTGTCAATATTCATAAGGGATATTGGACTGAGATTTTTTTTTTCTTTGTTTGGTCAATGTTACTATGGCCTTCTAGAATGAGTTTAGAATGTTCCTTCTTTTTCAATTTTGTGAAATAGTTTGAAGAGTATTGGAAGTAGCTCTTCATTGAAGGTCTGGTAGAATTTTGTCCTGAAACCATCTTTCTTGTGGCTTTTAAAGGATGGAAGAAGTTTGATGACAGCTTCTATTTCCTAAGTGGATGTAGAACTGTACAATTTATTTTCCTGATCTCGATTCATCTTTGGTAAGTGGCATCTATCAAAAAAAATAATTTTGTTGCATACAGTCTTTTAAAGTAGGACCTAATGATTCTTTGTTTTTCTTTAGTGTCTGTCATTATGCCCCCTTTTCAATTCTGATTTTGTTAATTTGGATAGTGTTCCTTTGTCTTTTATTTAGTATGGCTAAGGGTTTGTCTATCTTATTGATTTTCTCAAAGAACTAGCTCTGGGTTTCATTGATTCTTTGAATTTTTCATTTTGTTTCTAATTTATTGATTTCAGCTCTAAGTTTGATTATTTCCAGCTGTCTAATTTTCTTCAATTTCTCCTTTTTCTAGTGCATTCTGGTATGTCCTTTAGTTGCTTGTATGAGATGGCTCCATTTTCCTTAGGAGGCACTTAGTGTTTTTATCTTTCCTATTAGCAGTGGTTTCGATGTTTCCCATCAGTTTGAGTAAGTTGTGCCTTCAATTACATTGAATTTTAGAAAGTCTTCTGTTTCTTTATTTCTTTTTTTTGAATTTTATTTTTTTCTTATCAGTTACATTTTATTAATTCTGTATCCCAGCCATGTCCCGATCCCTCATTCCCTCCCAGTCCCTCCCTCCCTCCCTCATCTCCACCATGCCCCTTGCCAAGTCCACTAATAGGGGGGAACTCCTCCCCGTTCATCTGATCCTGTTTTATCAGGTATCTTCAGGACTGGCTGCAAAGCTCTCCTCTGTGGCCTAACAGGACTGCTCCTCCCTTGGGGGTTGGGGAGGCCAAAGAGCCAGTCATTGAGTTCCTGTTAGAAATAGCCCTTGTTCCCCTCACTATGGGAAACCAATTGGTTACTGAGCTACCACAGGCTACATCTGAGCAGAGGTTCTAGGTTACATGCATACATGGTCCTAAGTTGCATGTCAGTCTCAGAAAAGACCCTGTGCCCAGATATATTTGGTCCTTGTGGAGCTCCTATCCTTTCCCCATCAGACTAACTCCCCTTATTTCTTATGATACCTTGTACTCTGCCAAAGGTTTGGTCATGAGTCTTTGCTTTGAAAACACTGCTAGTTAGAGTCTTTCAAATGCGCTCAGTAGACTCCTGTCATATATTCAATGCACATCCCATCTGTCTTTCTAGATGAGGATTAATAATCTTACCCCAAGTCCGCTCTCTTGATTATCTTTTTTAGGTGTATAGATTTCATTATGTTTGTCATATCTTATAGGTCTATATAAGTGAGTATATACTGTGTTTGTCTTTCTCCTTCTGGGATATTTCACTCAGGATGATCTTTTCTAGATCCCACCATTTGCCTGTAAATTTCATGATTTCCTCCTTTTTGATGGCTGAGTAGTATTCCATTGTGTAAAAATACCACAATTTCTGTACCCATTCCTCCATTGATGGACATCTGGGTTGTTTCCAGGTTCTGGCTGTTACAAATAAAGCTGCTATAAACATGGTTGAGCAAATATCCCTTTTGTGTACTTGAGCAAAGTTTGGGTATATACCTAGCAGCAGTATAGCTGGGTCTTGAGGAAGCACTATTCCTAATTGTCTTAGAAAGCACCAGATAGATTTCCAGAGTGGTTGAACCAGTTTACATTCCCACCAGCAGTGGAGGAGGGTTCCCCTTTCTCCACAACCTCTCCTGCACGTGTTGTCCTTGAGTTTTTCATCTTGGCCATTCTGATGGGTGTAGGGTGATATCTCAGGGTCCTTTTGATTTGCACTTCCCTGATGGCTAATGGGGATAAGCATTTCTTTAAGTGTTTTTCTGCCATTCGATAGTCCTCTGTCGAGAATTCTCTGTTTAGCTCTGTTCCCCATTTTTTAATTGGATTACTTGGTTTGCTGCTTTTCAGCTTCTTTAGTTCTTTGTATATACTAGATATTAGTCCTCCGTAAGATAAAGGGTTAGTGAAGATTCTTTCCCAATCTGTAGGCAGGCGTTTTGCTTTGATGACAGTGTCCTTTGCTTTACAGAAGCTTTTCAGTTTCATGAGGTCCCATTTATTGATTGTTGCTCTTAGAGCCTGTGCTGTTGGTGTTCGGTTCAGGAAGTTGTCTCCTGTGCCAATGAGTTCTAGGCTGTTCCCCACTTTTTCTTCAAACAGATTAGGAGTATCTGGTTTTATGATGAGGTCTTTGATCCACTTGGACTTTAGTTTTGTGCAGGGTGATAAATATAGATCTATTTTCATTTTTCTGCATGTGGACATCCAGTTGGACCAGCACCATTTATTGAAGATGCTGTCTTTTTTCCATTGAATGGTTTTGGCTTCTTTGTCAAAAATCGAGTATTCATAGGTGTGTGGGTTTATTACTGGGTCTTCTATGTGGTTCCATTGATCCTCCTTTCTGTTTTTATGCCAATACCAAGCAGTTTTTATTAATATTGCTCTGTAGTACAACTTGAGATTGGGGATAGAGATACCTCCAGATGATCTGTTGTTGTACAGGATCGTTTTGGAGATCCTGGGATATATGTTTCTCCATATGAAGCTGAGAATCTTTTTTTCAAGGTCTGTAAAGAATTGAGTTGGAATTTTGATGGGAATTGCCTTAAATCTGTAGATTGCTTTTGGCAGGATGGCCATTTTCACAATGTTAATCCTACCAATCCATGAGCACGAGAGATCTTTCCATCTTCTGAGATCTTCTTCAATTTCTTTCTTCAGAGAAAGTTTTTCTCAAACAGGTCTTTCACTTGCTTGGTTAGTGTCACCCCAAGGTACTTTATGTGGTTAGTGGCTATTGTGAAGGGTGTTGTTTCCCTAATTTCTTTCTCGGCCATTTTGTCTTTGGTATACAGGAGGGCTTCTGATTTTTTTGAGTTGATTTTGTATCCTGCCACTTTGCTGAAGGTGTTTATCAGCTGGAGGAGTTCTCTGGTTGAATTTTTGGGGTTGCTCATATATACTATCATATCATCTGCGAATAGTGACACTTTGACCTCTTCCTTTCCGATTTGTATCCCCTTGATCTCCTTTAGTTGTCTTATTGCTCTGGCTAGGACTTCAAGTACTATGTTGAAGAGGTAGGGAGAGAGTGGGCAGCCTTGTCTTGTCCCTGATTTCAGTGGGATTGATTTAAGTTTCTCTCCATTGAGTTTGATGTTGGCTATAGGCTTGCTGTATATTGCCTTTACTATGTTTAGATATGTGCCTTGTATTCCTGATCTCTCCAAGACTTTAAACAAGAATGGGTGTTGGACTTTGTCAAATGCTTTTTCAGCATCTAAGGAGATGATCATGTGGTTTTTCTCCTTCAGTTTGTTTATGTGGTGGATTACATTGATGGATTTCTGTATGTTGAACCACCCTTGCATGCCTGGGATGAAGCCCACTTGGTCGTAGTGGATGATATCTTTGATGTGTTCTTGGATTCGGTTTGCAAGTATTTTATTGAGTATTTTTGCGTCAATGCTCATAAGAAAGATAGGTCTGAAGTTCTCTTTTTGTGTTGGGTCTTTGTGTGGTTTAGGTATCAGGGTGACTGTTGCTTCATAGAATGAGTTTGGTAATATACCTTCTGTTTCTATTTTGTGGAATAGTTTGAGGAGAATTGGTGTGAGCACTTCTTTGAAGGTCTGGTAGAATTCCGTGCTGAAACCATCTGGTCCAGGGCTTTTTTTGGAGGGGAGATTGTGAATGACTGCTTAAATTTCCTTGGGGGATATAGGGCTGTTCAGTCTTTCTACCTGATCCTGACTTAATGTTGGAAGATGGAATCTATCAAGAAAATTGTCCATTTCATTTAGGTTTTCAAATTTTGTGGCATATAAGCTTTTATAGTATGACCTAATGATTGTTTGGATTTCCTCAGTGTCTGTAGTCATGTCACCCTTTTCATCTCTGATTTTGTTGATTTGGATAGATTCTCTCTGCTTTTTAGTTAGTTTGGCTAAGGGTTTGTCTATCTTGTTGATTTTCTCAAAGAACCAACTTTTTGTTTCATTGATTCTTTGAATGGTTTTATTTGTTTCTAACTGATTGATTTCAGCCATGCGTTTGATTATTTCCAGCCGTCTGGTCCTCTTGGGTGTATCTGCTTCTTTTTTTTCTAGGGTTTTCAGTTGGGCCATTAAGTTGTTTGTATGTGATGTTACGAATTTCTTCTTGCAGGCACTTAGTGCTATAAATTTTCCCCTGAGCAGTGCTTTCAATGTGCCCCATAAATTTGGGTATGTTGTTCCTTCATTTTCATTGAATTCTAGGAACTCTTTAAGTTTTTTTCTTTATTTCTTCCTTAACCCAGATGTTATTGAGTAAGAAGTTGTTCAGTTTCCATGTGCGTATAGGCTGTTTGTTATTTCTGTTGTTGTTGAGGTCCAGCTTAAGTCCATGGTGGTCAGAATAGAAGGTATTATTTCAATCTTTTTGTATCTGTTGAGGCTTGCTTTATGACTAACTATATGGTCTATTTTGGAGAAGGTTCCATGTGTTGCTGAAAAGAAGGTATACTTTTTTGAGGTTCGATGAAAAGATCAATAGACGTCTATTAGGTTTATTTGATTTAGGCTCTCTGTAAGTGTTTTTATTTCCCTATTTGTTTTCTGTCTAGTTGATCTGTCCCTTGGTGAGAGTGGAGTGTTGAAGTCTCCCACTATTAGGATTTTAGGATCAATGTGTGATTTAAGCTTTAATATTGTTTCATTTACGAATGTAGGTGCTCTTGCATTTGGGGCATAGATATTCAAAATTGTGATGTCCTCTTGGTGGATTTTTTCTTTGATGAGAATATAGTGGCCTTTCTTATCTTTTTTTATTAACTTGGGTTGAAAGTCTATTTTATTAGATATTAGGATGGCTACTCCTGCTTGTTTTCATTTGCTTGAAAGACATTTTTCCAGCCCTTTACTCTGAGGTAGTGTTTATCTTTGTTGCATAGGTGTGTTTCTTGGATGCAACAAAATGATGGATCCTGTTTCTGCAACCATTCTGTTAGTCTGTGTCTTTTAATTGGGGAGTTGAGTCCATTGATGTTAATAGTAACTAGTGACCAACAATTGTAACTTACTTTTGATGTGGTGTTGGTGGTGTCACTGAGTTTCATTCCTTGTCTTCTTTTGGGTTTTTTTTTTGTTGTGTATTTATCTATTTCCTCTGTTTCCTTCGATGTAGTTGTTTTCTTTGGTTTGGAGTTTCCCTTCTAGTAAGTTCTGTAGAGCTGGGTTACTATGTAGATATTGTTTAAATTTGGTTTTGTCTTGGCATATCTTGAATTCTCTGTCTATGTTGATTGAAAGTTTTGCTGGGTGTAGTAGTCTGGGTTGGAATCTGTGGTCCCTTAAGGACTGTATGATTTCTGTCCAGGCCCTTCTGGCTTTCATACTTTCTGTTGCGAAATCTGGTGTGATTCTGATAGGTCTGCCTTCATATGTTACTTGGCCTTTTTCCCTTGCTGTTTTTAGAATTTTTTCTTTGTTTTGTAGGTTCAGTGTTTTGACTATGATGTGACATGAAGAATTTCTTTTCTGGTCTAGTCTACTTGGTGATCTGTAGGCCTCTTGTATGTTTATGACCATCTCCTTCTTTAAGTTGGGAAAGCTTTCTTCTATAATTTTCTTGAAAATATTTTCTGGACCTTTGAGCCTGATGTCTTCTTTTTCTTCTACTCCTATTATTCTTAGGTTTTGTCTTTTCATGGAGTCCTTGATTTCTTGGATGTTTTGTGTTTGGAACTTTTCTGATTTTATTTTTTCTTTGAGAGACGTGTCAATTTCCGCAAGTGTATCTTTGGCTCCTGAGATTCTTTCTTCCATCTCTTGTATTCTGTTGGTGATGCTTACCTTTGTAGTTCCTGATCTTTTCTCTATGTTCTCCAGCTCCTGGTTTTTCTCTATTTGTGATTTCTTTATTGATTCTAATTCTGTTTTCATGTCTTGCACCATTTCCTTCATCTGTTTGAATGTGGACTCCTGTTTTTCAATGATAGCTTCTATTTTTTTGTCCGTTTCCTCTCTATGTATCACTAATTGTGCCTCTACTTCTTTGGGTATAATTGCCTGTATTTCTATGAGAGCTTTGTTTATTTCTTCTTTATTTGCCTTCATTTGTGTGGACCTTTCTTTGAGAGCTTTGTGCATTTCTTCTCTGTTTGCCTCAATTTTCGTGGTCTTTTCTCTGAGAGCACGATTTGTTTCATCTTGGTTAGTCTCGATATCTTTGGTTATTTCTTAGGGCTTTGTTCATTTCATCTTTATGTGCCTCTAAGAGCTGGAAAAATATAGTTTTGAGGTCGTTTTCTTGTATATCTAGTGAATTGAAGTGTCCATTGTTTTGTGGGGTTGCTGGTGAGGTCATTATGTCCTGATTTTTGTTGGGAGTGTTCTTATGTCTGCCTCTAGCCATCTGGTTATTTATAATTCTAACTGTTTGTTCCTCAAGATTGTAGTTTGGGCTATCATCCTCTCTTTCTGTTTTCTGGACTGTTTTTTCAGGAAGATGAGAGAGGTTCACTGGTTTGGGAGTGTGCACTGTGTTTTCAGTTTTGCCTAAGTAAGGAATGTGATGCTGGAGCTATTCTCGTGCGCTTTTAGTGGGCGCAGTGTGCATGCGCGGATTCTCTGACTATTGCAGTGGCCTGCAAGCCACTATTATGCAGTTCTGACTGAGATCCAGGGATTGTTTGCCTGGATTACCCTGGTGGACCCGCAAGGCAGAGGCTTCAGTGTTGGGGTCGCTATCCCAAGAATCCCTTTGATGCCCACATTATGGGTGTGGGTGGCAGGGATCTCGTCTGGTTGCTTCTGTGGAGAGGCCCTGGGTCTGGGACAAACTCTCCCTAGAAGGCTCATTCACTCTCTTGCAGGACCAGTTGGAATGCATAGGGGTTCCCCTTGCTCACTACTCTCTGATTTGGTCCTGCTGCGGAAGTGCACGGGTAGGCTAACCATCAGCTCTGTGACACTGTGGCCACAGGACTTGGTGTCCACCTTTCCTGTGTGCTGCCTCTTTGTCCTTTCTGTCTGCCAGGATGGCTTATGTTGACTGGTCCCTGGGTGTCGCGGGAAAGAGTTAGGTTGAGTGTACTCAATCCCAGATCCCGGGCCCAGATCTCTCTGCCAGAAGCAGCTTAGTGGTAGAATCTATGTTTGCTGATCCCAAGAGAGTACTGGGTAGGGTTGAGTGTCCTCAGATCCAGAGCTTGGGTTTCTCTGCTAGGGGCCACTGGGTGAGCTGGAGAGAGAGGGCTGTGTCCTTGGCAGGCTGCCTCTCTGTCCTTCCCCTCTGACCTTCTCCTCTGCTAGGGCAAGCTTATGGAGGTGCTCTCAGGGGAGTGCCATTAGGGGTTGAGGCTTCTCAGTAGGATCCTGAGCCCTTAGCCGGCATTTCTCTGCCAGGGGTCGGGGGGGGGCGGTGATAGAACTTGCTGCTAGATCTTATTGCGCTGGACCCAGGATAATCTCAGGATGTGTAGAATGACCACAGTCCCAGATCCCGAGCTGTAGTTTGTTTGCTACGAGCAGCCAGCTGCATTGGAGTTCAGGCACTGCGAAGCCACTGTGCGCCTCTTTATCCTTCTGCTCCGCTGTGGCCGGGTTATGGCGGCGTTTGGGGGAGTGCCCGAAAGGATTGGGTTTTCTCAGCCCCGATCTCGGGTTGGGGTACAGACAATGTGGTCTGTGGCAGATTCTGCTGGCCGCCTCCTGCCTCCTCCCAAGAGGGAGTAGGGATTTTGAGCTGGGCATGCAGCTGCGCAGCTGCAATCCGTGCACGGTGGGAGCTCAATTGTGATGGTGGCAGGTACCCGTGGTCAGAGAGACCTTCCAGGGTAAGACTGGGTGACCCGTGACCAATCTGGCAACTTTCCTTCCCCTCAGGCACCCTTGTGCCCATTGATCAGCTTGGGAAATTGATCAGGACATGCAGGTTTGTGGCACCAGCCTGGAGACCCAAAGCCCGCATTAGCCGGGTTCTCTTCCGGGTTCTGGCTGGGCAGCCGAGAGTGGACCTGACCGCTTCCCATGCCATGGCAGCCTCCCCTCACCTGGGAAACGTGATCGATTGCTGTTGTTTTAGGGCCCAGATTTCAGTCTCCTGGTAGCTGCACAGAGTGTGTTGTCCTGCTTCTCAGACAGGGTGTTCTCCCTGTGCTGCCATCTTGGCCCCCCTCCCAAATGTCTCTGTTCCTTTATTTCTTCACTGACTGAACTGTCTTTGAGTAGAGAGTTGTTTAGTCTCTCTGTGTGTATAGGCCTTTTGCTATTTCTGTTATTGTTGAGGTATAGTTTTAGACCATGGTGGTTTGATATTATACAGGGAATTATTTCAAATTCCTTGTATCTGTTGAGGCTTGTTTTGTTCCTGACTATATGGTCCATTTTGGAGAAGTTTCCCTGAGGCCCTAAGAAGAAGGTACACTCTTGTGTTTGGGTGAAAAATTCTGCAGACATCTGTTAGGCCCATTTGATCAAGACCTTTATAATTGTCATTATTTCTCTATTTAGCTTCTGTCTTGACAATCTGTCCCTTGGTGAGAATGGGGTGTTGAGGTCGTCACTATTAAGATGTTGGGGGGGTCAATATTTGAGTTAAGCTTTAATGATGTTACTTTTACAGATGTAAGAACCTTTGTGTTTGGAGAATAGATGTTAAGAATTGTGATGTCCTTCTGGAAGATTTCTCCCTTGATGAGAATAAAGTGTCCCTCCCTAATTTTTTTCATTAATTTTGTTTGAAAGTCTATTTTATTAGATATTATTATGGCTATTCCATCTTGCTTCTTGGGTAAGTTTGCTTGAAAAACCTATTTCAAGTATTTTTTTCTGAGGTACTCTCTTTGTTGAAGAAATGTGTATGTCTTGAATGCATCAGAATTTTGGATCCTATTTCTGCAAGCATTCTGTTAATATGTATCCTTTTTATTGGAGAACTGAGTCCATTAATGTTGATAGATATTAGTGACCAATGATTGTCCTTTTATTGTGGAGTTGGTGGTGATTGTGTTTTCATATACTTGTTTTCTTTTGCTTTGTTGTTGTAGTTGTCAAGGTATCTTTATACTGTGTTTTCTTGGGTGTAGTTGATCAATTTGGGTTGGAGTTTTCCTTCTAGTATCTTCTGTAGGGATAGATTGTTGCATATATATTGTTTAAATTTAGTTATGTCATGGAATATGTTGTTTCTCCATGTATATTGATTGAAAGTTTTGCTGGGTATAGTAGTCTGGGTTGGCATCTGTGGTCTCTTGGAGTCTGCATAACATCTGCCGAGGCTCTTGTGGTTTTCATAGTCCCTGTTGAAAAGTCTGTTGTGATTCTGATAAGTCTACCTTTATATGTTACTTGGCCTTTTTCCCTTGCCACTTTTTTTTTCTTTTTTTTTTTTCTGTAGAATTAATGTTTTAACTGTTACATAATAGGAGGAATTTGTTTTCTGGTCTAGTCTATTTTGTGTCCTGTAAGCCTCTTGTATGTTTAAAGGCATCTCTTTCTGTGATTTTCTTGAAAACATCTTCGTGAACTTGGAGCCTGGAATCTCCTTTTTGTCTATTTCTATTATTCTTAGTTTTTCTTTTTATGTTGACCTTGATTTCTTGAATAATTTGTGTCATTTGTTGTCAAGAACGTTTTTGTTTTTTTCTGTTTTCTTTGAAAGATGTATTGATTGCTGCACTTGTATTTTCAGGGCATGAGCTTCTCTCTTGTTCTCTGTTGGTGATGCTTACCTCTGTGGTTCCTGATCTCTTCTTTAAGTTCTCCATCTCCAGGGTATTCTTAGTTTGTGTTTTCGTTATTGATTCTAATTCTGTTTTAATTTCTTTAATGATTTTATTCATTGGCTTTACTTGCTTGATTGTGGACTACTTTCTGGCCAAGATCGCCTCTATTTGTTTGTTTGTTTCCTCTTTATTTGCCTCTAATAACTGCATAATCATAGATTTAAGATAATTATCCTGTGTTTCAGCTGTATAAACTGTACTTAATATAAAAAATAAATAAAAATTAAAAAACATTACCATGCTGATCACATACCAACTTAGAGGCAGCTGGAAAACTCATGCTGTTAAGTTATTAAACAAAATAAGGACACTTTAAAAATGAATATTGGAAACTATTAGACACCTGAAAGGCCGATAGGAACTAATACATTCCATAAGATAAATGAATTCCAAACAAGACAGATCAAAATTGTGATTTACAACTTACCCAGCCTCATGGACCAATGTTGTTCTGAGGTCAGATATACTGAGAAATTTGAGCAAAGATATAACTAGGAAAAAGTGTGCAGGAAATCCAGGTTAATATCCTTGGCAAAGGGGGTGCTAACAATTATTTCAAGCTTTACATTATGCTTGATTAACTAGTCTGTATATAAAAGGTTAGTAGCAAACAGATCAGCTTATTCAGAATCTAAAATGAATTAGTTTTCCAATGTCTCAGTTCCTCCTCAGAGAAGAACAATATCTACCAGCTTTTGCCTCTAGCCTAGAGCAAACAAAGACCAAACTATCAGGAAATTTACATTAATCTGAAGGACAACATCTATCTAAAATTGATCACATAAATATTTAGATTGAGGTGGATACAACATTATTAGAATCAAATGAAACATTTCTCAGAAATATAACACATTTAATTTATGTACGATAAAAAGGATAAAGAGAAAAAAAATAATTTCCAGACAAATAAATTCCAAATTTGAGGAAACAAATGAAGAAGACCAAGAAGTTCACTGCAGAATATTTGATCACATTGTGAACCCCAATATTTTGAACTGGAAAATACGGCTTCTTTAAGGAGTGTAGCTCAGATCTAGCACCCATTTTTAACCCAAGAGCTTTCTGAACACTAGAGCTAAATAAAGTCAGCCATAGGTCAAGATGTGGAGCAAGCAACCAGTTGACAGGAATGAACAAAAAGAGACAACCCAGATTTCCTCGTCGGAAGAATTGATATAGGAATTGTGGTACATTTACACAATGGAATACTACTTAGCTATGTAAAAACAAGGAAATCATGAAATTTACAGGCACATGATGGGAACTAGAAAAGATCATACTCAGTGATGTATCCCAGAAGAAAGACACACATGGTATTACTCACTTATACGTGGATATTAGACTATAATATAAGATAATAATACTAAAGGGTCAGATGGAAAAGGAGGAGGATCCCCCCCATCAATGGACTTGGAGAGGGACATGAGAGGAGAAGAGGGATAGAAGGCAGGATTGGGGGAGGACAAGGCAGTGAGCTACAGTTGGGATAGAAAATGAACAAATTTTAATAATAATAAAAAAATAAAAAGAAGATAAAACTAGAAAAACTAAAAAGAAAAAAGAGAACCAGGCAAGGAGAAACATAGAGTTGAAGGAAATTTAAGACAGCCTTGAGGAACAGAAGGGGCCTTTTAATTCTGTGACTTAGGCTGAGTATTAAAGTCCTCTGGGTGCTTTCTCTGCCTCTCCAATCTAGCAGGCTTTCACCCCAACATCTGGCTCACAAATCATTATTGGTAAAATCAAACATTTGGCATTTTGTTTAAAAAAACAAGTTTCAAGATAAAGTATGCTAGACCTGAAAATACACAATATTAAACCCCTCTAGGGCAAGAATTATAAAAGCTTCCAACTGGACACAATGCAATTCAGATATTAACAGATAAATGTTTTCAAAATGTCAAATGATTTTTTTAATGTATCACTTTGAGATCCAGTGACAGAATCTTCAAATAGGTAGCAAAGACACTTGCTTAGTGCTGATGTCTGTAACCCTAGCAGTAGGGAGGATAAGGTCATTGCTGGTAAAGAAGATCTCTCATCAATGCATTAAGGCAAGTATAAGAGAGAAAGGTTGCATTTAAGTCTGCAGTACAGTGTTGATTTAGAATAAAGAAACTTTTATGTGCAATTCTCAGCACTGAAAAAAATGTGAGAATAAGGTTATGGAGGGGCCAACTCTACTTTATAACTTTTACAACTATTCTAATTATCCTACAACATAAAAAAGTATTAATTAAGAAAAAATAGAAGGTCTGGAGAGACAACTCAGAAGTGAAGGGCATGTACAGCTTTTCCAGAGGATAAAGTTAGCTCACAATCCTCATCTACCAGGTCACAATTACCTAGAACTCCAGTTCCAGAGACCAAATAGCTCAGTTCTTGTCTAGTGGATGATTGCACTCATGTGCACAGACCTACACACACACACACAAACACACACACAAACACACACACACACACACAGCTTGATCACAAAATAAATTCTCAAAATGAGAGATATATGGGCCAAAATAAGGTTCCTACTTAAAAAGAAACAACAAAAATTGAAGGTAAGAGAAGTTGGAGTCTCCATACTTCCACTAGAGAAAATATTTATGGAAATTCTTTGGGAAAAAGGACAAGTAAACCCCGGGAGTCATGGTATATGCCTATAATCCCAGGATTCAGGGATGCAGAAGCAGGTGTATTTCTGTGAATTCAAGGCAAGTTTAGTCTACAAAGGGAGTTCAGGATAGCCAAGGCTACAAAGAGAAACCCTGTATGGAAACACAAACAAAAAAAAAATAAAATAAAAAAGAATGAGTGAAAAATAGAAAAAGATGCTTTATCTGACAATGATAAAGAGCCAGGGCAACAACAAAATAAATGCATGTACTATTTTAAACATTTTCTAAAATTAATTAAATCATTTGAAAAGTTTAAAAAATAGTTTGTTGAATGGTTTCTAAAAAACCCATAAGAGAAAAATGTATATAACATTATGACAAAGATGGAATCAACAAAAAATAAATTTTAGTAAATTTATAACTATCTGTGAATGAATATAATATCTATATTATATTAAGAATATTAAGTTAATATTATAACCAATGGAATACCCACTAAGCCATAAACAAAAAATAAAAGCAAATAATAAAAACAAAAGCAAACAAAAAGTGCAAGTTATTATGATATGCCATAATTTGAAAAGGAGTTTCTACAACAAGTAAAAACAAGTTATATGAAATGCCAGTCATCCTCGGAATAAAGAGGGCCATATTATAATGGGAATGAGGTGAGCATTCAGGATTCTTAGCTTTACTTAAATGTATAACAGAAGACTTATTGGTACACACACTCACAATGACAATAACTACAACATTATAATACTACTGTACAACTTGGCTATAGAGCAGGGGCAATTTAATTATTACCGTGTGTGAAGACCTGGGTTTAATCTCCAGTATGAAAAAAAAAACTGAAATGTTTATAGTGTTTGATACTAAACTCCTCACAACAAAACATTTTGATACATTAATATTTTTATATGCCAAATAAAAATGAGTTGTTTTTAAAATCAATCCCACTGAAATCAGAGATGAAGCATGGTTGCCACTCTCTGTGCTTCTTCAACATAGTACTTGAAGTCCTGTCTAGAGCAATAAGAAAACTAAAGATCAAGGGAATACAAATCAGAAGGGAAGAAGTCAAATCATTACTATTTACAGATGACATGAGAGAATACAAAAGTGAACCCAAAAATTCTACCAGAGAACTTATTTAGGTGATAAACACCTTCAGCAAAGTGGCTGGATACAAAATTAACTAAAAAAAAAAAAAAATAGATAAATCAGTAGCACTCCTGTAATGAAAGACAAAAGGGCTGAGAAAGAAATTTGGGAAACAACACCCTTCACAATAGCTACAAATGACATAAAGTACCTTGGTGAGACTCTAACCAAGCCTGCGAAAGACCTGTATGAAAAAAATTTCAAGTCTCTGAAAAAATTGAAGAAGAAATCAGAAGATGGATTGATAGAATCAATAGTGAAAATAGCCACCCTACCAAAAACAATCTACAGATTCAATGCAATTCCATCAAAATAAAACAAAATTTATTTATAGATCTTGAAAGAATAATTCTGTGTAAATTATTCTTATGGAAAAATAAAACAAGGATTTCTAAAACGATCCTGTACAATAACAGATCTTCTGGAGGATTCTCCATCCCTGATCTCAAGCTATACTACAGAGCAACAGTATAAAAACTACATGGTAATGGCATAGAAACAGAATGGTGGATCAATGGAATTAAAGAGAAGACCCCCCCCCCAAAAAAAAAAAAAAACACCTACAGATGCTGGATTTTTGACAAAGAAGCCAAAACCATACAATGGAAAAAAGACAGCATCTTCAACAAATGATGCTGATCTAACTGGATGTCTACATGCAGTAAAATGCAAATAGATCCATATTAATCACCTTGCCAAAACTAAAGTCCAAGTGGGTCAAAGACCTCAACATAAAACCTGATGCACTAAATCTGTTAGAACTAAAAGTGGAGATGAGTCTGGAACTCATTGGCACAGGAGACAACTTCCTGAACAGAATATCAACAGCACAGGCTCTAAGATAAAAAATTAATAAATGGGACCTCATGAAACTGAAAAACGTATGTAAGGCAAAGGACAGTCTTCAGAACAAATTGACAGGCTACAGACTGGAAAAGGATCGTCATCAACAGTATATCTGACACAGAGATAATATCCAAAATATATAAAGAACTCAAGAAATTAAAAAGGAACAAATCAAGTAATCTGATTTAAAGAATGGGGTATGGAGCTAAACAAAAAAAAATCTCAAAAGATGAATGTCTAAAGGAAGAAAAACACTTAAAGAAATGCTCAATGTCCTTAGTCATCAGGGAAATATAAATCAAAATGACCCTGAGATTTCCACTTTACACCCAACAGAATGGTTAAGATTAAAAAAAAAAAAAAATCAATGCTGGAGAAGATGTGGAGAAAGAGGAACACTCCTCCATTGCTGAAGGGAATGTAAACTTGTGCAACCACTTTGGAAATCAGTCTGGCACTTTCTCAGACAATTAGAAATAGTGCTACCTCAAGATCTAGCTGTACCACACCTAGGTGTATATCCAAAAGATGAACAAGTATACAACATGGACACTTGCTCAACTATGTTCATAGCAGCTTTATTCATATTAGCCAGAACGAGGAAACAACCCCAATGTCCTTCAAAACAGGAATGGATACAGAATTTGTGTTACATTTACACAATGAACTACTACTCAGCAATTAAAAACAAGCAAGTCATGAAATTTGTAGGCAAGTGGATGAAATTTGAAAAGATCTTACTGAATGAGGTAACCCAGAAGCAGGAAGATACACATGGTAAATACTCACTTATAAGTGGATATTAGATATATAATATAGGATAAACATACTAAAATCTGTACACTTAAAAAAGCTAAGCACGAAGAATGACCCTGGGTGAGATGGTCAGTCCTCATTCAGAAAGACAAACTGGTTAGACATTGGAAGAGAGAGAAAAAAGGAACAGGACAGAAGCCTACCATAGAGGGCCTCTGAATGACTCTACCCAGCAGGGTATCAAAGCAGATGCTGAGACTCCTAGTGAAACTTTGGGCATACTTGAGGGACTCTTCTGAAGGAAGGAGGAGATAGAAAGCCCTACAGGGGACAGGAGCTCCACAAGGAGACAAAGGAAAACAATGTAGCCAGTCCTGATGAGATCTGATAGACTAATGTCAGTTGGAAGGAGACAAGTACCTCCGATATCAGTGTACTGGAGAAGGGGCATGGGAGGAGAAGATAGAGAAAGAGTCGGACTGGAAGGGGAGGAGGGAGAATGGCTACAGCTTGAATAGAAAGAGAATAAACTGTAACAAATAATAAACAAACAAACAAACAAATAAATAAATAGTCTTGGCTGTCCTGGAATCACTTTATAAATTAGGCTGGCCTCAAACTCACTGAGATCTGCCTCCCTCTTCCTCCATGGGTGCTGGAATTATAGGCATATGTCATAGTTATGGCTTGGGTTATAGCATTTATTTATTTATTTAAATTGTTTATATTAATTACAGTTTATACTTTCTATCCCAGCTGTAGCCCCGTCCTTCATTTCCTCCCAACCCATCCTCCCTCCCTTATCTTTTCCATGCCCCTCTCTAAGTCCACTGATAGGGGAGATCCTCCTCACCTTCCATCTGACCCTAGGTTATCAGATCTCATCAGGACTGGCTACAATGTCATCCTATTTGTCCTAACAAGGCTGCTCCTTCCCAGGGGTTGGGGAGGTCAAAGAGCCAGCCACTGAGTTCATGTCAGAGGCAGTTCCTGTTCCCCTTACTAGGGTACCCACTTGTATACTGACCTGGCATGGGCTATGTCTGAGCAGGGGTTCTGGGTTATTCTCTTAATGTGTTTTATTACATAATCTGTTTGCATTATTTTTTTAAAATTTGTAAGGTGCATTTTCTGAAGCCCTTTTGGTGGACTCTCAATATATATTTTATTATATAAGTATTCATATTTTACATTCATTGACTTAATTTTGATTTTATATTTTCAGATTATTCAAATTTATTTCATATAAGCATGTGTATATATTATATTTTGTAAGGTATAGAATATTTTAGCATTTCTGTTTTCAGGACACCCCAATTCCTGGTATAACAGGAAATTTTGTGAGGTAAGAATTTGTCAGTAATATCCTTACAATTTCTAAGCTTTAGAATGCATTCTTCTGCTATTAAATTATGATGTTGCCCTGCTAGGTCTTTGGTTTTATATTTAAACAATGTATGAAAAAAAATTGTTTTATTAACTTGAAAGAGAATTAAAAAACCCGACTGGGTTTTTCTTTAACGTTGTCTACCTTTTTTGTTGATCTAGAATTGGCATTATTAGCCTGATAAGACAAAATAGAGATAACTCCATGTACAAAATCTCCGTTTCTTTGCTCACTCCACTGGTGTGTTCTACTGTTTAGAAAGGGCAGGAGAGGGGACTGCTTCTTTCTCACTTTGCCACTGTGCACTTCACTGTATCACTAACCAAATTTGAGGTAGTGCAAAACTCCAGCTGCTTCTTGTCCTCAGGCATTTGTTCCTGTGGTAGAAGCCACATAACCTCACTGAAAAATTAGAGAAATCCTCAAATGGCACTTCGGTGGGGAGCATTGATTGGTGGCCCAGAAATGTTGACTTGAGGCACATGGTCTTTCTAGGCATGAACTAGCGGCAAGTTTAACAAACACTCTGTAATTACTGGGTCTTGGCAATTCACACAGAAGTTAATTGAACAGAAAGTAAATGAATATATTCAGTGTTCTGAAATGAACTAATTTAACAGAGATTATTTGAGTTCATTCTCATTCTTTTCTTAGCCTTCTTGATGAATAGTAATAGTCTGGATTACTAAAATACCAGAAATCTAGTATATTTTTCTTGGAGCTATTGAAATGATTGGGATAAAGCATCCCTCTGGTAAAGGTGGAATCTCTCTATGTGCACTGTCAGTGTGAAGTAAAACTATTTTTAAAAAGCACTTTGTAGTTTAAATAAGAAGGGTTTTTGACAGGTCTGTGATAGTCTTTGGGGATATCATAAATGTAGGTTCCCTCTGTTTTCTTTTTTGTGGGAAATAATGTTTTTATACAGAAAAAAAAACACTGAAGACAGTAAGTCACAAAAATGAGATTTTAGAAATATCTATTCTTTAGATCTAAAGGAATGATTTAATTTTTGTGTTTATGACCAACTCTAAGATGATTAACTGTGAAGTCTCATAATGTATAGTTGGAAAAAAAAACACAAATTAGTCAATGGCAATATAGAGATAAAGATAGATACATATAGATACATATTTATATATGCATACATATATATCACATATATATGTTATATATATATATATATTTCAATGTGTAAGTGAGGAAAGGATCTGGACCTTCACAAAAGGTAGAAAATCTTAAGAACACTATAGAATGTGAGCAGAGAAAATGTTACAGAGTAATCTAGCTGCCATTGGTAGTAGGTGATAATAGCATGACTTCATTTATTGAGTCAATTTGCCATGGAAAGCTATTTATCATGATTAAGTGATGTTTCCTGGTAGCTATCCACTGTTCTTGACTATTGCAGCATTTCTATCCCCCTTTCATCAATGATCCCTGAGCCTTGATTGTAGGGGTTCTGATAGAGATGTAGATTTAGAGGTAAGCATTCCATAATCTCTTATTCTCTGCAGCTCAGTTAGCTGTGGGTCTCTGTCTTAATTGCTATTTACTGAAGAAAGAAGTTTCTCTGATGAGACTCGGTAGGTGGACTAATCTATGGATAGAGCAATGATTCCTTGGGAGTAAGTTTAATGGTTCTAGTCACAGGTTCCTGGTCATGTAAATGGTGCCAGGTATTGGTTTCCTTTCATGGTGCCTTAAATCCAATCAGAAAGCTGTTGGTTACTCCTATGATGCCTGTGCTGCTTTTGCTTCAGTGGGCATGCCTCCCTAGGCTGGAAGTTAATGTAGCTCACGGGGTTCATAGCTGAGTAGGTTAGTGATTGCTTTTATCCGCTGCCAGCACTACAAAAGCTTTATCCAGTAGGGATAAAGTTTCCAAATCAGTAGTAGCTTATTTCTCCATGTCTTTTTTTTTTCATTTTTTTTTTAACTTTTACTAATTACACTTTATTCATTTTGTATCCCCCTATAAGCCCCTCCCTCCTACCCTCCCGGTCCCACCCTCCCCCCTTTTAGCATGCATGCCTCTCCCCAAGTCCACTGATAGGGGAGGTCCTCCTCTCCTTTCTGATCTTAGTCTATCAGTTCTCATTAGAAGTGGATGCATTGTCAGGGTTCTAGGTTATCTCCACGGATAATCCTTGGTTGGATTATGAGTCTCTGGGAAGTTCCCTGTGTTCAAATTTTCTTGTTCTGTTGCTCTCCTTGTGGAGTTCCTGTCCTCTCCAGCTCTTACTATTTCCCACTTCTTACATAAAATTCCATTCATTCTGCCTAACAGTTGGCCATCAGGCTCAGCATCTGCTTTGACAGTCTGCATGGCAGAGGCTTTCAGAGGCCCTCTGTAGCAGGTTCCTAGGTTGTTTCCTGTTTTCTTTTTCTTCTGATGTCCATCCTCTTTGCCTTTCAGGATGGGGATTGAGCATTTTTAGTTAGGGTCCTCTCTTTTGCTTAGTTTGTTTAGATGTTCAGATTTTAGTGGGTTTAGTCTATGTTGTATATTTATATGAGTGAGTATATACCGTGTGTGTCTTTTTGCTTCTGGGACAACTCACTCAGGATGATCCTTTTGAGGTCCATGTCTTATGAGCCAAACACGTGGTGTCTGAAGCAATAGGTTGTACCGAACAAGTCCTTGTGATTAACGAATAGCATTGGCAATCGATTGTGATGTCTGGAGGCCTGTGGATCCTAAGTAGTAAATGACCTGAAAAGAGAGAACCTATTCCTTGTACTGGCCCTGGGCCTTTTACATTTTAGGATTGCTTTCTAGTAAAGTCATTGTTGACCTGTTATAAAGTTCTGCCATTTAAACTCTCTTTAATATATGAGCTTATACAAAAATACATAAGAGAGAGATTTTAGGAAGCTTCTACATTTCACAGTAGTAGCTTTTTCTTTCTCTTTCTTTTTTTTTTAAATGAGAGGTATATTTTATTTTTTTTTAATTTTTTTTTCTTTTTAGTTACAATTTGTTAACTCTGTGTCCCAGCTGTATCCAGCTCCCTCATTCCCTCCCCCTCCCCAACTCCTTCCCTGGTCTCCTCCCTGCCCCTTTCCAAGTCCACTGATAGGGGAGGACCTCCTCCCCTTTCATTTGACCCTGTTTTATCAGGTATCTTCAAGGCTGGCTGCAAAGTCCTCCTCTGTGGCCTAACAGACTGCTCCTCCCCTGGGGGAGGGGGGAAGGTCAAAGAGCCTGCCCTTGAGATCCTGTTAGAAATAATCCTTGTTCCCCTTACTTTGGAAAACTACTTGGTTACTGAGCTACCACGGGCCACATCCGAGCAGAAGTTCTATGTTATATCCATAAATGGTCCTTGGTTGAGTGTCAGTCTCAGAAAAGACCCTGTGCCCGGATATATTTGGTACTTGTAGAGCTCCTATCTTTTCCATATCATATTAACTCCCCTTCTTTCATATGATTCCCTGCACTCTGCCAAGGTTTGGTTATGAGTCTTAGTGTCTGCTTTGAAACACTGCTAGGTAGAGCTTTTTCATATAAAGTTTTAAAAAATTTTCTTAGTAACCCATCTCTGTATTTTTTCCTCTACCCTACTCTATCATCCCTACCTCATTTAATATTTTGGTTTTGTTATTCCTTTTTACTTCTTTTTTTATTTAATTTTTATTTTTTATATTAATCACAGGTTATTTACTTTGTATCCCAGTCATAGCCTCCTCCTTCATCCCCTCCCTTTTAACTTATTTATATCACTGTTTTATATTTATGTATTTATATATATCCTTTATATATAACCCTCCTTTAATTTAAGGTATATTTATAGCTGAAGGAATAGATATTTGATACATAGGACACACATTATTTTAGGGATTATGAGGGATTAAAGTATTTGATACATAGGGCACATATTATATTAGGGATTGTTAGGGATAAAATACCATATATTTTACAACTTAATAACTGCAGGAGGATTATTGCTTTCTTTGACCAATGTTTTACATTTTACCTTGTGTTAACATTAGAAGTTGATTGTTGATATTGAGACAAATGCTAAAAGAAAAAACAAACTGTCAACTTAAGCAGCATTTATTTGAAGAAAAGTCTCGAGAATCCAGCCAACCTCTGGACAACAAAGGGCAGAGACCTCCCCTCATAAATTCTGGTAGAAAGAATGACAGCCAGAAAGAAATATGGGCACCTGGAGACTCCTTGGCCAGTTGCTGCTCTCTCTAGACTTCTTGTACACAGTCTGATCATTTGGCCATCTTTGATGTTTTGAAGCTCAATGCTATGATTGGCTGAGTCCACCTGCTCATCAGAGGGGAAAATAAGGAATTTAACTTGCTGTGTATTTATTACTAAGTATGAGATACTAAGTGAGGAAGCAGCTTAAGTGTAATTTTAGAATGGAAAAAACACATTGTCAGTGCCCTTTTCAGATAGAATGAGAAACATTTGAAAGCTGTCCAGACATAAACCGAAATCTCCACCTTTCTCTGCTGCTCAGACTGAGCTGTCTGCACTGGGACTCCCTTTGGTGCAAGGCTGCTCCAATCCTTCCTCCTCTCTTGTGTAATTTCAGTCAGAATCCTGAAAGCGGAAGTTTTCCTACTGCCTCATTACATCCTGTCTTCTCACCTTGTAAAACAGTTACAAACTAACACTTCCACAGAGGCATAACTGTTAGCACACCTGCTAGTTACAGGGAGAAAAATAAACCTTAATCGGCTTGAGGTCTTTTCCTTGACAAGTCACTAAAAACTACACAGAACAAACATAACTTTTCTGTCATTAATCAAAAGAAGACAATTGTAGAATTTTAAGATGCTGGTAAGATTTTAATTCGTTTCAAGTTGAAAATAACTACATTGCTGGTGTTTTAAAGAGCATAATGAGAAATTATATTACAAACAATAGATTTAGCAGTAGAATATTACCAGTTAACAGCTGGAACTCATAAACACACCACACACTGTTAACATGGAATTTTCTAGGATAAACCATCTGCAGAAAGGATCTATTCTGCAAATTTAAAAAGTGAAAAATGATATTTGCCTTATTTAACTGATCTGTTAAAAATTATAGCATTTTAAAGTAGATGAATATGCAATTCTCTATATTGAAGTTGGTTAAAAAAACATACAGAAGAGTGCTACAAAGGAATATAGCAATATTTTCACATCTCATTCGGTTAGTTTATTTGAAGATAATTTTTATAATTAAACCAGTAAATGTTTATTGTTTTATATAAAATGTGGTTCTTTTATGAGGCTCTCAGCAACTTACATTCTACAGTACTAGTTGTGATGCATTATCCTACTCTATCATGATTTTAAATGCAACTCTTTTGTAAGAAATAGCTATGATGACTTCAAGCATGGCGGAATATGTTCACATTTTACCTGAGTGCATTGCAGTTTGCTTATATTTGTGTGTGTGTGTATCTGTAATCTTTCTATACCTAATTTTCCTACTCAAAATCAAATATTTCCAACTAGTAATTATGTAAAAATCAGCTATTTGTTTTGTAAAAAGTTTTCTCCAATGTTAGTACATATGAACACAATGTAATTATTTTATTTCATCACTATAATCATACATTTACACTTCATTTACTCATTTGCCCATCACTTTTATCTGTATTTGAATATATTCTTATGTAACTTGTATTCCTTTATTAAATTATATATATATATAGCAATTGTATTTTACATTTTTTTAAGATTTCATTTTAAATTAGTGTATTGCCACACTCTGAGAAAATATCTGATATTTGGTTTTCTTATAAGTTGTCAGAATACTTAAGTACTGTGTATGGACTGCTCTGTCTCACAGTATGCTGTATGGTGTTAGAAGTTCTGACTCAGCTACCTGTGTTGTCATCTCTTTGGCTGTGCTGACTGAGTGAGATGAAGCCTCACAGTGGATTTAAATTTTAAATCACACTCTTGTGATGAATAAGAATGCTGACTATCGAGAATTCTCTGTTTAGTTCAGTACCCCATTTTAAATTAGATTATTTGATTTGTTGGAGTATAATTTCTTGAGTTCATAACATATTTTGGGTATCAGCCCTCTCTCAGATTTAGAGTGAGTGAAGATCTTTTACCAGTCTGTAGGCTATTGTTTTTTTTTTTTTGTTTGTTTGTTTTTTGTTTTCCTGTTGACAGTATTTTTAAGGTATAGTAACACCTACTGACATTAATAAAATTTATAAAAGCTTTACAGAAGCTTTTCATTTTAATGAAGTCCCTTTATCAATTGTTGATCTTAGAGCCTGAGCTGTTGGTGTTCTGTTCAGGAAGATGTCTCCTGTGCCAATGAGTTCAAGGTTCTTTCCCACTTTTCCTTCTAACAGATTTAGTGTTTCTGGTTTTATCTTGAAGTCCTTGATCAACTTGTACATTAGTTAGTGGCACATAATAAATACAGATCTATTTTCATTTTTCTACATGTAGATATGTAGTTAGAACAGCACCTTAGTTGAAGGTGCTTTCTTTTTTCCATTGTATGGTTTTGAATACTTTGTCATCAATCAAGTGTCTGTAAGAGTGTAGGTTTATTTCTTAGTCTGCTATTCCATTCCATTGATCCACCAGTATGTTTGTATGCCAGTACCATGCAGTTTTTATTGCTATTGCTTTATAGTACAGCTTGTGATCTGGGATGGAGATACCTCCCTAAGATCTTTTATCCTACAAGATTGTTTTACATATTTGGGGTTTTGGGTTTTTTTTCCATATGAAATTAAGAATTGTTCTTTCATGCTCTATAAAGAATTGTTTTGGTATTTTTGTGGGAATTGCATTGAATCTGCAGATTATTTTTTGGTATAATGGCCATTTTTACCATGGTTCTACTGATCCACCAGCATGGGAGATCTTTTCATCTTCTGACATCTTCAATTTTCTTCAGAGACTTGAAGGTTTTTTTGTTTTGTTTTGTTTTGTTTTCAAACAAGGCTTTCACTTGCTTGGTTAGAGTTACACCAAGGTACTTCATGTTATTTGTGGCTATTATGATGGGTTTTGTTTCCCTAATTTCTTTCTCAGCCTGTTGTCTTTTGAGTACAAGCGAGTTACTGATTTGTGTGTTGGGGGGATGCATATGTGTTTGTTAATTTTGTATTCAGCCACTTTGCTAAAGGTACTTATCACCTATAGGAGTTTCCTGGTAGAATTTTTAGGGTCACATATGTATATTATCATATCATCTGTGAATAGTGCTACTTTGATTTCTTCCTTTCCAATTCATAGAGGAATTTCAAATGGTGGAAAAACATTTAAAGAAATGCTCAACATCCTTAGTCATCTTCGAAATGCAAATCAAAACAACTTTGAGATTCTTGCTTACACCCATTAGAATGGCAAAGATAAAAAAAAATCAAGTGACAGCCCGTGCTAGCTAAGAGGTGGAGAAAGGGGAACCCTCCTCCAGTGCTGGTGTGAGTGCAGACTTGTACAACCACTGTGGAAATCAGTCTTGCTCTTTCTCAGAAAATTGGGAATAGTGCTACCTCAAGACCCAGCTATACCACTCTTGGGCATATACTCAAAAGATGCTTTACCATCCAACAAGGAGATTTGCTCAACTATGTCCTTAGCAGCTTTTTCCCTAATAGTCAGAATCTGGAAACAACCTAGATGTCCCTCAGCCAAAGAATAGACATAAAAATTGTGGTACATTTACACAATGGAATACTACTCAGCTATTAAAAACAAGGAAATCGTCAAATTTGCAGGCACATGGATGGAAATAGAAAAGATCATCTTGACTGAGGTAACACAGAACCAAAATGATGTGTATGGAATATACTTACTTATAAGCAGATATTAGCCATATACTGCACGATAAGCATAATGCAATCCACAAACCTAAAGAAGCTAAATGTCAAGGAGGACCCTAGGGAGGATGATTAATTTCTCATTCAGAAAGATGAATAGAATAAACAATGGAAGTATTTGAAGAGAGGGAACAGGATGAAAGCCTACCATAAATGTCCTCTGAAAGACTGTACCCAGCATGGTACCAAAGCAAATGCTAAGACTCACAGCCAAACTTTGGGTAGAGTGCAGGAAGTCCTAGAAAAGAGTGGGAAAATAGAAAGACCCTGAAAGGACAGGTGCTCCATAAGAAGACCAACGAATCTGGGGCCATGGAGGCCTGCAGAGACTGATGCACTCTACCAAGAACCATGCCTGAAGGGGAACTAAAGCCCATGCTCAGATACAACCAATAGGCAGCTCAGTCTCTATGTTAATCCCTTACTAAGAGGAGCTGGGTCTGTCTCAAACATGGACTTTGTTGCTTGCTCTTTGATCTCTTCCACCTGGAGGGGAAGGAAGACTTGCCAGGCTACAGAGGAAGAGGATGCAGGCAGTCCTAATGAGACTTGATAGGCTGGGGTCAGAAGGTAGGGAAGGAGGGCTCTCCCTTTTGGAGGACTAGGGGAGGAAAAGAGGAGGAAGGGGAGGGAGGATTGGGCCACTGAGAAGAGATGAGGAAGCTGGCTACAATAGAGAGGTAAAGTGAATAAGTTATAAAAACAAATTTAAATTAAAAAAGAATGCTGAACATTAAAAATTATATATACTTCTTAGGCCTTTGTGGTTCTTCTATGAAGAGTTTATTCAGTTCTATGACCCATTTTCACTGGATTATCTATTTGTTTCTGTTTTTTTTTTTAATTTTTTTGGTGTTTATTTGTTTAAATACTTCTGTATATTCTATACTCTAATCCCATGTCAGATGTATGGCTGAAAAGACAATTTTCTATTGCACAGCTTGTCTCTTCACTTGAATGAGTTTCCTTTACTGTTAAGATGCGTTTTACCCTCGGCAGAGTGCAGGGAATCATATGAAAGAAGGGAAGTTAGTATGATATGGAAAGGATAGGAGCTCTACAAGGACCAAACATATCTGGGCACAGGGTCTTTTCTGAGACTGACACTCAACCAAGGACCATCTATAGATATAACCTAGAACTTCTGCTCGGATGTGGCCCGTGGTAGCTCAGTAACCAAGTAGTTTTCCAAAGTAAGGGGAACACAGACTATTTCTAACAGGATCTCAAGGGCAGGCTGTTTGACCCCCCCACCCCCTGGGGAGGAGCAGTCTGTTAGGCCACAGAGGAGGACTTTGCAGCCAGCCCTGAAGATACCTGATAAAACAGGGTCAGATGAAAGGGGAGGAGGTCCTCCCCTATCAGTGGACTTGGAAAGGGGCAGGGAGGAGACCAGGGAGGGAGTGTGGGGTTGGGGAGGGAATGAGGGAGCTGGATACAGCTGGGACACAGAGTTAACAAAATGTAACTAAAAAGAAAAAAATAATAAAAAAAATAAAAAATAAAAAAGTTTAAAAAAAAAGATGTGTTTTAATTCTGTAAGGATCCTTTTTTTAACTTCATGGCTTGTATTCCTATGATACTGGAGTCCTACTCTCTGTGCTACTAAGTATCTGTATGTGTTATATTGTGTCAAGTTGAAGTCCTTGATGTTTTTGGAGCTGAGATCAATGCAGAGGAAAGATAAGGAGCTAGTCCCATTATTCTATGGGTAAATATTCTGTTTCCTCAGCCCCAGTTGTTGACAATGCTGTAGTTTCTCAAAAAAGTGTGTATTTTTGTCATCTTTGTCAAATAGGATATGGCTGGATACAAGAACACGGACTGATATCTTAATGCTGGTTTCCATTCCATTAACTAGTCTGTCAATTTTTATGCTAGCACCATGCTATCTTATATCTTAGCAATATGCTCAGTTTTATAACCTGAAATCACAAATGGGGATCCTTTCAAAAAAGTTTTTATTCGTCAGGATTGTTTTGGTTATCTGCATCGTTTGTGCTTCCCTATGAATTTTAAATTTTTGTTTTCAATTTCTGTAAGAATTGCATTGGAATTTCAATGGTAATTACACTGAATCTGTAGGTTGCTTTTGGCGCAAAGAGCATTTTTGTGCTACGAATTCTGTGAAAGCATTAGAATGGGAGGAGATCTTTCCATCTTCTGGTGTCTTCATCAAAATTTTGCTTAGTCCATTAAGGATTTTTTATTGAATATGTTTATTTCCTGTATTAGATTTTTTTAAAAAATATTTTTGAGATTATTAGGAATGAGATTGTTTTCCTGATTTCTGTTTTAGTAGGGTTGTCACAAGCATATTAAAAGGATAATGCCTTTGTTTTATTTTAATTTGGACACTTAACACTTTGATGTAAATGAATCAGTAATATAATCAAGCATAATAATGAGTTCAAAAACTAACAACAACAATAACAAAACAACAAACATGGGCCATCAAAACAGAAGAAACATTTTTTGTTAAAAGAGCATATCCATGTTGTTAAATTCATGTCTAAAAGCCATAATATTTTGGTATGGTGTACATACACCTGTGTCCATGTCTAAGTTACAGAGACAGAAGTGTATTTGGCTTAGTTTGCTAAGTAGATAGATACATTAATTTGCATAAACAAAGAGAAAAATTTAAAAGTTAATTGTGGTATTTCAAGGAAGCTAAATTAAAGAAAATAAATAGTCATTGGTAAAATGGTGCTGAAATTTTAATTTTTAAGGTATAGTAACACCTACTGACATTAGTAAAATTTATAAATGCACTTCAACAATAAATTTTAAAACAAAAGTATAAACTTGAATATGGGGTGTGTTAAGATAAGCCCTATTGAGGCCTGCAAAGAATGGCAAGTGAGGTGCCTAGGGCTCCCAGAACTCCTGGAGAGATCTTGATCCAGGGCACACAGTGTTGATCCACAAGGGACTTCTAGCACACTAGTGAACTGTCAAAATGGATTCAAGGCTAGGGCAGTGACTGCTTCCCCCTTCTTTACAGAAGTCTCCTAAGGTGATCTTGGTTCCTCTTACTGATTTCCTTATAGTTTCAACAACATGATTGATTGTTTTTAGTGCTTGAGGCTACTACAAATTGGTCTGATTCCTCAATCAGGCTTGTACTTGGTTTAAAGGCTTTTACAGTGAACAATAAAGTTATCTGTACTTTAAGTCTGGCCTCTGGAGTCTGATTGCCATGATTCTACATGGCCTTCATAGCCATTCATTCCCCTTTTCCTGATACCTGAACCAAGTATAGTGGCTCATGTGTCTCATCTCAGCATTCCTGAGACCAAGGCAAGGGTACTGCCCAGGTTCAGTGTCAACCTGTGCACATAGTAAGAACTTAATTCAGAAAATAATAAGCAAAATAAAACAAGGAAAATGAAATAAAGAAAATTGGAAAAGGTTTAAATATCTGAGTTGTATAAAATAAAAGTCAAGCTTAATATAAAATTTAAATATGTACTATTTCTATTTAGTAGCGTATGTTAGTTGCTGTAAATAAAATGTTACAAATATATTGCTGTTTATATTTTTTTCTGTGAAAATATTTTGTATGTTGAATTGTGTCTATTTAATTAGTAAATTGCATGAATGCAAACCCAAATAAATAGAGAGACATTAAGATAATTTTTCCAGCATTCACCAGCAAATGTATTTCTAAAGCCATGTAAACTTTATCAGTGCAATTTAACAAATTTAATTAACTACAAAATTAAAGAAATGAATGAAAACCAGCAGAATAGAAAGAAGTAAACTGTGTGAAACTCAAAAGCTAATGAAACATATTCAAATTTTGTTATTAAAACTACCACAAATGTCAGAGTATTGGAAGTTTATGTACATAAAAATCACAACAGAACAAGTTTTAAAAATAGAACCCACTTCAATTTATATAAGGAAATGCCAACTATTGAGCAGAAGTTTAGTTATTCTCATTGTGTTCCTAGCTCTAAACAGTCAGCGCAGAGTAATGGTGAGCACAAGACAGCAAAAGAACGAAATTGCAGAGGGAGGTGCAAGAGACACACACATTTCGCAGAAAGATTTGGGAAATCATTTTGTCCTTATTTTAGGTTGCAGCACTCGACATTGATCCTGTGGGTTCGTGCAGCCTAAGAGTAGGCTCAATCACCTGGTGAAAACACATGTCGGTGAAACTGAAAAGAAAACATGGTGAGTCTGTCTGTCATCTCAGTACTGAAGAAGCTGAGGCACAACGACCAGGAGTTTCAAGTCTGTCTGGAACTCATATTGAAATCCTCATCTAAAAATATGAATGGAAAAGGGAAGATGAAAATGACATATATTGTCATTGTAGGGTAGTCAAATAGCATTGTGAAAGAGCAGCAGAAATGTTAAAAGAATCCCTATGAGCTATCAAGGAAGCCCGGTATTTTAAAAGTACTTCAGAATACAAGCTTTTTGTTTTGAATATAATTATATTTTTTGGTTGATGACAGTAATATCTTTTACCCTTGTCCCCTCCCCTTGGTTACAGCCCACACATTTTCTAGCCATAAATTTATGCACATCTGATTATTTAGACAGAGTGCAGGGTGTTCTGCTCACAGTGTGCTGCACGTACACCAGGTTTTCTGTTGTCTTGCTTCCATTTGACTATTTAAACTTTGCTGTGCAGAGTCTGAGCTCAGCCATCTTTACCACCTCCTTTCCTCCTGACACAAACACCTGCTGACTGCTTTCCAATAGGATGGTTGGGTTTAACCCATGTGACTAGTCTCCACTGTACCTTCACACAGACTATGCAGATGGTCTTCAGTGCTGGTCACGTGGCAACCGTGTGACCTTCATACTTCAGGCCTCTATCCTCTGTGTGGGCCTGGTAGATCTCCCCACACATCATGCAGACCACAGTAACAGTATTGGTCACAATATTCTTCTCTTTGGCTCTCTCTCTACTGCCTTAGCCCAGGTGTCTGGAGACATCCCTGACTACCATTGCCTTGAAATTTTTCTCTTCTCTCTAAGATCTGTGGTCAACGAAACCATCTGCTGTACACGTGCTTGTTGTACATGTTTTTGTTTCACCCAGGAGCAATATTCTCTAGCTTAGCTCTGCTAGAAGGTGGAAAAAAGATTAACGGGATAAAAGAAGGATCAGAGCTATATCAGGGCTTCATACAATTTAAGCAACTGTTGAAGAGGAACAGTCAGTTGTAGACCTGACATATAGACATCAGGATAAAAAGAATCTCATGAAACTCACACTGTGAACAGATCCACGGCCATTTTTTTTTCCTGGATCCAAGTCAGGATTGTTCTTTCAGAACACAGAGTCACTTTCTAAAAAGGTTAAAAGACCAAACGGAAGAAGAATTGCAAAATAATTTGTATTAATTTGTAACATATTATCTACTCAACACTGACATTTCATTTCTATATACTTGTATCATGTGTGAATTTTCCCTATGAACTGATATTCATCTCAGTGACACAGCATGGTTTTGTCTGGATTCCGTCCAGCAAGTGATGTCCAGTTTATGATCATGTCCAAGCCATTATTAGGAAATGTCCCTATAGAAAGCACTGTGTCACAGTAGAGCTGGATGACAAGTCTTAATTTATAAGGACAAGTCACTGAAATGCTTGAATTTAATTTACAAATAAGTTCCAGAAATAGTCAGTTTAATACCATAAATGGTATAGTTATTTGAGTAACAGATAGTGAAGAAACAGCAATGACTCTATGTGATGAGTTAACAAAGGTTTTCCTGGTTTGCTACAATCACCTCTGACCCTGTTGTTTGAAGGCCACGATGGCACTACCTTCTGTATATATCTCACCATTGGACTTGCCTTTGCTTCATTATGGTTAATGCATAAAGGGTTTCTCCCAGCTGTTCTCTATTTAGGAGTTAATAAGCTGCTAGCTTGATTAGTGTAAAAATATGTCTCCTGTTCTTCAGTTCACTTCATTTAAAGGTAAAAATGTGTAGAAGAACAGGAATAAAAACTAATTTTAATGTCAAAGACTTGTAAGAAAAATATTTCCAGTCTCTGAAGAAAGAATTAGAAGAAGATATCAGAAGATGGAAAGATCTCCCATGCTCAGGGCTTGGCAGGATTAATATAATAAAAGTGGCCATCTTACCAAAAGCAATCTACAGATTCAATGCAATTCCCATGAAATTACCAACACAATTCTTTACAGAACTGGAAAGAAAAATTCTCACCTTCATATGGAAAAACAAGAAACCCAGAATTGCTAAAACAATTCTGTACCGTAAAAGATCTTCTGGAGATATCTCCATCCCTGATTGTAAGCTGTTCTATAGAGCAACAATACTAAAAACTGCATGGTACTGGCATAGAAACAAACTGGTGGATCAATGGAATCGAATAGAAGACCCTGATATAGATCCACACACTTATGGACACCTGATTTTTGACAAAGAAGACAAACCATTCAATGGAAAAAAGACAGCATCTTCAACAAATGGTGCTGATCTAACTGGATGTCTACATGTAGAAAAATGCAAATAGATCCATACTTATCACCCTGCACAAAACTAAAGTCCAAGTGGATCAAACACCTCAACATAAAACCAGATTCACTAAAACTTAGAAGAAAAAGTGGCGAAGAACCTTGAACTCATTGGCAGAGGAGACAACTTCCTGAACAGAACACCAACAGCACAGGCTCTAAGAGCAACAGTCAATAAATGGGACCTTTTGAAACTGAAAACTTCTGTAAAGCAAAGGACACTGTCGTCAGAACAAAACGACAGCCTACAGATTGGGAAAAGATCTGCACCAACCCTATATCTGACAGAGGACTAATATCCAGTATATATAAAGAAGTTAAACAGCAAAAAATCAAGTAATCCAATTAAAAAATGGAGTACAGAGCTAAACAGAGAATTCTCAATAGAGGAAGATTGAATGGCAGAGAAACACTTAAAGAAATACTCAACCTCATTAGCCATCAAGGAAACTCAAATTAAAACGACCCTAAGATTTCACCTTACACCCATCAGAATGGCTAAAATCAAAAACTCAAGAGACAACACATGCTGGAGAGGTTGTGGAGAAAGGGGAACCCTCCTCCATTGCTGGTGGGAATATAAACTTGTATAACCACTCTGAAAAGCAATCTGGAGGTTTCTCAGACAACTAGGAATAGCACTTCCTCAAGACCGAGCCATACCACTCCTAGGCATATACCCAAAAGAGGCTCAAGTACACAATAAGGATATTTGCTCAACCATGTTTGTAGCAGCTTTATTTGTAATAGCCAGAACCTGGATACAGCCCAGATGTCCCTCAGTGGAGGAATGGATGCAAAAATTGTGGTATGTCTACACAATGGAATATTACTCAGCAACAAAAAACAAGGAAATCATGAAATTTGCAGGTAAATGGTGGGATCTGGAAAAGATCATCCTGAGTGAGCTATCCCAGAAGGAGAAAGATGCACACGGTATATACTCACTCATATAGACATATAATATAGGATAAACCTACAAAAATCTGTACATCTAAAAAAAACTAAGCAAGAGTATTATTAACTATTAAGACTATTGCTAAAATGTTCAATTCCTATCTAGAAAGGCAAAGAAATTGCACATCAGAAGAAGGAAAAGAGAGGGAACAAGTCAGGAGCCTGAACAGAGGACCTCTGAAAGGCTCTGCCCTGCAGACTATCAAAGCAGATGCTGAGACTTATGGGCAAACTTTGGGCAGAGTCTAGGGAATCTTATGAAAGAAGTGGGAAACAGTAAGATCTGGAGAGGACAGGAACTCCACAAGGAGAGGAACAGACCAAAAAATCTGAGCACAGGGGACTTTCCCGAGACTGATACTCCAACCAAGGACTATGCATGGAGATAACCTAAGACCCCTGCACAGATGTAGCCCATCGCAGTTCAGTATTCAGGTGGGTTCCATTGTAATAGGAAGAGGGACTGTCTCTGACATGAACTGATTGGCCTGCTCTTTAATTACCTCCCCCTGAGGGGGAAGCAGCATTACCAGGCCACAGAAGATGACAATGAAGCCACTCCTGATGTGATCTGATAGACTAAGATCAGAAGGAAGGAGAGGAGGACCTCCCCTATTAGTGGACTTGGGGAGGGGCATGCGTGAAAAAAGGAGAGGGAGGGTGGGATGGGAGGGGAGGAGGGAAGGGTTTATGAGGGGATACAAAGTGAATAAAGTATAATTAATACAATAAAATTAAATTAAAAACAGAATGCTTTATGTGGAAAGGTGCTGGAGAAAACACTGGCTGTTCTCCAAGAAGACCTGGTTTACATTTTCAGTATTCAGATAGACTCATAATCATCTGCAACTCCATCTCCACAGGACCCTTTGGCCTCCATTGACACTAGGCATGCATGTGCTGCATAGATATACATGCAAAACAGTCAGACATAAAAATATTAAAATAATTAAAGAATGAACTTCATTCCACTATTTTTATGTGTAGTTGTGGGCATTATTATATTTACTCAGTATGTAGAATGGTAATATGAATTTAATGACAAACTTTGATCTTTCAAAGATGGCAAAAATCTATTTTTTTTTCTTTTTTTAAATATATTTAACTAAAGCATTTCAAGTCAGTGAGATCATTAAGCCATGATATGATAGAAATTAGTCATACAAAAGCCGTCTCAGTTTTGTATATAAGTCTCTTTGTTCCATCCTCACTCCTACTAAAAAAGTTTTTTTCCCCCAAAATGAGTGTCATGTCATTTTATCTCTCTATATCAATTTCTGAGTAATTAAATTGAAAAATATTCTAGAAATCATTGTGTGAGATGAAAAGAGCAGAATAGGATTCATATTCAGTGACAAAATCAACCGTTAATTACAGAATTAGTGACTGTTTATTTTGAAGGTAGCTTCATTCCTTTTAGAAAAGTACCATTTCTCTCTTAAATAATGTATCGATACCTACCAGATACCAACAGAAATTCATTTTGTAAAATATTGAATTCTGCCTCTAAAAATGCCAAATTTCATCCTAAATTGCATATGGGCACTAAATAAAATATACACAGGGAAGAGAAAATTATTTAGGAAAATTAAGTTTTTAAAGCTGTTGACTTAAAATTGTTGATGACCAAAACAAATTTTGTTTCATAAGTCTTCCCTGGAGAAGAGTAGAGATATATATCTGTCTATGCTTTACACAAATGCACTAGAAGAAAAAACATCTCCAGGAAAATTTCTTTAAGGTTGGCCTTAAAATAGATCTGGTCTGAGTATTTAAGATGTCAGTGAAAGAAGTATCAGGTATGTTAGGATAACCAGCTGTTGCTGTTAACACAATATATCACATTAGTATATGAATTCACTTTTGAATTACAAAGATAAATGGATCAAGTCTTGGCTCTTTAATTGATTAATCTTGCTATGCTGAGAAGTTTTTTTCTTTCTTTTTTTTTTTTTTTTTTTTTTTTTTTTACAAAATTTCAAATTGACCCGTTTCAGCTACCTTCACTGTATGGTCCTACGTAGACCGAAGTCTCTAAGTGCTCAGATGTTAAACAACTCTGTAATGTAAGCAGTCCTTCCAGGTTTCTAAATCATCACAGACACATTTTCTTGTTCTTTTCCTTTAACGCTTCCTTACAAACATTCAGTGAAAATAGAAAGACAAACTCCTATTCATGTATTGTTGAAACCAGTCTTAGTGGCTGGAATTTAGCTCTTTGGAAAAGCATATGCTTAGCATGTACAAACCTCTGCACGAATTTCTACCTTCTACCACCAAAGTCTGGAAGATGACAAATTATGACAAATTACCAAGTAAACATAATTCTTCATAAATTATCATAAATTAGTAGCCTAAAATGCTTTATAATATTTTTAGAGATTCAAAGCCTGTAATGGGAATCATGAAGTTAAAATCCAGTTTTCAGCGTAGCTGTAGCCTTTTCTTCTGGAGCTAATTCAGAGAATATGCTGCTTTGATCATTCAGCATCTGATTTTAGTGCTACTCTAACTTTGGGAATTCATTTCCTGGAGAATGTTGATCTCAGTGGTTAAGTTCTGTCTGGTATCTCAGAGAATATGGGTTCCACTGGATACGTGCAATGTTAGGCTCAGTATTTCCCAAGCTTCGATCTCTGTTCTTATTCTCTTATTTCTTCAAAGAAACTTTATGAATACATTGAGTAATTTGTCTTCATTCTAAAGCCTGACATACCTGCAGGTTCTGTAGAGTTGTTTTGAAGTGACTTTTTTTTTTTTTTTTTTTTTTGGCTGGTTCAGACATATCTATTTTCTGAAGATTAAAATGTTAATTATTTTTCTCCATGTCAGCAGTTCAGTGGTCTTCAAAATGACACAGATCATGGTTTTAAAAAGAGCAACAAAGGAAGATGTGAGGAAGGTGTATTCTGGAAGCACGTAGGCAGCACTGAGATTTGTGTTCTGATGATAGGAGACTGTGTTTGCCATCTGTGACTAGGTTCTTGGAGTGTATTTTTGTTCACATATTCAGTATCCTCACTGACCTTGTGTCTAATTTTGCCATTTACTACGAGATAGATAATGCAGTCTCCCAAGATACTGTTGTCTATTTAATATCTTTCTCATTTTGCTGTTAAGTGCAAGGATGAACTCTCTCCACTTTCTTTATGAGAAGCACTTAGTACTATGAGCATTCACCTTAGCACTGCTTTCATTGTGTCCCATAAATTTGGATATGTTGTGCTTTCATTTTCATTGAATTCTAGAAAGTCTTTAATTTCTTTATTCCCTCCATGAAATCAGTGAGTTGGGAGTTATTCAGTTTCCCTGAGTTTGTAGACATTCTGCTTTATTTGTTGTTGTTGAAGTCTAGCTTTAATCCATGGTAGTCTAATAGAATACAAGGCATTATTTCACCTGAAAGCTCTAGAAAAGAAGAAAACAAACACACCCAAGAGAAATCAACAGCAGGATATAATCAAACTCAGGGCTGAAATCAATGACCTAGAAATAAGGAGAACAATACAAAGAATCAACAAAAGCAAGGGTTGGTTTGAGAAAATAAACAAGAAAAAGAAACCCTTAGCAAAACTCACTAAAAGACGGAAGGAGAGTATCCAAAATTAATAAATGGAAAGGAGATATAACCACAGACACCAAGGAAACCCAAAGAATCATTAGACTGTATTTCAAAAACCTGTAAGCCACAAATTGGAAAATCTAAATGAAATGGATGATTTTCTTGATAGATAGCACTTGCCAAAGTTAAATCAAGATCAGGTTAACAATTTAAACAGACCTATAACACCTAAGGAAATAGAAGGAGTCATCAAAAGCCTCCCAACTAAAAAGTGCTGTGGGCCAGATGGATTTAGCACAGAATCTACCAGACTTCCAAAGAAGATCGAATACCAGTGCTCCTCAAAATAATCCACAGAACAGAAACAGAAGGAACAAGGCCAAAATCATTCTATGAGGCTATAGTAACACTGATACCCAAACCACACAGACTCAACAAAGAAAGAGAATTTAGGATCAATTTCTCTTACGAACATTGATGCAAAAATACTCAATAAGATACTTGCAAACCGGATCCAAGAACACATCAAAAATATCAAACACCATGACCAAGTAGGCTTCATCCAAGGTGTATAGGGGTGGTTTAATATACAGAAATCCACCAGTGTAATCCACTATTAGACATGAACTGTGGCCTGCCTGTGGATCATTTTCCCCGAACTGGGCTGCTTTGTCTGTCCTCAGTGGAAGAGGAAGCTCTTAATCCCGATACTGCCTTATGTGCCAGGAGTAGGTTGATAAGGGGGAAGTCCCCTTTTCTGAGGAAAAGAGGCGAGGGGAAGAGGGTGGGAGGGAGGTACTGTGAGGAGAGGAGGGAGGGGGCTGGCTGTGATCAGGTTGTAAAGTGAATTGATTGATGATTGATTGATTGATTAATAAAAAGGTACTGTTTTACTTTGTTTTCACAGTGCACCATATATTTCCAAGGTGGTTTTATAGATGTCAGTTTTGGTGCCTTATTCTCAATTGCTAATTATTGTATTGGTTTATTGTAATGGTATGTAGACCACCAATAAGACTGATCAAAGACAGTTCATTTTTCCTACCACTCAGAACTGAAAGGAATGGGCAATATTCTACAACAAAAAATTTGAGTAGGACTAACATAACGGAGAAAAATAAGAAAAATATCCAGGCAAATGGTGGCTCAGAGTAGTAATAACCAGTATTCATCACACTGAGATAAGAAGATTAATGCAATCAGTGGATTTACTAGCAGCCTCTAATAACTAGCTGAGCAAGAAATTAGGACTATTATCCAATTCCCAAAATCTAAAAATAAAATGAAATAAATTACCTAAGAATGAACCTAATGAAGGAAAGAAGAGACATCTACAATGAAAACTTTAATACACTAATAAGAAAAGAAATTGGCATCTCCAACACTGATATACAGTAGCATTTTTATTAAACCAAATATGCAGAGATGTGATTTTGATGTGTTCATCTTCAAAGTCTACACTGCCCTCTTGTTATCTAGACCTTTAGTTGTCATGAATATTTTTAGTTAGGCAGTTGTTTCAGACTCTCTTGAATTATTCAGTGTTTTTGAAGAAGATACGTTGTGCTTTAATATCATGTTTATTTTGAGTTATACTCAGAACACTGATCACTTGCCTATTTTCCATTATGCCACCTGTAGACAATTCACACCTACTCAACAAATACCATTGTTGCAGACAACTAACTCTTCTCTTAAGTATTATCATAAAATGTACACACCTAAACACACCCATATACACACTACACATGTGAACATACAAGCACACACAAGCACTCATGCACAAGCATGAACACAGACACACAGGAATAAATCTACATACATATGAACACATTAAAGCATGCAGAGACATTTGCCCATGAATGAACACATGGACATGTTTGTATGAGTGTGTGCATATACACACACCAATCACTTATATACTCTATATACCAGTCAAGGTGATTCTTTTACAACATGTATCAGTTTGCTTAATTTTGGCTTAAGGTCATCCAAAGCTTCCAATGTCTTTTCTTTCTAATTCAAATGAAAGTCAAAGATTTTGTGAGCCTTCTCAACCCTTTTTCACATGGGCTGGAATTTTCATCTTAGTCTCTGTTAGCCACCTCTCTTCAACTACGTTGCAACTGTCCAGGCACAGAGGTGTCTCAGGACTCTTATATTTACTTTTCTTATCAGGAGTTATATCTGCTCTGTCTGGAATCCTTGTGTTGTCCCTTGCTTTACACAGCTGTCTTCTCCACTCTCCTCATCAGAAGGTGTTTCACTTGATTGTGGGCTAAACCTTTTCTCACTTCCTTAAGCAGCGATAATTAGCAGAGGGAATATTACTTGTTTGTGTTCGTTTTTCTACCTCTTTGAACATAGCTTCTTAGGATGAAGTGCCTGTTAAGTATTTGTTAAAGGTGTGAATTAGTTCTAATTTAGTGTGCTACAGCCTGACATGAACTAAGCCAGGAATGGGTTGCTTTCGCACTGTTAGAATGTTGAGATTCTCTTGCCATGCTGTTTCTGAAGTTTCTTATATGCTCTCCTCATTGCAGAAAGCTCTCCTTGGTAGTAACAGAAACAAAGGAAGGCTTTTGAATTCCCTGTTAGACTGCCCAAGCCAAAGTTAATTTCCTTATTGTAAGAGAAGTTTGCTCTCTTACCCTTTTAGTTTCCGGTGGGGACTACTTTCCTCTCTGTGTACAGCAATTGTTGCCTGCATATTTCACACTATAAATCTTTGCACTTTTGCAAACAAATGATCATTTACTTACTAGAAATTATATATCACTGCTAAATGGGTACTAACTCTGGTCATTGCCTTATGTTCCTATATTTTAGCAAACTCCTCTCACTGTATCTTCCTAAAAGGCCACTGGGTAATTTCTACTTACAGTTAAATTGAGATCCAGAAAACTGAAATGAGATTGAACCCATAGAGGAGATGTGTTTAAACTCTGTGTGTGCATATGCATATATACGTGCATGTATGTGTGCCTGTGTATCTGTGTGTGTGTGTGTGTGTGTGTGTGCGCCTGTTTCTGTGTCTGCAAATATCTGAATTAGGCCTTTCCTTGTTTGGTTTTGCTTGTTGTAGAGATAGTCTCTTGATGAAGCCTGCAACTGACAATTATCCTGATCAACAACCAGCCTGCTAGTGCTGCAGCGGTGCATGCACGGTAGCCTTTCAGGAGGCAGAGTATCTGTTAGCTAAACATTTTCTGCTGTAAGTCTTGACCGTGGTGGTGTTTCTCCTGACTCTTGATCTACCTTTTCTCTGTAGCCATGTGGGCTACTGATACATCTGAATTCAACCACAATCCAATAGAAAAAAATACCTTCCAGCTGCTGCTATATAAAATCTGATAAATATTACCATTCAGGGAAACTTGTTTATATATACAAAGCATGATTCTTCTTCCCGTTGTTCCTGGGCAGAGTTGAATCTCTCAAAGAGCGCATGCATTTTTTGGTTTTCTTTGATAAGTTTGATATATTTTGGTCACCAAGAAATTTAAACTGTCATTATGTCCTTCTTTTCATTACTGATTTTGATAATTTGGATAGTGTCCCCTTGTCTTTTAATTAGTATGTCTAAAGGTTTGTCTATCTTGTTAAGTGCCTCAAAGAACAAGCTCTTGGTTTCATTGATTCTTTGATTTTTTTCTTTGTTTCTAATTTATTTATTTCAGCCCTGAGTTTAATTATTTCCAATCATCTACTCCACTTTTGTGTGTCTCCCCCCCCGCCCGGGCTTTTAGGTGTGCCATTAAGTTGCTTGTATGTGATGTCTTAAATGTCTTTCTGAAGTCACTTAGTGCTATGAACTTTTCTCTTAACACTGCTTTCATTGTGTCCTATACATTTGGCTAAATTATGCCTTCATTTTCATTAAATTTTAGGAAGTCTCTAATTTCTTTTTTTTTCTTTCCTTATCCAGATGTCATTTTTTAGAGAGTTGTTTAGTATTCATATGTATGTAGGCTTTTTATTATTTCTGTTGTTGTTGAGGTCTAGGTTTAGGCCATGGTGTTCTGATAGGATACAAGTGATTATCTCAAACTTCTTGTATCTGTTGAGGTTTGCTTTGTGTCTGATGATATTGTTAATTTTTGAGAAGGTTTCATTGGGTGCTGAGAAGAAGGTATTCTCTTCTGAGTTTGGGTGAAAGGTTCTGTAGACATCTATTAGGTCCATTTGATTTAAGATCTCTGAAAGTGTCATTATTTCCCAATTAGCTTCTGTCTTGATGATCTGTCCCTTGGTGAGAGTGGAGTGTTGAAGTCTCCCACTATTAAGGTGTTGCGATTGATGTGTGATTTTAGTTTAATTACGTTTCATTCATGAATGCAGGTGCTCTTGTATTTGGGACATAGGTGTTCTCATGGTGGATTTTTCCTTTGATGAGAATGATGTGTCCCTCTTTTTAAAATTAATTTTGGTTGAAAGTCTATTTTATTAGATATTAGGATAGCTACTCTAGCTTTATTTTTTATGGGTCTGTTTGCTTGAAAAACCTTTTCCAAACATTTACTGTGAATTAGTGTTTGTCATTGTTGCAAAGGTATGTTTCTTGGATGCAGCAGAAAGTTGTATCCTGTTTCTACAACCATTCTGCTAGTCTGTGTCTTTTTATTGGAGACTTGAGTCCATTAATGTTGATAGAGAATAGTGCCCAATGAATGTTAGTTCCTTTATTATGGAGTTGGTGCTGATAGTGCATTGCTGTGCTTTTTTTCTTTAATTTTGTTGTAAGGTTATATATGTCCCATGTTTTCTTCATTGTAGTTGATTTTATTAGATTCAAGTTTTCCTTCTAGTATCTTCTGTAGGGCTGGGTTGCTGTGTGGATATTTTTTAAGTTTAGTTTTATTATGGAATATTTTGTTTTCTCAATCTATGTTGATTGAAAGCTTTGCTGGTATAGTAGTCTGGTTTTATATCTGTATTCTCTTAGAGTCTGCATTACATCTGTCCAAGCCCTTCTGGCTTTAATGGTTTCTGTTTAGAAGTCTGGTGTGATTATGATTGGTCTACCTTTGTATGTTACTTGACCTTTATACCTTGCTGCTTTTAATATTTTTTCTTTGTTCTTTGTGTTGTCTATTATGTGACATTAGGAGTTTCTTTTCTGGTCTAGTCTATTTAGTGTTATATAGGCATCTTGTATGTTTATGTGCATCTCTTTGTTTAAGTTGGGATAATTTTCTTCTATGATTTTCTTAAAAATATTTTCTGGACTTTGGAGCCTGGAATCTTCTTTTTTTTTTTTTTTTTCTTTTTTTTTTTGTCTATTCTTATCATTCTTAGATTTCACATTTTCATGGTGTACTTGAGTTCTTGGATGTTTTCTGATTGTAACTTTTCTGGTTTTATTTTTTTCTTGAGAGGTGTATCAGTTTCTGCAATTGTTATCTTCAGTGGCTGAGATTCTTTCTTCCATCTCTTGTATTCTGTTTGTGATGTTTAAGTTTGTGGTTCCTGTTCTTTTCTTTAAGTTCTCCAGCTGCAGGGTATTCTCAGTTTGTGTTTTCTTTATTGATTCTAATTTTGTTTTCATGCCTTGCACAATTTCCTTCATCTGTTTGAATGTGGATCCCTGTCTTTTCTGATGACTTCTATTTTTTTTTAATCATTTCTTTATTTGTCTATATTTGTGTGGCTAATTCTTTGAGAGCTTTGTTTGTTTCCTCTTTATGTGCCTCTTATAACTCAATAAGCGTAGCTTTAAAATCATTTTCCTGTGCTTCTGATGAGTTAAAATATTCACTGCTTTTGGGGGTTGCTAGTGAAGCCATGATGTCCTGATTTTTGTTGGATGTGTTCTTGTGCTGGCCTCTAGCCATCTGATGGTCAGTAGCCTTTGCTGTTTGTTCCTGGAGCCTAACTATAGGCTCTTTCTCTGGAGTCTGGAGTATTCCTCAGGAAGATGAAAAAGGTCCACCAGTTTGAGAGTGTATGTTGGTGTTTCAGATGCAGCTAAGGGAAGAAGGCCACAGGCACAAGTATGTAAGCACAGGAGTGTGTGTGAAGGTGTTCCTGCTTGGAAGGGTAGGAGTATGAGGAAAAGCACAAAGAGGAGCAGGGTGTGGTATAGGTGTGTTTTGTGAGGGCATAGTACTCATGCACAGCAGGTGCCCAATGGCTCAGTGCCTTGCATGCCTGTCTTGGTATTGTGCTTTAAGCACCTCAGATCTGCCTAAGCTGCAGCATGTTGGCTCCAGGTATTGTTTGACTGGACTCAACTGGGAGACACACAGAACAAGTGTTTCAATATTGAGAATGCTGTCCCAGAGATTCCAATGTTGCCCACAAGGGGTGTGGGAGGGATGGATGTCTGGCTGCTGGCTTAAAAGGATCCAGGATCTGGAGCTCTGTGTGCAGTCTCTCTCAGAAGCACTCACATGCAGGCCTAAGTAGTAAGCTCAGAGAGCCCACAGTTTTCTGCTTTCAGATTTGGGTCCCCTGTTTGGACATTAGATTAAGGAAGCACCCTAATATATGCTCCCAGTGCAAAGATGCAGCCAATAGTTCACCACTTTCAGATGCCAGAGATGTCCATATTGTGTGTGTGTGGGGGGGGTTGGTGAGGTGGATCAAATCTATCCCAGCTCTTGGGTGGTCCCGTCTAGCTCAGAACACTTCAAAGTCAATGCTCTGACTTCAGCTTCCCATCTACTCACCAGTTTTGGCATTTCGGATCTTCTGCCTTTCAGAAATGGTGCACACTGGTAGCTGCCATCTATGGGCCTCCCAGCACACAGATTCTTAAAAGTTTAGTTATGGCTATATTATTCAGATGAATAATAAGTAAGAAACCATGAATAGATGCAGTGATTATTCCTATCTCTGCATCCTGTGATAAATGTTGAATGAGAATCATTTATGATTTTTGCCTAGAAATGGAAAATTGCTAAATGACAGTATTGGTCTGGAAACACTTGCCTCCAAATGGATGTATGACAAGATGTGTATAACAGTGTGCTATGCAGTTACCACATCTTCTAAGTGACACCATAGCATAAGCACGAGAGGAAACATTTTCGAATGATGATTTTCAAATGAACACAGTTGCCAGGTTTGTTGTCTTATGTTAGAGTATTGGTGTATTTTACTTGACTGATAAGTTTTCATATATTTGAGACTTAGCATGTATTGTTGTAATGTATGTTATGTAGCATTTCAGCATTAGCACTTAAATTCCTGCTAACTCTTTGCTAAAATTGAAAGGTCAAGGTTGAGAAGGCTCTGATCCTAGTAAGTACTGACTGGCTTTGCAGCTTTCCTGCATTCCTCAGCCAGTTTCACTCCTGTCAAGGAGACAAATGGATTTCTACCTCTCTCCATCTGTTCTGTTAAGTCAACACTGTTTTTGTGTGTAGCGACACCTTCTTATTCCTATTGTTGGGGCACACCATTGCACCTGGGTTGAGGTCTGTTCCAATAAAAGTTGTTGCTCCTCTCTCCTTTTCCCTCCTCCCCACTGTGTGTGTGTGTGTGTGTGTGTGTGTGTGTTTGTGTTATAACCTAGCCAGGATCACATACAGAGTCCCTATTTAAAGTACATACATGTACACATATCATATATCATATACATATACAAACATATCATACAGATCCCAACAGATATACATGTGTGTATATACAATTTTATATATATATATATATATACATATATATATATATATATATATATATATACCATTGTTTTAGTCAGTGTTCTATTGCTGTGAAGAGACACCATGAACACAGCAATTATTATAGAAGAAAGGATTTAATTGAGGCTTCCTTACAGTTTCAAAGGTTTAGTTTCTTTTTACAAAGGTGTGGAGCATGGTGGCATACATACATACTTGAACAGTTGTACTGAGCTAAGTGTAGCCATATTACAGTCAACGCTATCTGTCCGTGATCCAGTAAGAGCCTCAGTCATCTACCCAGACACTCTGAACCCTATATAAAGAATGGTGTGATTCATCCCAGTGTCACTTACCTAAAAATACAGGTGCCTGAATGCTGGTTCAGCCTGAACTCCACACAAGCACACACGGCACAGTATCATGGACCGCTTGTGCCATTCAAACCCAGATTCTGGTGGTGTGTCAGTGAGAGCTGAGACCCATAAAAAAAGAGCCATTTAGGCAAAGAGGACCTCTGTTATTAGTACATTTGGACTTCCTAAATGCTTCTGCATGGAGCTTAGATTTCTCAGGCTCTAAAATTGAGAATTAAAACCATGCCTTTGATAGTGTTAGGCTTTATGGAAGAGGACTTTAAAAAGAGTGGTGCATGGTCCAATCATCTCTTAGCCAAGAACTCTACTCACACCAAAAGAAGTCAGCAGGTCTGAAATAGTTTCAGAGTCCCTGATAAAAAGCCAAACGTCTTGCTTTTTTATTTTTTTAGAATAGCAAAAAGAATATTTACAGACATTACCAGATAAGCTGCACAAAATGGCACCAAGCATTCTTCTTCTTTTTCTGGGAGGGAGAGGTTGAAGGGTGAGACATAATGATAGACATTGAGTAAATCCAAAGAATCATTAGGTTGTACATCACAAGTTTACCTGCATCAAAATTTGAAAATCTAAACTAAATTGGACAATTTTCTTGGTAAATTCTAGTTACCAAAGCTGAATCAAGGTAAGGTAAATAAATTAAATAGCCTTAAATCCCCTATGAAATAGAAGTCACGAAAAGTCTCCCATACAAAATAAAAGCCCAGGACCAGATGGTTTCAAAACAGAATTCTACCAGATTTTCAATTAAGAAATAATACCAATACTCTTTAAACTATTCCACAAAGTAGAAACAGAGGGAACATTACCAACTTCATTCAATGAAGCCACAGTCACCTTGATACCTAAACCATACAAAGAACCAAAAAAAGAAAAAGAATTACAAACCAATTTCTCTGATTAACATTGACACAACAATACTCAGTGAAAGGCTCGAAAACAGAATTTAAGAACACCTCAAACATATCATTCACCATAAGCAAGTAGGCTTCATCCTAAGCATTCAGGGTTAGTACAATATATGGAAATCTAAAATTTAATCCACCATATAAACAAACTGAAAAGAAAAACAACAACAAATGATCATTGATTTAAGAGAAACATAAAGCAATCCCACCGAAATCAGGGACAAGGTAAGGCTGCCCACTCTCTCCACAGTACTTGAAGTCTTCAACATAGTACTTGAAGTCCTAGCTGGAGCAATAATACATCTAGAGATAAAGAAAATACAAAACATAAAACTAAAAGGAAGAAGTCAAAGTATCACTATTCAGAGATGATATGATAGTATGCATGACTAACCCCAAAAATTCTACCAGAGAACTCCTACACCTGATAAAAACCTTCAGTGAAGTTGCTGGATTGAAATTGACTAAAGAAAAAAAAAAGATCAGTACCCCCCCCCCCCCGTATAAAAAACATGGAGGTTCTGAGAAAGAAATTAGGGAGATAACATCCTTCACATTAGCTACAAATAACATAAAGTATCTTGGTGTGTTTTTACCCAAGCAAGTGAAAGACTTCTATGAAAAACAACTTCAAGTCTCTGAGGAAAGAAATTGAAGAAGTTATCAGGAGATGCAAAGATCATCCATGCTCATGGATTGGTAGGATTAACATAGTACAAATGGCCATCCTACCAAAATCAATCTAAAGATTCAATGCAATTCTCATCAAAATACCAACACAATTCTTTATAGGCCTTGAAAGAACAATTCTCAATTTCATATGGAAAAACAACAGAAACAAACAAACAAACAAACAAAAAACAGAATAACTAAAAACATCCTTTACAATTAAGAACTTCTGGAAGTAAATACAGCCCTGACCTCAACAGTAATAAAAATGACATGTCACTGGTATACAAACAGACTGGAGGATCAATAGAATCAAATCAAAGACCCAGAAATACACCCCACACCTAGGGACACCTGATTTTTGACAAAAATGCCAAAACCAAACAATGGGAAAAAAGACAGCATCTTCAACAAATGGTGCTACTTTAACTGGATGTCTACATGTAGAAAAATGCAAATAGATCCATTCTTATCATTCTACACAATATTAAATCCAAGTTGATAAAAAAAAAATCTCCACATAAAATCAGACACACTAAATCTGTTACAAGCAAACTTGTGAAAGAAACTTGAATGCATTGGCACAAGAGACAACTTCATGGAAATCATACCAAGAGCTCAGGCTCTAAGAACTACAATCAATAAATGGGACCTCAGGAAACTGAAAAGCTCTGGTAAGGAAAGGACAGGGTCAAGTGAACAAATCAGCAGCTTACAGACTGGGCAAAGATCTTCATCAATCCTACATCTCTGACAGATCGCTAATACCCAAAATATACAAAGAAATACAGAAATTATACACCAACACACCTAATCCAATTAAAAATTGTGTACAAACCTAAGAAGACAGTTTTCAACAGAAGAATTTTGAATAGTGGAAAAACACTTAAAGAAATGCTCAATGTTCTTAGCCATTGAGAAAATGCAAATCAAAGACTCCACCCAGTAAGGGAATGCAGCAGATACAGAGACTCATAGCAAAACTTTGGACAGAGTTCAAGGAGTCTTATGGCAGAAGGTGGATATAAAATGACCTGGAGGGGGCAGAGACCACACAAGACCAACAAAGCCAAAAAAAAGCAGGAATCAGGGATGACTGCAAGAAACTGATGTATCAACCAAAGACCATACTAGACTTCCTGCTCAGATACAGACCATAGACAGGTCAGTTTCCGTGTGAATTACCTAGTAAGCTGAGAAGAGACAATCTCTGACATGAACGTGGTTGTATGCACCTTGGTCAAGTCTCCCTGGTGGGGCTAACTAGACAGCCCACAGAGGAAGAGGATCCACAGTCCTAATGGAACCTGATAGGCTTAAGTCAGACAGTAAGAGAGGAGGACTTCCCTATCAGTGGACTAGGGAAGAGGGGTAGGGGAGAAAGAGAGAGGGAGGGTGGGACCTGGAGGGGATGAAGGAGGGGGCCACAATTAGGAGACAAAGTGAATAAATTGTAAAAAATAATAATAGTAATAATAAAAACAACAAGAAAAGAAGCAACTGGAAAAAAGTGCCTTTTCCTAATACCCGCCAATGGAAATTAAATGTCAAGGCAAATATCCATCACCACTGTCAATGTGATAGTAAACTGTGATGAGAATTGTCTGCATGTGCAGTTTGAATTGCTGTATATTTTTTGTTAATACCTCACATTCACCTTTTTCTCTTTCCATGTCCTTTGTGAGAGTACTCCTTATCCAAAGTTGTGCTCCTTTTCCTTCTAGTTCCATTCTTTCCTGCCTTGCTTCTTAACACCAATGAATACATGCAGGTCCGCTTCTCACGTGAGGAAAGGTGCATAATTTTAGTGTTCTTCAAAGGTAAGAAAACCAGTGGAAAATGACACCAATTATGGATTAGACTGTTATTTCAGTTAACAGCTAATGAGGCTTCCTAAATATCTCTCAAAGCCTAAAGAGCCTATTAGAAGACATACTTTGGTGGCTCATATTAAAAGGCAGTTTATGAACTGGAAAGAAAAGGTGCATGTTGAGAAAGTCCGGTCCTTGTCCTTGTTCATAATTTACTTTTGGATGAAGTAGAAATTGCTTACACTTCTTGGCTAGAGGTTTGGCTGCTTCTGGTGATTATTAAGGACATTTGCATATTAAGGACAGTAACAGTTGTACTCTGTATCAACTAGAAAAATGTGAAAATTAAGATAGGACATCCCTTCTGGAAGCGTATTGCCTGTCTGTAAAGTCTGTCATTCTTACATGGGGAATGTGTCTCTGTCTCTGTCTCTCTCTTGTCTCTGCCTCTCTTTTTCTAATTTGGGTTTTGGTTTCAGTGGTGAAACAAAGTGTTCTGTCCCTCATCAGATAGTCCTTTCCAGGACAGGGAAAAACAGATGAACAGAAGGTGGATTATCATCCTTAAGAAAAGCTGGTGTGGGTCTTCCTACCTAAACTTGCTCACAGGCTGTCTAGCTCCAGAAGTCCTTAGCCATATGCTTTTTGTAAGTTGTGGTGACATGAAAACTGCCCTTAAAGCAATGACATATCACTGTTCCTAAACTGTAATAGGTTAGCTTCCATATTTCCGAAGCTGAAGCCTATTTGTCAAAATGTGTGTTTCATAAAACCTCACTAAGGAAATATCATTATTTTTCTCAATTGAACTTTGAATTGAACCATGGAGATTATTTAAGTGTTTCCTTTGATTATGTGTTGAGCACCAGAACTTGTTGCCCTGTAGAAACAGAGGAATTGACAGTTACTTCCTTATCTTTCTTCAAGTCATCAGATAAGGATAATTTCATTAACTGCTGTCTAAAGGATACTTCAGACCTTAGCTCTAGGGCTGTGGAAGTTGTTTTTAATCTATTCAATAGACAAATTAAATTAATCCCAATATTTAGGAAAATGATATAAAAATCCATAGTCTTGACAAGCAAAAAAAAAAACCCTTCATTTTAAAAAACCAACATTAATTAAAAAAAATTAGACTGAAAAATGTCATAATCACCAACATAAACAAACAAACAAAAACACTTATAACCAATGGGGGAAAAAATGAGTCCTTGCCAACATTTAGCAAGTTAAGCACTTGGAACGTAGACTACATGACTTTATCCTTAGATGTTCACTTCATTATCTGCTTAGCCAATTATTTATTCAGCAGCTTAAAAATCAGCTGCTTCATAGGTAAAATATCGTCGAAGTTCTAATGATCTTCTAAAACTAAAGTGAAATTAGCAAACAAAGCAAGGCACGTATAAGGATGAGAACAAAAGATTTTGCCTTAAATGATGAACTATTAATTATCTGAAATCCAGCTGTCCAGTTGCTCCACCATATTATGCCAAGAAAGGTACTCCACTGGAATTTATGACTCCTATTAAAAAGGCAGAAAGCTATTGAGTATGTTATGTTGGATTTTGACTTAGCAATGAATCAGTAACTAGTCAATCAGAGAGTTATGGGTTCAAGTTCATCTCAGAATCTTTGATTGAAATTTCTTTAGCCATAAAACCTGTTTAAAATTAAACGCCATAAGTAGATACACATTTGGAAAATGTAATAAATTATTATTCTAAAGTTCCATAGAAACTCTCCTGCTTCAGAAAATTCAGTCACATGCTAAATGGAGAAAGACAAAATTTATGCCTCACAAGCCATACCATAAGGCTCAACTGGTCAAGTTCTGTTTCTTACATGACTGTGATTACTTCATATGTTTTGCCTGAAGAGAGACTGCCTCTACCTGTTAGTGTTTGGTTATATTCCTCTTTCATTTGGAAATTTTACCCTAGATGACATGAATTCATCATGAACTGGCATGCTGGAATACTACCAGTCTATGCAGAAACTTTGAATGTGGCTTGGGGTGGGGGAGGAGTTGGCAAAGACAGTGCTACATATGTTACCTGTAGCAGCCTTGGAATTCTATTTTTGATACCTTCCTGTGAATCCTGATACTTAACTGTGAAGTAGAATGGTATTTCAGGATGACTCAATATGAACCATAGTTGGGGTTTATTAAAAGGCATTTGAACATAGATTTTAAGTATGGGAAGTTAGGAGAGCGATTTAAAGGAAGGGGAAGATGGCTCCAAGAGTTACATAATTAATATGAAGTGTTTCAAGCTGTTACCTGTAAAGGCTTTTTACAAAATTTAAATTAGAGCTCTCCTAAGCCACCTCCTCCTCCCATGCCTCCCACTCCCCTGCACAACCTAGGCTTGCCTTGTCATGTGAGGTGGATGTACTCTGGGCCCACCCTACCCTGTGCTACTACTTGGCTTTTCTGTCACGATTCCTGAGAAAGTATACCATGGAGAAGAAGAGGAGGAGACCTTTGCTTTTCATACTGCTTCTACCACATGATAAAACTAGGCCTGGGCAATGATGAAGATGAGGAAACAGCAGAGGAGCCCAGTGATGTGCCACTGTTCCTGATGAAATCCTTCTACTTGAGGGTGATGAGGATGCCTCTGACATGAAAGAAGTAGATTAGAGACTCCCTTGGAAGCACATGCCCTCTGTAGAGTTTTCCCGTGGCTCCCACAGCAGCCTTCATTGGTATTTACCACCTGGCTCTCTACTCATGTCTAGAAGAATCTCTTCTATCCTGCCCTTGTATGTTAAGACAGAAGAAACCCTTGCACAGAATAGCAGGTTTGGGTATTGCATATTACATTTGTTGTTGTTTGTTTGTTTTATTTTGTTCTGAAATTAAAAGCATATAACATAAAGAAGATGCAATTGTTTAAAAAGAGAAACATAAATGAGAACACATGATAGTTTGTAAGGCATGCTGTACAGGCTGGACTGCATTGAGAAGGAAAAGTTCTAGATCACAGGGAAGAGGACCTAATAATACTGTCCTGTATACAAAAGTTTCTAGTTGAATTCTGTGACTACCAAAGAATACCATAGAGAGGAACGAAGCTCTCTCTCCAAACCTTTGTAAGCTCAGGTTTGGAGCTTGCTCTATTACTGTTTTAAAATTCTAATTTGAAATTTCTATATAAGAGAAAAGCTGCCATTCTGTAGGCAACCTTCACAGCAAATGATAACCGTGCTTTCCTTCTCAGATGGAAAGAAATCCGCAATTTCTTTCAACACCCCGCATTCCCCCCCCCTTTTTTCCTACCTCACTGACAACATTTGGAATATTCTTTTCTATACCTTAGTTTTAATGACACCAAGAAAGGTGCAACAGCAGCACTCGCATGATTCCCCCCAACATTTATAATTCTGGATTCACTTTTAAATGTAGTTTTCATGGCATGGCGATTTATGTAAGTGATGGGGAAGGTTTGGGAGGTGTCTAACAAGTTCTCTAGCTGCTAAAATAATAAACAAACAAACAAATAATAAATAAATGATTTGGAATCTAGACCTGTCAATTTATTGAAAGTACTTCTTCAAGTGACTTCTCCAGTTTGTTCATGCAGTGTTTTCTTAGAGAATTGTTCAATAAAAATATTATGATTTTGTGGTGCTTTCAGGTTTTGAGTCAGATGGCCTAGCCGGCTATATGAAGGCAATGGCTTCACTATTCTCCCAACAGGTGAGTTTGTATGTCTGAAGGGAATAACTCTTTCCTCTGAATTGTAACATTTCTCAGCTGGAAGAAGGAGAAATACTCCAAAGACTAGGGGAACTAATAACAAACATAGAGCTCAGAGAACAGAAACTTTCAATAGTCATTGGATCTCTTCCTAAGGTTGTAAAAACTATTGCTAAGGACAGAAAAACAACTTATTGAGTTCACTCTAAGTAATGCAGAGAGCTCAACAGATATAGCATTCTTTCCATGAGTCAGTAACCATGCTGTGTAAAATTTCTATTAATATAGCTACCTTTCTGTCACCTGTTTCCTTAACTAAATCCTTACCCATACTACTGTAAGTATCCTCAACAAACTAATAGGTTCACCATGCTAGACTTTTTGGTTCATCATTGTAACTTACCTGGGGTGAATAGAGATGTGTTTACATTTCCCCAGTAAAAGTCACACAACAAGAGGCTTTAGAAATCCATAGACTACCATCAAATATAGAAGTAGACAACTCTAGAAATCATTGCATTAATCATTCAAGATTCTGAAACTCTAAAAGAAACAAGTGTCTATTTTTTTTTTCAATAAGAGCACACTGCAGACAAAAGGCATTTTTTAAATTAGTGATTGATGGAGGAGGGTACAGCCCTTTGTGGATGGTGACACCCCTGGGCTGCTTGCTCTGATTTATATTTTAAAAAAGAAAGAAAGAAAAGAAAAGCAGGCTGAGCAAGGTAGGAAACAGCAGCCTTCCATGGCCTCTCCATCAGTTTCTACCTCCAGGTTCCTTCCCTTTTTGAGTTTATTCCCTGTCTTATGTCAATGATGAATTTGGAAATATAAGCCAAATACTCCTTTTAATCCCCAACTTCCTTTAATCATGGTGTTTCTTCACAGGGAATCATAGAAACCATAACTAAGATATCCAGTTCAATAAAATCAGATATGGATGATTCTCAACATGTTTCCTTTCTAATGCTCCATGTAAACGTGGATAGTAGAAAAGGCCTAGACATAAAGGACATAAAAGACATAAAAGGAAGAAAGCAAACACGAGGGTAGAAGAATGGGAGGGTGAAGGAGGTGAGGTGATGAGGGAGTGAGAAAGCGAGAGTGAGGGAGAGGGAAAGAAACAAAGAGAGTGAATGAGAGCTAGGGAGACACAGAAGGGAAGAGAGGCTGCTGCCAGGCTGGCAGTGGAGCAGAATTTATTGTTCCTTGTTGCGGCCAATAACAACATCTGACCTAAGGGTCTGTGGAACATAGCTGGAGCTTTCTTTTTGTGGCATGTAATCTCTACATCCCTCCACTTGGTTATCCCTACAAATTTTAAAAGCCCCCTTTCTTGGCAGAGTTTTAATGCTAAATCTAAACATGTGCTTAATTTGTCTCTGAAAATTTCTTGTTCATCACAGACTCATGCCAAATTCAATTTGGAAAGGATCTTTACATAGGTGAATATTTTTATGTTCCACAACATAAGCAAATTTTTTTTATGTTCCACTAATATCTTTCCATGTAATTGCTATTGCTCCATTATCTGGGGAAATTGCACGAGCCAAATACCCTCTCCTCTTGGAATGTGCATACTGGTTCATACATGTGTATTTGCTCTTTTTTCCCAGTGATATTTTGTGAAGTGGAGATTAATCAATGTCAAAATGTTGCCTAAATAATCAGATTTAATATTAGACACTAGATTCAAGCTGGTGTTTAGAAAGTAAATCAATATTTTATTCAGAGAATTTAACCAACATCTAATGCCAATCTCTTAATAACCTAAGGTATTTAAAACTCAGAACTACTATTTACATTTTAATTTTACATTTTTTTAATTTTACATTTTAAGGGACTGATTTTGAGTAGCTAAGGAACTAACTTAATATTATGAACAAATTTGTGCTCACCTGTCAGTGGGCTAATGATGCATTCACCAGGATCCTATCCCTTCCTTGGTCCTTTACTCTCTCATATTTCCGTTATTTGTCAGTCCTTAACTATATCCTTTGTGGTAGCATTTAAGTTAATATTTAGTGAGATTTTTGTCCTTTTTAAAAACTTATTTCTCTAATTGTAAAATTCAAGTAAACACGCTGGATTGGTAGGGTTTCCTAAAACTAGTAGAAGAGCCAAGAGCCTTTATGTCAATGCTTGACTTTCCCTTAGGTCTGGGTTTGTTCTGGCATCTGTGTTCCTCTTTTTCATGATGATTCTTTGCAAAAGCTGGATGTACCTGAGGATGAGTCCCTGGAAATATTTATAATAGAGCATTTTCACCAATAATTTTTAAAATAATAACTCCTGTTTGGAAATAACTTAAAGAAAGTTTAACAGATGTGAGACCAGGGTCCTCCTTGTTGCTTAGCTTCTTTAGGTGTAAATATTTTAGTATGTTTATCCTATATCATATGTCTAATATCCACTATAAGTGACTATACACCATGTGTTTCCTTCTGCTTCTGGGATACTTCACTCAGGATCATTTTTTATAGTTCCCATCATTTACCTGCAAATTTTATGATTTCCTTGTTTTTAACTGCTAACCAAACTTGGGCCAGAGTGGAGAAATCTTCTGAAAGAAGGGAAAGATAGAAAGACCTGGAGGGAACAGAAGCTCCACAAGGAGATCAACAGAACCAAAAAATCTGGGCACAGGGGTCTTTTCTGAGACTGATACTCCACCCAAGGACCATGCTTGGAGATAAACTAGAACTGCTGCAAAGATGTTGCCCATGGCTGCTCAGTCTCCAGGTAGTAATGGGAACAGGGACTGTCTCTGACATGAACTCAGGCTGGCTCTTAAATCACCTCCGCGCTGGGCTGGGGGCAGCCTTACCAGGCCACAGAGGAAGACAATGCAAGCAGTCCTGATGAGACCTGGTAGGCTAAGGTCAGAAGGAAGGGGAGAAGGATCTTCCCTATCAGTGGACTTGGGGAGGGGTATGGGAGGAGAAAAAGGAGAAAAGGTGGGATTGGGAAGGGATAAGGGAGGGGGCTAGAGGTGGGATACAAAATGAATAAACTGTAATTAATAAAAAAATTAACTAAAAATGTGAGAGCTGTTGGGAGACACTTATGAGTTTGTTTTTGTTAGTTTGTTTTCTTTTCTTTTCCTTTTTTTTGTTGTTGGTAGTGGGGTCAGTGCATGTGGCCAAATGTATCCCACTTCATCCTGCCTCACAAGTACCATATTGGGAGCACAGACTATATTGATATCTGTGTGCTAAAGGATTGAAATACTATTTTCTCAGAGTATGGTCTAAAACTCCTAATTCCTTTCATTCCTGTAATATTTAACCAAACTAGGACCAATGCACAGTTCATAATTGAGCCTTGACAGAGAAAAGAAATTACATAATTGAAAACCTGAGCCCCAAATGATGAACTAGAATTGAACATAGCACTTTATAAAAAAATTCCCATTTAATATCTTCTGTTTATTTATTTATTTATTTATTTTATTTAGTCAATCTCATTATGCAAACATCTTCAGGTGCTGGGGATTGGACAAGAAGACTAAGTGTTGTTCTCACAGGTTAACTGGGTTCAACTTCTAGTACACACATGGAAGCTCACAACTCTTTGTTACTAACCAAAATCCTGAAAAAAAAAATATATATATATATATATATAAATTACAAACAAATTAATGAAATTTTCTTCAACATTTTAAGCTATCAGAGATATGAAAATATATTTTATATTCCATTTCACTTTATTTATAATGTTTAATATCAAGTAACAAATGAAAATGAATGCTAGTGTTCATACATGGTTGGTGAACTTGTGAAGTCACTATTTCTCTATATAAATGTGGGGCTTGCCTTAGGTTGATTTCTATTGAATGATAAATGTCATGGCCAAAGGAGAGTTGCGGTACAGTAATTGCTGTTTTTATGTCTTACAGCTTACTGTCTGTCATGAAGGGAAGGTAGAGTATAAACACAAAGCAAGATCCTGGAGGCAGGAACTAAAATAGAAGGCATGAAGGAATGCTGCATGCTGGCTTGCTGTCCTTGGCTTGCTACCCTTATGTGATACCAGAAGACTCCAACTCAAAAAAGAAGAAAAAACCCAAGAAAAGAAAACCAGCTCAGATGTCCATTGCATGATAAATAGCTAAAGAGTATGTAGTACATATTATGATAGAATTTTATTCAGCCCCAAAGATATAACTAGGGCATTTGTAGTAAAGTATATAGAATCAATAATCATTATGCTGAATTAAGGTTGACTCAGAGAGTTAAATACTCTACATATTCTTTTTATGAACACCCAGATTTAAAGTATATTTATACTTTGGATGCATGTGCATGTATTGTGGGTGTATTTGTGTGTGTTTGTGTGCATGTATGTCTATGTGTATGCTTGCATGTGTGATGAAACAAAAAGAGAATTATGAGATAAAAGGGAAATGAAGAAAAATAAGTAAAATAAGGTAATATATGCAATAAAACTGTGGAGGCTAAGGTGGAAGAAAGAGGTCCAGCTGGAGCACGGGAGAGGCAGAGGAGGGCATTGAGTGAAGACAGTGAATGAGAACAAAGTACAAATATGCACATGTATGAAAATGATATCATGAAGACATGGTTCTAATAAACTAAAACAGTGATAATGAGAAAAAATAAACTGTTGATTTAGAAGTAATTTTAAAACAGTTGGTAGACGAGCCTATTTTACATTCAAATCACTATTCTGCTATTCTACATCACACACTGAGTTACATTTTCCATGCCACTCTAAACATCTCCTCAGTTTCTATATATTGATCAGTCTGGTTGTAGATTTCCCGCTGTACTTTACTGTTTTGACGTCATTTTTGCATGAACCAGAATTCTTCAGTTCTTTCTTTACTGGTATACTCATTCTTCTAGGCTTAGTCTCACTGACTGATTACTTTTGCACAATTGTACTAATTTGCACATATTTCCATACATATGCTATATGTAAGCCTTCTGTTTGTAATTTTAAAATACTCATTTATTGACGCTGAGATTTTGCTCAATTTATACAGTATTTATTTTGATTACTATACGCAAAAACATAAAATTCAATTTATCATACGTGTTTCTGTTGTTTTAATATTTTTACTTAAATTTAATTATAATTTGTACATACATACTGCTTTTATTAAGATAGGTAAGTATTTAAATACACCATTTTCCTCTTCACTAAAGTATTAAAGACTGAATTGAATCAAAATTTATTCTAAAGGAAATACATAACTCTTCCTAATTTCCCACACTAAATTGTATCTTTTTTTCAAATTTTGTTGTCTCCTGAGCCAGTGGGCATTAAAACAGTGGTTATTTGTTTCATTCTATATTTTCCATGTTAGGAACAAATAGTTATAATTGCCAAAAACTTTAATATTATGTTTTAAATTTTAAATGAATGGTAACAGAACCTTTGAAAATGTTTAGATACGTTTGATTGTAAGTCTATTACATAGGTTAATTTTTCTGAATTTTATGTGTATGGACGTTTTGCTTCCATGAATATCTATGTGCCATGCACATGCAGTGTCTTCAGAGGACAGAAAAAAGAATTGTATAGCTGTGCAACTGGAATTACAGATGGTGGTTAGCCTCCAAGTAGATGCTGGGAATCTGATTTGAGGCCTCTGGAAGAGCTGTCAGTGTTCTTAATCAGCGAGTCATCTCTTTCTGCTCATGACAGTTTTTATAATATTGAAATAATCACAATTGCTTATTATTATCATATTTTTGTTTTTGAGGTGGTTTTTCTTATGAAAATTTGTATTGTTCACCTTGTTTCTCTAATGTCTGTAAGATTTTGTATCATTCATATAATTAATTCTTAGTATAATATCCTCTTCCCTTAATTTTTGCAACCAAGTATTCAATTAATTTTGTGCATTTTAATGTTCTCTTAAATATTAAAAATAATGCAAATATGTACTGGTAGCTGTAGAAGCACTGGTGCTATATACTTTGGATAGTTACCAGACAGCAGACTAGAGAGATAGTAAATTTTCATGTAGTTTATACTAATTTTCTGTTGATCATATTAAAAACTTTCACAAACTCTTCCTTTACAGAATTCATTGTGTTTCTGATTTTTCTAGAATTTCCTCATTTCGTGGCTCCAGATCCCAAATCTCTAGCCTTTGTAATCTCTGACAATGACACTCCTCTCTCTACTCTGATTTTTCACGTGAGCATAGATAATCCAGAAAAATTTTCACCTCTTAGACCCTCATATCTCTAATTCTATCCTACCAGGAAAATGCCATTAATTTATGTCATTACATGTGAAAAATTTGGGACATCTGGGTCTCACTAGTTTAGAGTGGATAATTGATTGTCTTTTCCACGGCTATACAATGGTTGAACAAACTTACACATCTCCTTTAAGAGTAATACACTCAGCCCATTCAATGTTTTCAGGAGAATATATCCAAAATTCAAAATGTCACCTAATCTTCCAAATTCAAGTACCAAGCATTATCATTTATATGGGATGAGTCAAGTGTTAGCGAGTATCAGGTTATAACACATTCAGAGGCAGAATGACTTCCTGTTAAATCTGTAAAATTCTACAAGCAATCAGCTTCCCAAATATTTCAAGGCAAAAGCATAGCATATTATTTATATGACATCTAATTAAAAAAGGAAATAAACAGAAAAAAAAATAGTTGTAGTTCCAAGAAATTCTGAGACCCAATTATGAGACTCCATTAGGAATGGATGCCATAGTGTCTGTTGTTCATCACTCTGCCCTCTGCAGCTCAGCCAGTTGTCCTTCCTTTTCACACTTTTCTTATCTCAGAGACTCCTTAGCTTTTTTAATTTATTTGTTTATAAATTACAGTTTATTCACTTTGTATTCCATCTGTAGCTCCCTCCCTCCTCCTTTCCCAATCCCACCCTTCCTATTTCATCTCCTCCCATGCCCCTCTCCAAGTCCACTGATAGGGGAAATCCTCTTCCCCTTCCACCTGACCCTAGCCTATCAGGTCTCATCAGGTGTGGCTGCACTGTCTTCCTCTGTGGCCTGGTAAGGCTGTTCCCCTCTCAGGAAGGGTGGTGATCAAAGAGCCAACCAGTAGTTCATGTCAGACATTGTCCCTGTTCCCATTACTAGGGAAACTTCTTGGACACTGACCTGCCATCGGCTACATCTGTGCAGGGGTTCTAGGTTATCTCCAGGAATGGTCTTGGTTGGAATATCAGTCTCAGTAAAGACCCCTTTGCCAGATTTTTGCCAGATTCTGTTGTTCTTCTTGTAGAGCTCCTGTCCCTTCCAGGTCTTTCTATCTCTATCTTCTTTCATAAAATTCCATAATTCTTCCCAAAGTTTAGCTGAGTCTCAGGATTTGCTGTGATAACTTGCTGGTAGAATCTTTCAAAGGCCTGTTCCCTGTTTTTTTCTTTCTACTGATGTCCATCCCTTTTGTCTTTCTCAGTAAGGACTGATCATCTTACCCAAGGTCTTCCTTCTTGAGTAGCTTCCTTAGGCATACAGATTTTAGTTTATCCTATATTATATGTCTAATATTCACTTATAAGTGAGAATATACCATGTGTGTCTTTCTGCTTCTGGGAGAGCTCACTCGGGATGATCTTTTCTAGATCCCACCATTTGCCTGCAAATTTCATGATTTCCTTGGTTTTAATTGCTGAGTAGTATTCTCTTGTGTAAATGTACCACAATTTCTGTGTCGATTCCTCAGGTCAGGGACATCTGGGTTGTTTCCATATTCTGGCTATTAGAAATAAAGCTGCTAAGAATATGGTTGAGAAAATGTCTTTGTTCTATACTTGATCATATTTTGGATATAAGCCTAGAAGTGGTATAGCTGGATCTTGAGGAAGCACTATTCCTAATTGTCTGAGAAAGTGACAGATTGATTTCCAAAGTGGTTGTACAAGTTTACATTCCCTACAGAAATGGAGGAGGGTTTTCCTTTCTCCACATCTTCTCCAGCAAGTGTCACTTGAGTTTTTGATCTTAGCCATTCGGATGGTTGTATTTATGAAATCTCAGGGTCATTTTGATTTCCATTTTGCTGATGACTAAGGACGTTGAACATTTAAGTGTTTCTCTGCCATTTGATATTCCTCTTAAGAGAATTCTCTGTTTAGATCTATACCCTATTTTTTTTGGAGGGGGAGTATACAAGATTTATTTGAAATAAACCTAAAGCAATTTTGGTAAGCTAAATTTATAAACAGTGACTATTTTTCCTGCCGTTTGAATGCACATAGAACATATATGAGAGGAATAATAAACTAAGAGAAATTATAAATGTACATGTGAAAAATAGTATTTTCTATATTTGAAAACAATTTCAGTTAATGTTGAAAAAAAGCTTATAAGAAAATAATCATGGGGGGGGCAAGATGGCGGCGCCGGGAAACACCATGTCTGAGAAGCAGGACAACACACTCCGTGCAGCGACCAGGAGACTGAACTCTGGGCCCTAAAACAACAGCTATCATGTTTCCCAGGTGAGGGGAGGCTCCCACGACATGGGAGTCGGTTGGGTCCACTCTCGGCTGCCCAGTCAGAACACGGAAGAGAACCCCGCTAACACCGGCTTTGGGTCTCCAGGCTGGTGCCACAAACCTGCGTGTCCCGATCACTTTCCCAGGCTGATCGGTGGGCTCAAGGGTGCCTGAGACTGAGAGCCCCAGTCACAAAAGAACCCCATGCGGAAGGAAAGTTGCCAGTGGTCACGAGTCACCCAGTCTTTCCCTGGAAGGTCTCACTAACCATGGGTACCCACCGCCATCACAACTGAGCTCCCACCACGCATGGAGAGCAGCTGCGGGCCAAGCTCAAGATCCCTACTCCCTCTTGGGAGGGGGCAGGAGGTGTCCAGCAGAATCTGCCACAGACCACGTTGTCAGTACCCCAACCCGAGATCGGGGCTGAGGAAACCCAATCCTTTCGGGCACTCCCCCAAACGCTGCCATAACCCTGCCGCAGTGGAGCAGAAGGATAAGGAGGCGCACAGCGGCTTCACAGTACCAGAACTCCAGTACTGCCAGCTGCTCCTAGCAAACAAACTACAGCTCAGGATCTGGGACTGTGGTCATGCTACACGTCCTGAGATTCTCCTGGGTCCAGCGCAATAAGGTCTAGCAGCAAGTTCTATCACCAGCACCCCCCCCGACCCCTAGCAGAGAAACGTAACATCACATACAAACAACTTAATGGCCCAACTGAAAACCTTAAAAAAAAAAAGAAGCAGATACACCCAAGAGGAGCAGACAGCCGGAAATAATCAAACTCAGGGCTGAAATCAATCAATTAGAAACAAATAAAATTATTCAAAGAATCAATGAAACAAAAAGCTGGTTCTTTGAGAAAATCAACAAGATAGACAAACCCTTAGCCAAACTAACTAAAAAGCAGAGAGAATCTATCCACATCAACAAAATCAGAGATGAAAAGGGTGACATAACTACAGACACTGAGGAAATCCAAACAATCATTAGGTCATACTACAAAAGCCTATATGGCAAAAAATTTGAAAACCTAAATGAAATGGACAATTTTCTTGATAGATTCCATCTTCCAACATTAAGTCAAGATCAGGTAGAAAGACTGAACAGCCCTATATCCCCCAAGGAAATTGAAGCAGTCATTCACAGTCTCCCCTCCAAAAAAAGCCCTGGGCCAGATGGTTTCAGCGCGGAATTCTACCAGACCTTCAAAGAAGTGCTCACACCAATGCTCCTCAAACTATTCCACAAAATAGAAACAGAAGGTACATTACCAAACTCATTCTATGAAGCAACAGTCACCCTGATACCTAAACCACACAAAGACCCAACAAATAAAGAGAACTTCAGACCTATCTCTCTTATGAACATTGACGCAAAAATACTCAATAAAATACTTGCAAACCGAATCCAAGAACACATCAAAGATATCATCCACCACAACCAAGTAGGCTTCATCCCAGGCATGTAAGGGTGGTTCAACATATGGAAATCCATCAATGTTATCCACCACATAAACAAACTGAAGGAGAAAAACCACATGATCACCTCCTTAGATGCTGAAAAAGCATTTGACAAAGTCCAACACCCATTCATGTTTAAAGTCTTGGAGAGATCAGGAATACAAGGCACATATCTAAACATAGTAAAGGCAATGTACAGCAAGCCTATAGCCAACATCAAACTCAATGGAAAGAAACTTAAATCAATCCCACTGAAATCAGGAACAAGACAAGGCTGCCCCCTCTCTCCCTACCTCTTCAACATTAGTACTTGAAGTCCTAGCCAGAGCAATAAGACAACTAAAGGAGATCAAGGGGATACAAATCGGAAAGGAAGAGGTCAACGTGTCACTATTCACAGATGATATGATAGTATATATGAGCGACCCCAAAAATTCAACCAGACAACTCCTCCAGCTGATAAACACCTTCAGCAAAGTGGCAGGATAGAAAATCAACTCAAAAAAATCAGAAGCCCTCCTGTATACCAAAGACAAAAGGGCCAAGAAAGAAATGAGGGAAACAACATCCTTCACAACAGTTACGAATAACATAACGTACCCTTGGGTGACACTAACCAAGCAAGTGAAAGACCTGTTTGGGAAAAATTTCAAGTCTCTGAAGAAAGAAATTGAAGAAGATCTCAGAAGATGGAAAGATCTCCCGTGCTCATGGATTGGTAGGACTAACATTGTGAAAAAGGCCATCCTGCGAAAGCAATCTACAGATTCAATGCAATTCCCATCAGAATACCAACTCAATTCTTTATAGACCTTGAAAAAAAGATTCTCAGCTTCATATGGAGAAAGAAAAAACCCAGAATCTCCAAAACAATCCTGTACAACAACAGATCATCTGGAGGTATCCCATCCCCGATCTCAAGTTGTACTACAGAGCAATAGTAATAAAAACTGCATGGTATTGGCATAAAAACAGAAAGGAGGATCAATGGAACCGCATAGAAGCCCCAGAAATAAACTCACACACCTATGAATACTCGATTTTTGACAAAGAATCCAAAACCATTCAATGGAAAAAAAACAGCATCTTCAACAAATGGTGCTGGTCCAATTGGATGTCCACATGCAGAAAAATGAATATAGATCTATATTTATCACCCTGCACAAAAGTAAAGTCCAAGTGGATCAAAGACCTCAACATAAAACCAGATACTCTAAATCTGTTAGAAGAAAAAGTGGGGAACAGCCTAGAACTCATTGGCACAGGAGACAACGTCCTGAACAGAACACCAACTGCACAGGCTCTAAGAGCAACAATCAATAAATGGGACCTCATGAAACTGAAAAGCTTCTGTAAAGCAAAGGACACTGTCATCAAAACAAAACGCCTGCCTACAGATTGGGAAAGAATCTTCACTAACCCTTTATCTGACAGAGGATATACAAAGAACTAAAGAAGCTGAAAAGCAGCAAACCGAGTAATCCAATTAAAAAGTGGGGAACAGAGCTAAACAGAGAATTCTCGACAGAGGAATATCGAATGGCAGAGAAACACTTAAAGAAATGCTCATCCCCATTAGCCATCAGGAAAATGCAAATCAAAACGACCCTGAAATATCACCTTACACCCATCAGAATGGCCAAGATGAAAAACTCAAGGGACAACACATGCTGGAGAGGTTATGGAGAAAGGGGAACCCTCCTCCACTGCTGGTGGGAATGTAAACTTGTACAACCACTCTGGAAATCTATCTGGCACTTTCTCAGACAATTAGGAATAGTGCTTCCTCAAGACCCAGCTATACCACTGCTAGATATATACCCAAAGTTTGCTCAAGTACACAAAAGGGATATTTGCTCAACCATGTTTATAGCAGCTTTATTTGTAATAGCCTGAACCTGGAAACAACCCAGATGTCCATCAATGGAGGAATGGGTACAGAAATTGTGGTATTTTTCACAATGGAATACTACTCAGCAATCAAAAAGGAGGAAATCATGAAATTTGCAGGCAAATGGTGGCATCTATAAAAGATCATCCTGAGTGAAATATCCCAGAAGGAGAAAGACAAACACGGTATATACTCACTTATATAGACCTATCAGATATGATAAACATAATGAAATCTGTACACCTAAAAATGATAATCAAGAGAGCTGACATGGGGTAAGATGATCAATCCTCATTTAGAAAGACAGATGGGATGTGCATTGAACATATGGCAGGAGTCTACTGAGTGCATTTGAAAGACTCTAACTAGCAGTGTTTTCAAAGCAAAGACTCATGACCAAACCTTTGGCAGAGTACAGGGAATCATAAGAAAGAAGGGGAGCTAGTCTGATGGGGAAAGGATAGGAGCTCCACAAGGACCAAATATATCTGGGCACAGGGTCTTTTCTGAGACTGACATGCAACCAAGGACCATGTATGGATATAACCTAGAACCTCTGCTCAGATGTAGCCTGTGGTAGCTCAGTAACCAATTGATTTCCCATAGTGAGGGGAACAAGGACTATTTCTAACAGGAACTCAATGACTGGCTCTTTGGCCTCCCCACCCCCCAAGGGAGGAGCAGTCCTGTTAGGCCACAGAGGAGAGCTTTGCAGCCAGTCCTGAAGATACCTGATAAAACAGGATCAGATGAATGGGGAGGAGGTCCCCCCTATTAGTGGACTTGGAAAGGGGCACGGTAGAGATGAGGGAAGGAGGGAGGAATGAGAGGGGATGAGGGATCTGGACATGGCTGGGATACAGAGTTAATAAAATGTAACTGATAAGAAAAAAAATAAAATTCAAAAAAGAAAAAAAAACAAAAAAAAGAAAGAAAATAATCATGACTTGAACCTTTTTCTCAAAGACAAATAAAACTCAGTGATTATACAAACATGAATTTAAATTAGGAAAACAAGAATTAAACCACAACAACACTGTATATTAGTGAGATGTTAAAAACTGAAAGGGCTTACATTGAAAGTTAGCAAGGTGGGAATACTGTGAGCTAAAATTATTAACCAGGTAAGACATATCCAAAAGTGAAAGACAGCAAGACTATCTTCAGTGTCGCCAACCCCTCTGGTGAATTTGAGGCCAACTCTGTAATATAAAAGCCACCCCTGGCACCATTACGAGGACAAACACCTTCGACTACAGGATACAGATCTTAGCAGAGAATATACTAGTATTATCCTTCTACTAAATGGAAACAGTATTAAAGCAGCTCCTAATTCTTAATATCATACCCATTGATGAAGGCGCCTCTCAGCACTCATCAGATATGTTCCTGTTTGCAATAGATCATGATTAACAGAGACACCACTAGTTAAATTACAGAGACTATGTGACTAAAGAATATTTATCCAATATAGTGTTGCTATGGGATTCCTCAATGTATAAATGAGAGGGTATCTGAATCATGTGCTCCTCTTGGGCTCCTCTCCTTTTGTCCAACTCCAATGTGTTGGCTTTATTTTTATCATATTATATTCTCTTTTGTTGTCATTCTATAGACACTTTGTTTTCTAATGATAGACAGAAAGGGAGTGGATCCAGTTAGGAAGGAAAGTAGGGAAGAACTGGAGGAGTTGAGGATGATGAAACCATAATCAGGATATATTATGATAGAAAAATTATTTCTAACAAAATGGCAAATAAGAATATTCATCTCTAATTGGAGGACCTGTAATACTTCACCTACTCTAAAGATTTGGAATCATGTATGGATGAAGAGCCAAAAAAAAAAAAAAAAAAAAAAAAAAAAAAAAAAAAGATGAAAAAATAAAGGAAAAAAAAGAAAAAAAAAAAAAAAAAAAAAAAACCAAACAAGACAAAACATTAAGAGCTAGAGGTAAACTTAGAAAGACAAATGGGATGAACATAAGAAATAGGACAGGAGCCCACCATAGAGGGCCTCCGAAAGAATCCTCCCAGCAGGGCACCAAAGCCGATGCCGAGACCCACAACCAAACCTTGGTCAGAGTGCAGGGAACCACATTAAAGAAGAAGGAGTCAGCAAGACCTGGAGAGGGCCGGAGTGCCACAAGGACCAAACATATCCGGGCAGAGCAATCTTCTCTGAAACTGATTCTCTAACCAAGAACCATGTCCGGATACAACTCAGAATCCCCGTTCAGAAGCAGCCAATGGCAGCTCAGCATCCAAGTGGGCTTTCCCTGGCAAGGGGAACAGGAACCCCCTCTGACAGGAACTCAGTAGTGGGCTCCCTGACCACCCTCCCCCTGAGAGAGGAGCAGCCTCCCTAGGACACAGAGGAGGACATCTCAGCCAGTCATGAAGAAACCCAACAAGCCAGGGTCAGACGGAAGGGGAGGTGGATGGCACCCCCACCAGTGGACTTAGAGAGGGGCAGGGAGGAGACAAAGGAGGGAGGGCAGGACCAGAAGGGAATGAGGGAGAGGGCCACAGCCAGGACACAAAGTAAATAACCTATAATTAATATAAAAAGGCTAGAGGTGATGGACGACAGTAAGGAAAAATCATAATTTAGACATGTTATGGCACATATAATTCAAAGCAATTGTGTCGCCTTGCACCAGACCTGTGTTAGCCTATAGCAGACAAGCTCCCAGCGTGGAGAGCAGTCAGCATAAATTTGCCTAGTCAAGACGATTGGCAATTGTTTGATGATGGGAGAGGGAGGATCAATTTTTTCTTGGAGTGTAAGTACAGCCCCTGAGAAGTACCACATGTACCAGAAGAAGACCAGGCATCAAAGTGTACGTGTGTCATAGATTGGCCTTTATAGGAAGAACAGGCCCAAGGTTCGGTTGGAAGGAGAGGATGTGTGGATCTGTGAAATGCTGGTTTTTTGAGATGTAAACAATATACTCTATTTTTAATTGGATTACTTGATTTGTAGGTATTTAAATTCTTGAGTTCTTTATATATTCATGGATATTAGCCCTCTGTCAGATATAGGGTTGGTGAAGCCCCTTTCCCAATCTGTAGGCTCTCCTTTTGTTCTGATGACAGTGCCCTTTTCTTTTTTTTTTTTTTGTCTTTTTCCATTTCCTTCCTTTTTTCTCTCATTGTCAAGCTGAAGGGAACTTAACTGGTTTGCATATCAGTGGTCTCTTTTACTCATTTCCTTCTTTCTTACATTTGTATTCTGAAATCTGACTTACCTGACAATGTAAAATTCTCAGTTTGCTACAAAATGTTCTTGGCATAAATAAAGTCTAGGGTTTTTGGTATTGGCATGGTTACACCTGTTCTCCCTGGTTGCTGTTTTAATGGATTACAGTCCTAGTCCTTTCATGTTCAGTGATGTTTGAATTTCCCTGGAAGTGGGTCTCTTACAGAACTGTGTGGGTGTGCCATAGATTCCCTGCTGCTCTCTCAACTATACTCCAATCTCTTTTGTTTGGACAGCTCACCCTGAGGATGCCAAATGCTTATACAGGCAGTTCTTCTTGCTTCCATTTTCTCAGTTGTTGCTTGCTTCTCTGTTGGGATGTTCGTAGCTTGTTTGTATCACCTCGATGTTCTTTTCAGTTGCTGTTGTTTAATAGCATAAGCTGAGTTCCATCTCACTTCTTTTGTATGTGTGTATCAACACCTCCTTTCTCTGTCACATCTGATATATTAACTAACTTGAGCTAAATTGAATTGATGGTCATTTCACTTCAGTTGCATACAAAATATTTTCCTCTGTACAGTTATTTTTTTTTCCTTTTGGTTATTGATGTAACCAAATGGAATCTTCATAACCTTGCATTCCAAATGCCTTAGCTTGATAATTTTCATCATTAGTATTGGACTGGCTTCAATAAACATGTTGTACACATTGGCTTGTATCTTTGTCTATATATTCAGCTTCTTGGAAATATTTATATTTTCACATATTTAAAAAAAATTCTCTTCTAACTAACAGTTAACTAACAGATATTCCTTCCACTCTTTTTAATGTTCCTTGAGCCAAGGGTAAAGGCAGGTCAATGCAGGGTGCCCCATGGGGGTGGGGTACAAGAGGTGGCTTTACAGTAGTGCATCCAGTATCCCCTTATCCATTTGTTCTCTACTTACTTTGCAGTAACTAGGCCTATATGTCTTCCTTTGGGACTTGTGGTTTTAGTCATAGGTAAAACACATTTTTAGAAAATTTTTCTTTGGTAAGTGATGTCTTTGAACTTCTTCCAGGGCAGTTTCTGTCCACTTATATTCTGTGTAGTCTTCATGACTCCTTAGTTGACAACTGGGCATTTTGTTATATAATGGGATTGAGAGACCAAAAATATTAAAAATTAGCAGCTATTATTAATTAAGGCCTGAACTATGTGGGTGGAGAAGTCTAGTAATGCCCTGAGGGGAAGGACCACCTTACTGCATTCTTTCTCCACCCACTAGAGATAACAGTTGCTAGGAAACTGGCCCATCCCCCTAGGGAGGGACACCAGGTCATTATGGTCTGGGGACCTTCCTATAGTCAATCAATTCAAAATGTAGCATTTTGACCAATAGATGCTTGCCAGGCAGCAATTGCCCCTGCCTTGGGCATTCTGGGAGGGATCAGAATCTATATATTACCCAACTAACCTGGGCACAGTGCGCTCAGCTCCTATGCTTCTGCGGTGGGTGTGTGTGGGCCCAAGCTGCAGCTTTTAATTTACAATAAAAATAACCTCATGTATTTACAGCGGAGTCTAGTTATTCCTGGTCTTTTGGGGTTTGTGAACTGGGCAGAACAGGATAAGTCTCAATATCAAACTATTTTCATTTCGAAGATTTTGCTGTCTTGTATTTTAAGTATCAAATGCTGTCCTCTGTTTGCTTGAGACTTTTCTAAGCCGTTTTATAATCCACTCTTCTGCCATATATAATCTTTGAAGTCTTTCTGGATTATTTTGACACTGATTCATTTGAATGATAGGAACTAAAGAAACATACAGGAAACAAAAGATTCATATGCAGAGAAGCACACACACACACACAGAGAGAGAGTTATAGAATTAATACTTGTACCAAGTTTTAAAGGTCAGTTCTATCCTGAGGCTACCTCCTTCTTTATTTTTTAGGCCTGCTCTGTTCAGCCTAATGGAAAGGTGTAGAGCTTCAAGACTCTGAACAGAGATCTTTGTGTGTCATCCTTTCTAAATTACCCATATGCATACTTACTTTTTAAAGATTAATTTATTTTTAATTAATTACAATCTATTCATTTTGTATAGCCCCGTCCTTCCTTCCCTCCCAATTATACCTTTCTTCCTTCTTCTCCTCCCATGGGCCTCCCCAGTCAACTGCCTTAGTTCTTAGGTGGCCTATTGCATACTTCTGCTCAGCTAACCTGCAGTTGTTTCTTCTCTATTGCAATATACACTGTGGTCACATTTCCCACTTGAATTCTGAGTAAGGCAGAAAGTGTAGATTCATCAGGTACCTTGGATATACTAAAAAAGATGCATATAATATTTTACAAATTAACTGTGTCCTATGGGACAAAATTGGGTTACTTTCTTTTTTCCCAGGAAGTCCTGACACAAGAATGAGTACGAACATTCCCAAAAGGTTTGCTACATTTTAGTTGGGCTTTTTTTTTTTTTTTCTGTTTGAGCATTGACTTGTTATTTGAAGAAATTATACAAAACTTGTACAGACAACTTAGAGTCATTTTTAAAATAATTTTTAATTAGAAATTAATTATGCCTCCACTTCAATTCCACCCTTCTTTTCTTCCCTCCAGCCCCTTCCAGCAATCCTTCTTTAAATCTCTTCCACATTCCCTACTCTCAGTTGATATCTTGCCTTATTTTATTATTATCACATACATATGTCTATGTATGACTATGTATATATAAAACATACTGCATCTGTTTTTCTCAGTGGCGTATGTATGATTTCAAGGCTCACCACACTGCATCAGACACTAAAAAAGAACAAGGAGTTTATTCCTGGAAGAAGCTAATTTTTTCTCTCCCAGCAACCATTAGTTGTTTGCAGCTCTTTTATAGGAGTGAAAAAGGGGTGGGATTTCTTGACATTTCAGTGTTTCTATGGAAACTAAGTAGTGGCTTCACTTAGTTTTGAAGATAGTTTTCAAGAATGTTTATAACAAGGAACACCAGAATTCAGAAAAAGCATCCTCACCCCAGAGTAGATACATTATCTAAGAGAATGGAGTAGATATCGTTTTCCAAAGTGAAGAGTAGTCTTGTACAATTCCCATTGTAAAAAAAAAAAAAAAAAAAAAAAAAAAAAAAAAGAGAGAGAGAGAGAGAAAAAAAACGTGTTGTTTTCCTTATCACATTATCTATAATCCCTGATGCATCCACATTGTTCTTTTAGTTAGTCAGTAGGAAAAGGGGGTGGGGCAGAGAATACTGTGAACAAAATATGGTCCTCTGACTGTTACTATGGAAAAAATAAATACATTTCTTTGAAATAAAAGTATTATGTTTTCTTGAACCAATAAAAATATATATGGTTAATGGGTTAGCTTAAAAATAGAGTAAGAGGTGATGTTCTTCATGGTAATTGACACATCTGGCAAGGCTTTGGGTATGCAAAGAAGTATGAACACACCCCAGAAGTATTTGCAAGGTTTGAAAGAAGTCTATTGGAAAGTCTATTATCAAATCATATAATTAAAGAAGAAATGAATGGACCTCTACCTCATTGGCTTTAAATAAAGGAAAATTGGGGACGTGATACAGTTGAAGTCTCATTCTTGGACTATGTCCAGAGACAAACCTTGTCTTAGTTAGTTTCTTCTTCAGTTTCTTTCTTCCTAGCAGGAAGACTTCAGTCCCAACATGGCACCTAGACTAGGCACAAAAAGAAACAAACAACCCTAACAAAACAAATCAACAACAAAAAACAAAACAACAACAACAAAATACAGCAGCCAAGCTGAAGTCTGCAACGATTCCTTACTGCTGTCCTTCTGTACTCTGTGCTGACACAGAGCAGCAGAAAGCCAAAGGAAGGCATACCCTGATGCTCAGTCTCTTGGAAAGCTGGGCTGGGCAATACTTTTACAGTCATTGCAAATACAGCTTGTAGCTTTACCCCAGAAACCTCAAACAAACAGCAGAAAAGTAAAAGTCATTTTAAAAGAGAATTAAGTTCTTTTTGAAAAGAAAGTTAATTTGCAAACAGTATGCAATTAATTAAATAGACACTTCTATTTAAATTTTTATATCTTCATCTTCACTATCCAAATTCAGCAGGAAGGCATTTGATTGTCCTATTGAAGTGTAGTACTGATTGTCCATTACTGATTGGAGTTGCAAACTTGTACAGCAACTTTAGAAATTAATCTGACACTTTCTCAGAAAATTGGAAAAGGCTTTACCTCAAGCCCTTGCTATGCCTCTCTTGGCTATATACCCAAAATATGCTCCACCATACAACAAAGACACTTGTTCAACTGTTCATAGCAGCTTTATTCACAATAGCCAGAATCTGAAAACAACCTAAATGTTCCTCAACCAAATAATGGATTAACGATCTGTGGCACATTTACACAATGGATTACTAATCAGCTACTAAAAACAAAGAAATCATAAAATTTTCAGGCAAATGGATGGAACTAGAAAAGATCATCTTAATGAGGTAACTCAAACCTAGAAAGACAAACATGGTATGTACTCACTTATAAGTTTATTTTAACCATATGCTATAGGATAAGCATACTATGAAACATAGACTCAAAGAAGATACGTAACATAGAGGATTCAGGGGAGGAGGCATAATCTCACTTGGAAGGGGAAATAGAACAGACAGAGGTAATGGCTGAAGACAGGGAACTAGGTAGACAGACTAGGGGGCACAGAAAGGTAAGAGGTTGTAGAACAGACCTGGGGAGAGCAAGGGCGATAGGACAGAAAGACTGTAGAGAAAAGAGAAACAGAGGGTGGGGTTATCTCTGTGATAAGCTGGAGACCTAAATCAGAGTAGGCTCCCGAAAAGATATGAGGGTTTCTCAAGCAGAGACTCCTAGTAGCAGAGGTCATAGATCCTGAACTACACTAGTCTCCTAGCAAAGGGGGGGAACACTAGAACTTCCACAAATCTTCAACCCAAAATTTACCCTGCATATAAGATGTGCAGGGATAAAGATAGAGCAAAGAGAGTAGAGATAGAGGGAATGCGCAACATACACCTGGCCCAATCAGAGAGTACCCTACCTACCCTATCAGAAAGTACCAACCCTTGACACTATGAATGATATTCTGCTAAACTTGCAGACAGGTGCCTGACAGAGCTGTCCTCTGAGTGGCACTACCCAGCAGCGCCTTGAAGCAGATGCTGAGAGTCACAACCAAAATTTGGGTGGTGCATAGGGTGTCTTGTGGAAAAGTGGGAGGAAAGATAAAAGAACCTGGAAGTGACAGGAGCTGCATGAGAAGACTACCAAAACCAACTAACCAGCTTCCAAAGGGGCTTACTTAGACTGAAGAATCAACCAAGGCCATGCAGAAACTGAATGTAGGCCTCCAACAAATATGTAGCAGATGGGGCAGCTTAGGCCTCCTGTGGACCCCCTAGTAATGAAAGTGGGGACTGCATTGGACATGGACTCACTTGCCAGCTTTTTGATATCTTTCCTCTGGGAGGATTGCCTTGTCAGGCCAGAAGAAAAGAGGACATGCTCAGGGTTGATGCATCTTGATGAGCTGAACTGGTTGGGAAAGGGGGCTCCCCTCTTTGGAGAAAAAAGGAATGAAGGAGGAAAGGAGGGTGTGACTGGGAGGGGAGGAGAGATGGGCCTACAACAGGATGTAAAGTGATTAAAAAAAATAAAGAAATTTAAAAAAGAAAGGTGTTATCTTGCTTTACAGTTGTAGGAAGTATAGACTGTCATGGCACAGAAGGGATGGTAATGGGAGCCAGAGACTGCTGGTCACACTGCATCCTCAATCATTGCACCCACAGTCTAAAAGAGAGAGAGATGAACCATAGTGAGATAGTGATCAGCTCACTATCTCATCTTTATGTAGTTGAGGACCCCAGCCCATGTGACATAACCACCCACACTGAGCAAGTTATGACTTCATGGAACCTAGTTAAGATAATCTCTCATAGACAAAACTAAAGATTTGGCTCCATTGTGATGATTGTACAACTCATTATGTTAACAATCAAAATTAACCACCAATGAAATATTTTCAAAGGGTCTAAGAGGGAGCTATTTCAAGGCTGTGAAGGCTTTAAAATGATTTTTTCAAATTTTAAGTTACCTGCATTACTTTTATCTGTGAACATTGCTGAAATACAATGAGGTTTAGTGAAAGAACACATTTATCAGAAACATGAAAAAAAAATAATGACACAATGGTGTTAATGCCACTGTGAATTAAAACTAATTCAGATTGACTTCTGAACTCTATGATGGTAGGAAAGGATCCGTTTTAGAGTTAAAAGACTCCCACTCTTGTATCTGGACGTAAGGAGCATAATACTGTAAAGATGGATACACTAGTATCCATCAATGTTGGACATCATGAGGAATTAGAGACAGAGTGGGAAAAATGGAAAGAACAAGAAATTTGAACTCATTCCACAGATCTGGACCCTGACTTGGACCTCACTGGATACCTCAGGGTCATTTTGGCTCTCTTACTGTGTGAAGAAAGAGCAGTGGAAGAAACTTAAGTAGCCACTGAGACACTAGGATACAAAATGTGATTAAAAGCATTCCTGAGGCTTGGGGATCATAGACTCATTTGATTTCTGTTATAAAAGAAGTATTGTATTGTAAAATTTAGAGGAATTCTTGTTCTCAGGATTCTCATGATTTTTCTGCTTTTTGTAGCAGGACACGAAAATGGCCTCATCAACCTCCACTCTGAGCGCTCTGGACAGTGTGGGGAGAAACAACTCCCTCTGCCTGTTCTGAGCCAGGTGCCACCACTATAAAGAAAGGTCCCCAGACACTCACTGATTCAAAGAAAAACGATGGTTGATAGATAAAAAGAAGGTAGATAGATAGATCGATAGATAGATGACAGACAGATAGCTAGGTGATAGACAATTTACATATTAGTAAAAGTATCAGCAACTTGTCACACTTGGTGGTGTGAGAACACTGCCTTCCTCATGATAGTCTGTAGTTGTAGTCACTGCAGCAAGTGTGTTTTTGTGGAAGACAGTATTTTCTCAGCTACTCTCTCAACTGCTTCTTTTGCAGTATGGTACTCCAGTGTTTGACATTCTGTCTCTTCATCTCTTTCCTGTCTTTCAAGATGCTTGTTGTCCTTCAAGATTTAACTGAGCTACATTGCAAGTCAAAATGTATAGGAATTATTCTGCTTCTGTATACAATTGTAAGCAGGAAAAACTGAAAGAATACCAAAATTCCACACATATTTTTTACATAATCAGAATACTAGCTTGTAATCTATCTGATTTTTAAATTTCTTTCCTTCATTAAAAGTATCATTTGTTATGGTTGTTGTTGTTGCTGCTACTGCATGGCTGTGAGCATGGAGTTGGTAGCAATGTATTTTCAAAGGATGTTTGGGTGAACTTGTACAACATTTCATTTGATGAAAAACACTAAGACATATGACTTCATTTCTAGAATTAATGAGCTGTGTAAATGCTCAACACTAGCCTTATAACTGATGACAGCATAAGTCCTAATATGTTATGTTTTATTGCTAATTTATATTTGAAAATATCTTCAATATTATAGCATAGACTGTAAAGCATTCTTACCAAAAGTCGGGGTGCTGATCTTGACACATGGCTTCACACTGAAATGTACACAAAGTCCAATGAAATCACATAATATTATAGTATTTTATTTTGCTAGCTTAAGAATAGTTGACTATAAACAAAATCATTCCAATTTAAATGAAGACATTTCTAGTACCGAGTTCTAGAGTACTTGGGCTATTGGGCTTCAGTGAATGTCCTGGTACCAGCAAAGCACACTGGCCATTTGATGCCATTTCAGAAAAGAGAGGATCCCTCACTTACAAGAGAAAGAGGGTGCAGCCAAGCCAGTCCTCATGAGACCTGATAGCTAGCATCAGACAGTAGTGGAAGAGGACCTCCCCTATCAATGGATTAGGGGAGGGTCATAGGGGGAGAAGAGGAAGGGAAGGTAGGACTGGGAGGAGATGAGGGAGAAGTCAATAGCTAGAATATAAGGTGAATAAATTGTAACAAATAATAAATCAATAAAAAAGAATGAAAAAAACAAGTGCTGATAATCACAATGAGGTTCTATAAATTCTTAGAGATCAGTTTGGAGTGCACAGATCAGCTCACTATCCCAAAGTAGAGGTCACTTTAACAAACCAGCTCTGTCTTCAGTGGTTCCCATAATCCCAAAGAATCCTAATCCAGATTCCTCACCAAACCATGAGTGTTTAGAATTGTTTTTTTTTTCTTTATTTTTGGAATAGACAATAAAATATGTAAGATGAATTGTTTCTTTCTTTTACACTATGTATATGTACTTATACTCCATATATTTATTTATAATAACTTTGTATGCATATTATATATATGTTTTTCTGCTTCCTCAACACATAAATGTATATAGAGAATTAAAAGAAAGGAAATTAACACAACAGAATTTCTAAACCTAAGAATACAGTCAGGAAAGGAAGAGCTACCTTCCTTATGATGGAAGCACCTGAATCTTATGATGTCACTGACTTGATTATTATTCACGTTCTTCTGATAACCAAACAAACCAAATATGTCTCTACTTCATTTGGCCAACATGATCACAAAAGCATAATGCCAGAACATCAAGAAAAACTGGAGAAAGGTCAGGAGCAAATCAGTATCACACATATTAAGAACACTGCACAATTTACCTACATTGGGCTCCAAGGAACATTCTTACAGGCTGAGAAAACAAAAACAAAAACAAAACAAACAAATAAAGAAAACACAAAAAACAGTGTATCTGTAGGTAAAATCAAAAGGAGAAAAAACATTTTAATATTTATATAAATTTATTAATTACTAAGTATATATTCTAAAACGTTCTCAAATCGATACTGAGTTTGTATTTTCTGAGTAGAATCTGCTAAGAACTTTTGTAAGACTAAGGGGACACATTTCTATTATTAAGGATAAGTAAACATTGGAGTCATTCTTTTAGTCTGATGTGAAAGAGTCCTCAACAAATCAGCTGGGCCCATTGAGGTATTAAGCAGAGCAAGAAATCCGTGAGAGCACTTGTCCAACATTCTCCATTCACCTGAGAAAACCTCACACTCGCGCTACACACCTGGGATTACAATATATCTAGTCTTTACCAGATCAGGTTATGAGTGAATGATGTAAAATTGTGAAACATCTACCCATGCTTGGAATGGAGAATAAATAAGAATGTTGTGAAGGAATAAGAAATTTATTCCTTTGTTTAACATTATCAACATAATTAAAATCTAGAAAACTGGAAATATCTATCAATGTAAAGTTTGGGCTAGACATTACACACACACATTTTTTAAGTCACGTAATGAAATAGTTTTACTCATAAGGTATATTGTAATATTTTGGATTTCCCTATCATTTTGATGTGTTTTTCTCAGTAACCTAATAAAACAATTTTAGAAAACCTTTACCTGCACTAAAAATTCATAATTCAGCATTATCACCATATTTCATATGTGCAAATGGAAACAGGGATGAGAACAGTAGAATAGAATGTCAGCTGGGTTACTGATGATATCCTGTATGGTACACCTCTCTACCAATGTTTTAATTTGTGTGTAAAATGATTCTCTGAAATATGCCAAGGAATGAAAATGATCCTCCAGTTTCAATATTAGTGAAAATCTCCAAGGGTGCCGTGGAAGCAGTTTATTCAGACTCTACAGTGAGGGAAAGTATACAAATGAAATTCTGGAGTAGGAATTTCGAAACTAAATTTAAAGGACTGTCCATGTGAATATACCTGCAATTTCTACTAAAATGACTTGCAAGGTAGTATTTATTTGGTATTATATGATTCTTTTTCTTTGCCTTCCTACTTTTTTCCTGAGATGTTTATGAAGAAAACATACTGTAAGACACTGAGGAAATGCAAAGAAAAAACTTGCAAACCTGGTTCTCTGCAGAGAAAGTAGAAGCTACAGATGGATACATGCTAGAGGATTCACATATAAAATGAGTAAAGAAACTAAACTCCCAAAACTTAAAAAACTGTCCAATCCCACTTGACTAATAAATAGCCCTTCTACAGCCAAAGAATGACTGAGTGCAGCTAGTACAGAAAAGGATTTTTCTAAAAAGAAAAGAAAAGTGAGGACTGTGGAAGAAGGAGCTGCCGAGTGGAAAGGACACAGGTATAGTGCACTATTCCCAACCTATGGAAAGGTGGAAAATTTAGATCTAAATGTACTTTGTGACAACAATCTTAGGAACATCTGCCCACGCAATATTCAAGAATGTAGAATTTGTAGTATAGAAAATTTGTAAATTTCAGCTAAATTTTTGTCTGTTTACTTTCGTTTTATTTTTACAGTGCACTGGCAGATTAAATTTGTATTTAGAAGGAATTTTATTGCAGTCATGTGTATGACGAATTAAAGAACAAAAGTTAGGAGACAACAGTGGGAGGAGATAGACTGACACAGAAAAAAAATGGAAACATGAGAAGAAAACTTGGGGCTGGATTTTGAAGGAGAGAAGCGACATTATGGATGACTGAGTATGAAAACATGAAGATTTGAAAGTTGATGTGTATTTTACAGTTTCTATCTTGATTATTTTTCCTTGTGGAAAAGTGTGTATGATTAATGTATGTATGATTAATTCAAACACGGGGTGCTGAAAGAAGCAAGGTATGAGTAGCAAAGCTCAGATTTCATACCCTGCATTGTGACTGTATGCCTTCCACAGCACTGTTCCTCTCCATCAAATATGATTTAAGAACACTGTTACACATAAGTCTCAGCATCTACATTGATAGTCTGCAGGGCAGAGCCTTTCAGAGGCCTTCTGTCTAAGGTTCCTAACTTATTTCCTGTTTTCTTCTTCTGGTGTCCATCCTCTTTGCCATTCGGATGGGGATTGAACATTTTACTCAGGGTCCTCTCTCTTGATTAGTTTCTTTAGATGTACAGATATTAGTAGGTTTATCCTATGTTATATGTCTATATGAGTGAGTATATATCATGTGCATCTTTCTGCTTCTGGGATAGCTCACTCAGGATAATCTTTTCCAGATCCCACCATTTACCTACAAATTTCATGATTTCCTTGTTTTTTATTGCTGAGAAAATATTCCATTGTGTAGATATACCACAATTTGTGCATCCATTCCCCCACTGAGGGACATCTGGGCTGTTTCCAACTTCTGACTATTACAAATAAGGCTGCTACAAACATGGTTGAGCCACCCTTCACAATAACCACTAATAACATAAAGTACCTTGGAGTGACAGTAACCAAACAATTGAAAGACTTATTTGAGAAAAACTTCAAGTCTCTGAAGAAAGAAATTGAAGAAGATCTCAGAAGATGGAAAGATCTCCCGTGCTCATGGATTGGCAGGATTAACATTGTGAAAATGGCCATCCTGCCAAAAGCAATCTACAGATTCAATGCAATTCCCATCAGAATACCAACTCAATTCTTTACAGACCTTGAAAAAAAGATTCTCAGCTTCATATGGAGAAACAAAAAACCCAGAATCTCCAAAACAATCCTGTACAACAACAGATCATCTGGAGGAATCTCTATCCCCGACCTCAAGTTGTACTACAGAGCAATAGTAATAAAAACTGCATGGTATTGGCACAAAAACAGAAAGGAGGATCAATGGAACCGCATAGAAGCCCCAGAAATAAACCCACACACCTATGAATACTCGATTTTTGACAAAGAAGCCAAAACCATTCAATGGAAAAAAGACAGCATCTTCAACAAATGGTGCTGGTCCAACTGGATGTCCACATGCAAAAAAATGAAAATAAATCTATATTTATCACCCTGCACAAAACTAAAGTCCAAGTGGATCAAAGACCTCAACATAAAACCAGATACTCTAAATCTGTTAGAAGAAAAAGTGGGGAACAACCTAGAACTCATTGGCACAGGAGACAACTTCCTGAACAGAACACCAACAGCATAGGCTCTAAGAGCAACAATCAATAAATGGGACCTCATGAAACTGAAAAGCTTCTGTAAAGCAAAGGACACTGTCATCAAAACAAAACACCTGCCTACAGATTGGGAAAGAATCTTCACTAACCCTTTATCTGACAGAGGACTAATATCCAGTATATACAAAGAACTAAAGAAGCTGAAAAGCAGCAAACCAAGTAATCAAATTAAAAAATGGGGAACAGAGCTAAACAGAGAATTCTCGACAGAGGAATATCGAATGGCAGAGAAACACTTAAAGAAATGCTCATCGTCATTAGCCATCAGGGAAATGCAAATCAAAACCACCCTGAGATATCACCTTACACCCATCAGAATGGCCAAGATGAAAAACTCAAGGGACAACACATGCTGGAGAGGTTGTGGAGAAAGGGGAACCCTCCTCCACTACTGGTGGGAATGTAAACTGGTACAACCACTCTGGAAATCTATCTGGCGCTTTCTAAGACAATTAGGAATAGTGCTTCCTCAAGACCCAGCTATAACACTGCTAGGTATATACCCAAAGTTTGCTCAAGTACACAAAAGGGATATTTGCTCAACCATGTTTATAGCAGCTTTATTTGTAATAGCCTGAACCTGGAAACAACCCAGATGTCCATCAGCGGAGGAATGGGTACAGAAATTGTGGTATTTTTCACAATGGAATACTACTCAGCAATCAAAAAGGAGGAAATCATGAAATTTGCAGGCAAATGGTGGGATCTAGAAAAGATCATCCTGAGTGAAATATCCCAGAAGGAGAAAGAGAAACACGGTATATACTCACTTATATAGACCTATAAGATATGATAAACATAATGAAATCTATACACCTAAAAAAGATAATCAAGAAAGCTGACATGGGGTAAGATGATCAATCCTCGTCTAGAAAGACAGATGGGATGTGCATTGAACATATGACAGGAGTCTACTGAGCGCATTTGAAAGACTCTAACTAGCAGTGTTTTCAAAGCAAAGACTCATGACCAAACCTTTGGCAGAGTATAGGGAATCATAAGAAAGAAGGGGAGTTAGTCTGATGAGGAAAGGATAGGAGCTCCACAAGGACCAAATATAGCTGGGCACAGGGTCTTTTCTGAGACTGACATGCAACCAAGGACCTTGTATGAATGTAACCTAGAATCTCTGCTCAGATGTAGCCTGTGGTAGCTCAGTAACCAATTGGTTTCCCATGGTGAGGGGAACAAGGACTGTTTCTAACAGGAACTCAATGACTGGCTCTTTGGCCTCCCCACCCCCCAGGGGAGGAGCAGTCCTGTTAGGCCACAGAGGAGAGCTTTGCAGCCAGTCCTGAAGATACCTGATAAAACAGGATCAGATGAATGGGGAGGAGTTCCCCCCTATTGGTGGACTTGGCAGGGGGCATGGTGGAGATAAGGGAGGGAGGGAGGGACTGGGAGGGAATGAGGGATCAGGACTAGGCTGGGATACAGAGTTAGTGGAATGTAACTGATAAGAAAAAAATAAAATAAAAAAAAGAAACCTAAAAAACAAACAAACAAACAAACATGGTTGAGCAAATGTCCCTATTGTGTACTTGAGATTCTTTTGGATATATACCTGGGAGTGGTATAACTGGATCTTGAGGAAGCGCTATTCCTAGGCAATCTTTGGGCAGAGTGCAGGGAATCTTAGGAAAGAAGTGGGAAACAGTAAGATCTGGAGAGGATAGGAACTCCACAAGGAGAGCAACAGAACCAAAAAATCTGAGCACAGGGTTCTTTCCTGAGACTGATATTCCAATCAAGGACTATACATGGAGATAACCTAAGACCTCTGCACAGATATAGCCTATGGCATTTCAGTATCCAAGTGGGACAATGCAGCCACTCCTGATGAGACCTAATTGACTAGGATCAGAAGGAAGGAAAATAAGTCCTCCCCTATCAGTGGACTTGGGGAGGGGCATGCATGCAGAGGGTGGAGGAAGAGAGAGATTGGGAGGGGAGGAGGGAGGAAACCACAGGGTGGATACAAAGTGAATAAAGTGTAATTAATAAAGAAAAAAATAGAAAAAAAAAAAAGAACGCTATTACACACTCAAGCCAGAGAATTACATGTGTATAGGAGACATTTTCTTTTTCATGCTTCTGAGCCATGGGATGGATATCAGTGTAGTCAGGAGAATATAAATAAACATGTGACTATCCTCGTTACAGAAGACACTTGACATCCAACCTGTGGACACCCTCTCAATCATTTCCACACTATTTGCTTCTTTTGTTTTTCAAGAGCTAAATAATGAACAAGAATTAACATTATTCTATGTTTCTTCAAAGTAGGTTCCTCTAAATTAGAAAAGCACAAAGAACCCAGAAATTAACATATGTTAAAGAACACTGTAAAATGTCATTGTCTGGAAATAACAAAAGTAGCATGAAGATTTTCTTTGACCTTGTAGATTCTTATAATGAGTGACTTTGATGTCAATGCTCCATGAAGCACTTTCTGAAGCTTTGGGATATGAAAAAGTGTCTGTTCTTGAACGTGGCCTTAGGGTGCTTTTAATATTATGACAGCTACGTTTTAGTTTTCCAAACTCAAACAGGGTAATCAAGACCCATGCTGGAACATGTTAGGTGATTGTCATAGGGAAAAACATCCTATCTATGAGAGAAAAATTACAGGAGAGCGTGAATAAGATAGTTCCCCGTTCATTTGAATGAAAGGACTAAGTCACTGTAGCGGCTACTATGCAGCTATGAATAGATAGGTGATGTAACTTATCAAATCTTATGCTGATATACATTTAATTTTATTCCTTTTAAATATCATGTATTTTATTATTCAACTACAATCCTCTGGTTAAATGAAGGAGCTTGCTATGTCCATCTGTTACACAGAATATACATCTTCAGAGAATAGAAGAGAAAGAATTGCTCTTGTATGCCAGTTCACACTTCCTTCGAGTGAAGAAGTACGGTCTCAAATATAAATCGAATCAAACTTTCCTCTTTAGTTACATTACCTCTTTCTACATATCTCAAGCCTGTATCTCTAGATAAGGGGAGTGATGTCTAGTTAGTTTCCAAGTAGCCTTGGAAAGCTTGTAGAGACAATGAATAATTCTTGAGCATGGTGGGGAAACATGAAATCAGAACAGTAACACAAAATTTAATTTCTTATTTAAAATTAAATTAAATAGAAAACAATGGTTTTCTATTTAAAGTCTTGTTCTCAATTTTAAAAAAATCCATATGCTATTTTGTAAATATACATTATTTGAAAACCAGAAATATGTCCATGATATTTTGCATGAAATTTTGAAGATTTTGTTTCATGTAAAGTTTGGATTTGTGAATAAAACCATGGTTGAACAAAATATATGAGTCTTTGGCTTTAAATTTTAAAAGTGTAACTATTCACAAAAATACGACTAATCTTACTGGGAAAAGAATAAGTTTAAAAGACACATGATGAGAATCTTCTGCATGTCTTCATTATGCAAACCCAAATTCCGTGACTCCAAGAGCACTGCTTAATTCTCTTCCATAAATCATTTCATGTAACAGCTGTTCTCCATGTTCATCAGACCACAGCAGACCGGAAAGTTGCTATAAGCAGCCATCAGTCAAGGTTCTCTTCCAAGGTGCCAAAACAGGGTAAGAAAAAACAAAAAACAAAAATTACTCTATTGTTAACCTTGTGGAGTTCCCATACTCTCCAGGTATTTCCATCTCTTTTTTCTTCTATAAGGATTCCAGCACTCTGCCCAAAGTTTGGCTATGAGTCTCAGGATCTCCTTCAATACCCTAGTGGGTATTTCAGAGGTCCTCTGTGGAAGGCTCCTGTCCTGTTCCTTGTCTTCTACTTCCGATGTCGATCCTCTTTGCCCTTTTGAATGGGGATTAAGCCTCTTCCCTACGGACCTCTTTGTATTTTAGCTTCATTATAGCTATAGATTTTAGTATGTTTATCCTAATTATATGGCTACTATCCACTTATAAGTGAATATATGTCATATGTGTCTCTCTGCTTCTGGGTTACCTCACTCAGGATGATCTTTTCTAGTTCCCACCATTTGTCTGCAAATTTCATGATTTCCTTGTTTTTAACTGCTGAGTAGTATTCCATTGCGTAAATGTACAATTTCTGTATCCATTCCTCCGTTGAGGGACATCTAGGTTGTTTTCAGATTCTGGCTATTATGAATAGAACAGCTGCAAACATGGTTGAGCAAATGTCCTTATTGAATGAATGGTGGGGCATCTTTTTGATATATGCCTAGGAGTGGTATAGCTGAATCTTGAGGTAGCACTATTGCTAATTTTCTGAGAAAGTGCCAGATTGATTTCCAAAGTGGTTGTACAGGTTACATTCCCACCAGCAATGGAGTGTGTGTGTGTGTGTGTGTGTGTGTGTGTGTGTGTGTGTGTACATTCTTGTGGACACTTACATACACACACATATATGGCCCTCTTTATGCACATATTTATGCATGTATCTAAATGCATATTATATATTCATGTATGTATATGCATGAAGAGGGCTTAAGAGTCTCTGGAACTGCAGTAATACTCCATTATGAGTTGCCTGCTGTGAGTTAGTTCTGGAGCTCAGACTCATTTTCTCTGAAAGAATAGTGAGAGTGTCTTTAACCACTGAGTTGTCTTACTAAGCAATTCAAAAAATGTTTTTCTTGAAGTTTTTTTTTCTAAATCAAAGAAATTAGTTGTATAATAAAGCTTTGAGTAAGAATTATTAAGAATAAATGGTCCAAATATCCAGGTATAAAGATAATTACATACAGTATATAGAAAAGTTAATTAGTAAAAAAATTGAAATAGTTAACAGTAGTTAAGATAAAATGTCTCTCATACTGTATATCTTAAAAATATTCATTTCTGTTAATGTTGAGAAAAGTTTGAGTAAGGTAAATCAGGCAATGTTTAACTGGTTCCTGCTGGCTATCGTTGATTCTCTGTATTAATCATATCATGTTATATTCTCAGCCCAAGGTTGGGTAATGCAGAGGTATTTTCCTTCAGGTATATGATCATTCTGTTATTCTCTTTGTATTGCATCATTCCTGCTAAACACTTTGCAACTTTTATGACACTCATTGTATCCAGTGGTTTCAACACGCCATGGCCTTATCTCTGTCACAAACATTTTTATAACTCAATGCAATGTTTACTGAGGTATAGGTAAGACTCCCTAATTCTTCTTACAGTGAATATGTGATACAGAATTCTTTTATTTTTTTATACTTAGACAAATAAAAAAGTACATGGAGTTTTACAGTGATCTGAAAATCAGATCTCATCTGTTCTTACCACCATTCATTTATTTTTAAAGAAAACACTCTTTAATATTTTTAAAATTTATTTTAATTTTATTTTTATTAATTACAGCTTATTCAGTTTGTATCCCAGCTGTAGTCCCCTCCTCCACCCCTCCCAATCCTACCCCCCTCCTCTTCTTCTCCTATGCCCCTCCCCCATCCAATGATAGGAGAGGTCCTCCTCCCCTTCCATCTGACCCTAGTCTATCAGATCACATCAGGGCTGGTTTCATTGTCTTCCTCTGTGGACTGGTAAGGCTGCTGCCCCTTCAGGTGGAGGTGATCAAAGAGCCAGCCCCTGAGTTCATGTCAGAGACAGTCCCTGTTCCAATTACTGGGGAATCCTCTTGGACACTGAGCTGCCATGGGCTACATCTGTGCAGGGATTCAAGGTTATCTCCCTGCACGGTCATTGTTTTGAGTATCAATCTCACAAAAGACCCCTGTGCCCAGATTTTTTGGTTCTGTTGCTCTCCTTGTGGAGCTCCTGTCCCCTCCAGGTCTTTCTGTCTCCCCCTTCTTTCATAGGAATCCCTGAATTCTGTCCCAAGTTTGGCTATGAGTCTCAGCCTCTGCTTTGATATCCTGCTGGATAGTCTTTCAGAGTCCCTCTGTTATAGGTTCCTGTTTTCTCCCTCTTCTGATATCTGTCTCATTTGCCTTTCTGAATGAAGATTGAGCATCTTACCCAAGGTCCTCCTTCTTGCCTAGCTTTTTTAGGTGTACAGATTCTAGTTATGATTATCCTATATTATTTATCTAATATCCACTTTTAAGTGGTCTTTTAAATTACAACTTTCTATTTACACAAAATCATGCTCTGTAAAGTATGTCCTTGTTGTATAATAAAGTCTTGATATTTTTGGCTGAGGTTATGTGCTTCAATAAAGCCTGTCTCCATCACTTTTCTTTCCTTTTCCTTGCATATGAAAGCCAGAAAATATGCAAATGGTTGTTATTCTTACTATAATTTAAATTTATAAATGTGTCAGAAAATTGAATATTTTTAAAAAGCATGTGATTTATTATTGTGTGTTAGTGTATATGAATGTGTGTGTGTGTGTATGTATTCATTCACTTGTTAGGGTACATTTGTGCCACAATCCCCAGTTTGTTTGTGTCGAAGTTTTTCATGTCCATCACTGTGTATTCCAGGAACCCTAGCCTGACAATTTTCACAGTCTCATGTCTCTACTTCTCATCTTACTAGAGTAGTGCTGAGAATACATACATATACCACAGTGTTTGGAATTTAGATGGGTGTCAGAAATCAAAACAGAAGTTCTCTGAGACCCTGAAGAAGTACTTTTGAACAGGACTGCTCCCTGACCTACCCTTCTCCAGTTCTATTTGAAGATAGTTCTTGTCAGAGTGGGTGATCAAGACACAGCTCTGATTATCGCTAGTACCAAATAACACATTGAAAGTCTGAGGGCACCAAAACTTACAGATATATGTGGTCTTGTTGCCCTTCATAAATGAACATGGTCCTCAGGCCCTCAATGTGATGAAAAGTTCACTTCCAGGTCACAGCCCTAGATATACTCTTCTGTGTCTGGTGGAAGACTGAAGGACTCTTCCATCTTTCATCTTAATCTCAAGACACTGAAGTTTTCTATGCATTTTACAACATAGGGCAGAGGTATCCAAAAGTCTGTGCTCACTCACAGGCCTGCATTACCACCCCAGGCACCTCCATCTCTTTTCATTATTGGTAGGTATGAATCTCAGGCACTTTCCTCCACCCTCACTCTGTACATTTCTATGCTTATCCCTCCTACCTCTTCCTCTGTGTCACCTACCTATTAAAAATGTAGTGCCTATGGATGATTATTTCCCTGGCAGGAAATGATCCTTGCTCCACATTGTGTTGCCTGATATACTCAGGTGTGTATATACCCATGGAGAAGGATGGGTCTCTGGGGAGCCAGCCATTTGCCATTAACTTCTGTAACAAGTCCATAATGTGGCTTCCAGTTTGGTATATTCTAATCAGCCATCTGGCAACCAGATTATACCATTGGTGATTCCATGCTTATTATTGCTCTACCTGGCTAGTAGCTGAACTTTGAGGCCTAACTCTGGGATACTGCTACTAGTCATTTTCACTGTTTTGATATGAATGCTTCTGAAAGTTTGTTTTGTTTTGTTTTGTTTTCTCACAATTGTGTGATGGCTCTGGGGAAATCTCTTCCTGGTTTTACTGACTGTTTTATGGGCCACCTTTTTCACTTGTAGACTCAAAGGATCGAAAACAGGGGCAGAGGCCAATCTCTTTGGCAGACACAGCTGAGCATTTTGAACCAACCCTTTGCCCCATTCCTTTTCTCTAGAATTTATGTATGCTTTTAACATTTTATTCCCCTTGGAAGTGTTTGGCCAAAGGTTCACAGAAAGGATATGCCCAGAAATCTTGCAGCTCATTTGGATGTATCAGATTTCTAGTTAGGTTCAGAGATGTATTCATCCAAGAAAATAACTTCTGAGGAGAACACGGTACCCCTGGTTATTAACTAATTGAATAATATTATCTTCTTACATAGACTTCCATTTATATTTTAAACTAATAATTCAAAGTCCTTAGGAAAAAATATCTATTTTTTATATTGTAGGCCATGGACACCAGGCTTAGTGATGTGTAACAACTTGCTTATGGCCTTATATTTTGTGACTAATGGACAAAGAGTTTAAATTTGATGTGTGCAAATAAAATGTATTTTATCCAACCAAACCATATCATGAATGTTTACAGACTACATAGCTTAAAACTATCAGGTTATAAAAAATGTGAACTAGCAGGCAAAAATATATTTGTAACCTAATAAATCTGTTTTCTGTGTTAAGGCCCTGTATAGAATATTAGGAAGAAATTTGCAGCAAGGAGAAGGATTAAGGACAGAGCTGGGTGAACCTCTGAGGACAGCCTGTGCTCAGTGTTATTAAGGTCTCTGGGTGATCTTCATGATACTCTAACAGCTGATGATGATGCGGAAGAAAAGAAGGTAGAAGAAACAATAAAGTACCTATTTGAAATGTTATTGTCCTTCTTTCTAGCAGATTTAATTGTTGGCTCAAACACTGAAAACCATCAGAAAATTTCTATCATTACAAAGTTGTAAAATTAATGAGAATCAATGTCCTCAGAATGTGCTTTTATTTTGCTCATACAATGAATACAATCCACTTAAAGTCTTTATTACAGAACGGAAACACAAGTTTTGAAGAGCTACAAACATCTGTGCCCTGCTATTCTGAAGAGTGCTGAACACATTTAAGCAAACAAACAGCCTCTTGCTGGTCTTCAGGGAGTCATGTGGTTAAATAGCTCCAAGTGGTACAGTGTTGAGTTATTTCAACTTTATATCACTGACCGTATTGTGACAAACGTCACATTTCTTTTCCTAAATTTTAGTTCTACATAACTTTTTCTGTTTTATTTTTTGTACCATAGCACAGGTAGAATACTTTTATATCAATTGCTTAAAAAAATAATAATCACTAATAGTTTTCTTCATCATTTGGATATTTGGTTGGTAAAAAAGAAAGTACTTTTCATTTATCTGTAAATCATGAATACAGAGAATTCACTTCAATGGTAGAGGATAGTAAGATATAAACTAGTGAATAAAATAATACATGAATAAATGCAATGTCATTCTCCACAGTGTATCTGCAGCCACAGAGATTACGCTAGATGGTCCTGTGCCCACACACACAGGCAGCACTAAGTGGACTCTGTGATGCTAGAAAAGAGTATGTGAAGCTGAGAGAGAAAAGAATGCCAAACACAGCAATGTCCCATTACCTACACATACTTAAAAATCAATTATGACTTTAACTGGAATATTTAATATTTAATGTCATTTACTTAATTCTTTTTTCTTTTTTATTACTTTTTTAACTTTTATTAATTATACTTTATTCACTTTGAATCCCCCTATAAGCCCCTCCCTCTCCGCTCCCAATTTCACCCTCCCTCCTTTTTGTTCATGAAAGCCCCTACCCAAGTCCACTGATAGGGTAAGTCCTCCTCTCCTTCCTTCTGATCTTGGTCTATCAGATCTCATCAGGGGTGGCTGCATTGTCATCTTCTGTGACCTGGAAAGGCTGCTCCCTCCTCAGGGGGAGGTAATCAAAGAACAGGCCAATCAGATTATGTCAGAGGCAGTCTCTCTTCCCATTACTATGTAACCCACTTGGACACTGAACTGCCATGGCTACAACTGTGCAGGGGTTCTAGATCATCTCTCTAGGTACTTGGTTGGAGTATGAGTCTCTGGAAAGACCCCTGTGTTCAAATTTTCTGGTTTTGTTGCTCTCCTGGTGGACCTCCTGTCTTCTCCAGCTCTTACTATTTCCCACTTCTTACATAAGATTCCATGCACTGTTTCCAAAAGTTTGCTATAAGTCTCAGCTTCTGCTTTGATAGTCTGCAGGGCAGAGCGTGTCAGAGGCCCTCTATCGCAGGTTCCTAACTTGTTTCCTGTTTTCTTCTTCTTCTGGTGTCCATCCTCTTTGCCATTTGGGATGGGGATTCAGCATTTTAGTCAGGGTCCTCTCTCTTGATTAGTTTCTTTAGATGTACAGATTTTAGTAGGTTTATCCTATATTATATGTCTCTATGAGTGAGTATATACTGTGTGTGTCTTTCTACTTCTGGGACAGCTCACTCAGGATGATGCTTTCCAGGTCCCACCATTTACCTGCAAATTTCATGATTTCCTTATTTTTCATTGCAGAGTAATACTCCATTGTGTACATGTACCACAATTTCTGCATCCATTCTTCAGTTGAGGGGCATCTGGGGGCTGTTTCCAGCTTCTGGCTATTAAAAACAAAGCTGGTACAAACATGGTTGAGCAAATGTCCTTATTGTGTACTTGAGCAAATTTTGGATATATGCCTAGGAGTGGTATGGCTGTATCTTGAGGAAGCGCTATTCCTAGTTGTCTGAGAAAGCGCCACATTGATTTCCAGAGTGGTTGTACAAGTTTACATTCCCACCAGCAAGGGAGGAGCGTTTCCTTTTCTCCACAACCTCTCCAGCATGTGTTGTCACTTGAGTTTTTCATCTTGGCCATTCTGATGGGTGTAAGCTGAAATCTCAGGGTTGTTTTGATTTGCATTTCCATAATGGCTAATGACGATGAGCATTTCTTTAAGTGTTTCTCTGGCATTCAATATTCTTCTACAGAGAATTTTCTTTTTAGCTCTGTTCCCCATTTTTTTAATTGGATTACTTGGTTTGCTGCTTTTCAGCTTCTTTAGTTCTTTATATATACTGGATATGAGTCCTCTGTCAGATAAAGGGTTAGTGAAGATTCTTTCCCAATCTGTAGATTGTTGTTTTGCTTTGATGATGGTGTCCTTTGCTTTACAGAAGCTTTTCAGTTTCATGAGGTCCCATTTATTGATTGTTGCTCTTAGAGCCTGTGCTGTTGCTGTACTGTTTAGGAAGTTGTCTCCTGTACCAATGAGTTCTAGGGTCTTCCCCACTTTTTCTTCTAACCGATTTAAAGTGTCTGCTTTTATGTTGAAGTCTTTGATCCACTTGGACTTTAGTTTTGTGCAGGGTGATAAGTATGGATCTATTTTCATTTTTCTACATGTAGACATTCAGTTAGACCAGCACCATTTGTTGAAGATGCTATCTTTTTTCCATTGTAATTTTTCTTAATTTTTGATTATTGAATGGAAATATAATCACTTGCCAGTTGCAGTAGCACAAGGCTATAATCCCAGCAATCAGGAAGGCAAAGGAATTGGGACCTCAGTGAGTTTGAAGCCAGCTTCATCTACAATGTCAATCAAGGACAGCCCAGGCTACACAGAGTAACCCTGTCTCAATAAAACAAAATAAATGGGAATATGCTTCCCCTTTCCTTCCCTCCAATTCTCTTCATGGCCCATCTTGCTTGGAACACACACACACACACACAAGCACACACACTCAGGTATGTATATAAACACACACCTTACTCTCCCTATTTAGTGTTACTCATAAGTATTTGGTTTTAGGGATGGCCATTTTGTATTGAGAAACCAAATAAGGGACTCATTCCTGGCGAAGCCTATTCCTCCTGCTGGCCTTAGTCCTTAGCAGCATGTAGTTATGTGTCTGGGGATGGAGCCCCATGAGATATCTTCCTTCTATATTAGCATGTCTACTGGCATTGCCCTTGTTCAGGTATTTTTAAACAGAAAAGTTATTGAGACAGTCATGGATGACACTTCCCTTTCATTTCTAGGAGTCACAACTTCACAGTATAGCAACCCAAACTAGATGATCAAATTAATAAACTATTTTTTTAAATGTGATGTTAATACACAGCATTCAGATGGGTAACTTATTATCATTTTAGCTGAAAATAATTGTGTATAATGATGTTCCAATGCAACACAAAGGGAATTATTGTCAATTTACATACAAATTATAGTTAATAATGTAGACCTTTTCAAAAAAATGCAGCAAGAATCAATTTCATATACTTCATATAAGCTAACCAGAGTTTAAGTTAAGTTCAATTTTAATTATTTTTTTTATTTTTAGGGTTTTTTTAATTTATATTTTTATATTAATCACAGGTTATTTACTCTGTATCCCAGCCATAGCCCCCTATCTCATTCCCTCCCAATCCCACCCTCCCTCCCTCATCTCCTCCCTGCCCCTTTCCATGTACATTGATAGGGGAGGTCCTCCTCCCCTTCCATCTGACCCTAGTTTATCAGGTATCTTCAGGACTGGCTGCAATGTCCTCCTCTTATTGAGGAATGCATATTTTAGTTTTAGGACATGTTTCATGGTTTACATCTGCAATGTATTTCCCAGGCTCCTGGTTCGTTGTGCTGTTGTAAAAACTCAAGAACTTTTGGAGGAGGGCCTGGTCACTAGAGTGAATCTTAAATAGTTAATGCCTATCCATAATTCTTGGTCAGCCTCTGTTTACTATCTGCCACCATACAAACAAGGCTCCATTGTGTGATCCACCGCATTATCCTCCTTTAAGCCTTTGTTGTTATTTTTACAAGTATGAGAAAAGGATCTAATGTAATGTATCATAATGATAGGACTCAATGTTCAAAAGATTATTTTGAAAATGCTCTTGAGGATAGATTTTTCCCTTTTGATATGATAGTTTTATTACCATGGTTATTGAGCAGAATGATACAAATTGCACATGCCTTGATACTTCTAAAGATGGGAGATTCTGAAAAAATTCTGGTTGTGAATGAATGTCAATATTCAGAGAGATTCCTGGTTAGGAATGTCGTTTCTGGCATATGATTCTATTCCATGTAGATTCCAGGGTTACATTTGACTCAAAGTGCAGTGCTTAATACAGAAGATAAGTTAGATAAAGACAGAAAGCTACTTTAATATACTATAAAGTCTCAGTATGTGATGTTCAGTCATCATTAAAACATTTAGTTTTAAATTTTCAAGCTTGAAAAGACAAATTGATTCCCTTGTTAGGAAATAATCTAAGAATTGATTGCTGTAAGTAGTTTGTCTGTAAGAATGAGATGTCTTCTTCTGGAAATAAAACAATTTGAGAATATCTGAAAATAATGTAAACAATAATGGAAGGAGTGACAGGGGAAACTTATGGAATACTGACCAAACAAGTCTCCAGGAAGTTTACTTCATAAAAGAACTGAAGGAATACAATAGGAAATGTATAACCTGTTTCCTAATGTCTAAACAATGCTCATGTTGAAAAGGGTCTGAGGCCCACGATGCTGGTTTCTAATCACAAATTTAACCATGGCTTATGAAGTAAAAATATGAATTTAACTTTATTAAGTATATAATGTGTTACTGCCATGGTATGTAAGGGCTTTGCTTCTTCTTTTTATTTACACCCTTGGATGCCTATGCAATATTTATTATTGCAAGTACAATAATTTCTATTTTTGCTTTACTTATTATTCCTCTGATTTTCTTGGCTTTACTATTATAAGTCTTCATTCGAATTCCATTTTTAATTTTGATCATATCCAGAGGTAATGAAAAGAGATAAAACTCAAAATGAGTAATGTTCTGGCTTAATAATTTAGTTAACATTTTAATGATTGAGTAATTGTTTTCTTCGGGGTGTAAGTGCATTTTCCTGTATCAGCAGAACACAGTGCTAGAGCGTACATGTTAACTGAATGACTGTGAGAAGCGGACAGAGTGAAAATCAGTACAATGCTTTATCTTACCATTTTGACAAAATAAAAAATATATATCTTCAAAATATAAAATGAACAAAGCATTTCATGAGCTAACACATTCTTTATGTAACTATTATAAAATGTTACAAACATGAAAATATTTGAAAAATATTGTTATAGGTAAGTAAATTATTACTCCCGTTTCAAAGTTTACATAATAAAATCTAAAAAAAAAAAACCATAATTTCTACAAAACCATTAGTAGCAAGTGGGAAAGTATTATACAAAAACATAAATTGAAAATGTGGGTTACACTATGTTTGATTTGACCTCAGGCCCATTCCACAAGAAGAAATTCATAACAGATAGTGCTTGGGAAACCAATAACCAGAGACCAGTTAGCCCAGTGACATAGGCTAAACAAACACTGTTGGTCTAAAAAATAATTATTGATAAACTGATATTAATAATATCTGTTATGCTCCTAGACAAGGACCTCATCTATAATCATCAGAGAGGCTTCTTCCCAAAGCAGTTGGAAACATATACACAGATCCACAGCCAGACATCATGCAGAGAGGGACTCTTAATCGAAGGTCTGTATCAAATTATTCTCCCCAGAGCTTAGGAAATTCTACAGAGGAGGAGGCAGAAAGCGTGTAAGAGCCAGACAGGATAGAAACACCAGAAGAAAGCCCTTTGAATGAATTAAGTGAGGTGCATATGAGCCCCCCCCCAGAGACTGAATCAACAACCACAGGGCCTACATGATTCTGAACCATGTCCTCTGTGTATATAATAGTAACTTTTAGATTAGTATTTCTATGGGACTCTTGACTTTGAGAACAAGTAGGCCTCTGTTTCTAATTCCTGCTCTTTCGATTTCTTTTCTCCTTTTGGATTGCTGTGTCCAACTTCAATATGATGGGTTTTGTTCCCCTTATTATATTTTATTTTTCCATGCTTGGTTGCTATCTCTTAGATTCTAAAAGTGCTTCTTAACCTGTAGGTCATGACCACTTTAGGAGTCAAATGAACCTTTCATAAGGGTTATCTAAGACCAAGGGAAAACACAGGTATTTACATTTTAATATTTAGCAGTAGCAATAACTACAGTTACAACAACATGAGGAACTGTATTAAAAGGCTGCAGCACTAGGAAGGTTGCTGTTTAGAAGCATTTCATTTCTAATGAGTGACAGAAAGAGTGTGGAGGTGGGAGGAGGTATAGATGGGAAGGAACTTGGAGGAGTAGGAGAGAAAATCATGATCGTGATATTTGTTAAAAACAAACTATAGTTTTTTAAATTAAAATTGAATCATCTCTCCTCCTCACAATATATATATATATATATATATATATATATATATGATTGGTGTAGAATATAGAGAGCTGAAAATCATTGAAAGAAAACTTGATAACAATAACTGTTTGAGGATATTGTGTTTATCCACTTCTATTTTTTTTTCATTGTACTTTTAATGTTCCAACTCCCTGAGAAAGATTTCAGATAATATAAGTTTGGCTTCTCTTAAAATGTCCCTACAAATATTCAAAATGGAACTAATTACTGCTCTTACCTTGGTAATACTAGAACCCAAAGAACCTTTAAGTGCACATGGAAGAGAGAAAATTGCTTTTGGAGTCCTCACTTGAATGCTGGAACTAGGCACTCACCCATAGTAGACATGTGGTAGCTACTCACTACCTGTTAAAAATCCTAGGTCTAGTAGCAAAGAGAGAGTCCCCAGGTCTGCAAACTTTGGTTTCGTTGGCCCTGTTTGTTGTAGAAGCCTCCAGGCTAAAATGGGAAAAAAAATCACTGTATTTACATGCCAAACAGGTGTTAAATATACGAAACTCTGAGGTTTTCACTTGACATCTGTTGACTATGTATGCACATGTAAGAGTCTCCTTTAGAAAGCCACAGAGATTAGTTTGATACTTTGTTGAATTCTATTCCCTAATGAGTTACTGACATACTCCAATTTCTCCCACATATTAATATATCTGCCCAGAAAAGCCAAAAAAACAAACATAACACCAACCTATAGTGCTAGGCCAGACCTTCAGAACACCCTCTCTCTAGACCTTAGGGCACCAAGTTCACTGTTAATAGATACAAAGTGGATGAGGCCTGGGAATTAGTGTATATAATCACCATCAGCAGCCTTACAGAGAACACTGACTCCAGTTGCTTGGTAGACAATACCACAACAACACAATTGAGCTGGATATTTTGTTCTCTCTATACTCCTCATCTAAGAAGAAAATGTGGTTTCTCAAATGGTTTGTGCCAATGCCACCATTTGAGAAGAAAAGACAGCTACAAATATAACAAAAACACATGACCTTGAAGTTACAGCTTTGATGGAAATTATACAGATCCTGAAACAGGTGAAAGTTGTTCATTACAAGGCTCACCAGCAAAAAAGGACCAAGAGTCTCTCTGAAATATTAGACAACAAGCAAGCCTAAGGCACAGTTAGATTACTCACTCAGGAAGCCAGGAAGCCTTAACTTCATAGCATACTCTTCTTTGTCCCCAGTATACTCTAGAAGGCTTTCAGGGTGCTTTAATCAAATATTCATAACCAAAGTCTTGTTAAGAGTATCACACAATCAATTCTGCTTATCTGAATCTTGCTTGTATAAAAATATAAGCAGCCTCATCATTTGGTTTACCTTGGATATAAGACTATCTGCAACATAAATAAGAAAGTTATTTATGGACAAGGGGTTTGTGATCAACTTCTTGATCTTGTCCAACATACTTTTTTTGTAACTCCAGGAAGTCCTCACTGGCAATATATCAAAATTTTTGGCAAATTTCTTGATTCTATCTAACATACTGGCTGTAAATCCAGAAGACTTCTCTGACTTTCTCTACTCCTCCAGTTTATCAAAAAAAGTCTAACTACACACATGCACACATATATGCCTCTTCCCATAAAATGAAATAATCCATTGTCGAGAACAACAATATCTGATACACACACACACACACACACACACACACACACACACACAAACACTCATAATGGGTGTCTCACATGTCAGAGATTCATGAATATAAAGGTGTCAATATCCTCTGTCACAAATAGCATGTTCATCAGTAGTAGCTTCCTTTGTTAGTGGTTTGTTTATCATTTTTTGATAAGACACTTTGATATAGACATCAGGAGCTTATTTTGCCCAGATATAAACAAAGACACCCTGCCCAAAGTTTGGCTATGAGTATCAGAGTGCAGGGAATCTTATGAATGGAGGGTATATAGAAAGACCTGAAGGGAACAGGAGTACCACAAGGAGAAAAACAGAACCAAAATGATTGGGCCTAGGGTAGTTGGAGAGACCAATATTCGAACAAAGAACATGCATGGAGATAAGCTAGAACCCCTGCTCAGATGTAGCCCATGGTAGCCCAGTCTCCTAGTGGGTTCCCTTGTAAGGGGAACAGGGGTTGTCTCTGACATGAACTCAGTGGCTGCCTCTTTGATCACCCCTCAGCCCCTGGGAGGTACAACCTTGCCAGACCAGAGAGGAAGATGATGCAGCAAGCCTTGATGTGAGCTGATAGGCTAGGTTCAGATAGAAGGGGAAAAGGACCTCTCCTATCAGTAAACTAGGGGAAGGGCATGGGAAGAGAAGAGGGAGGGAGGGTGGGACTGGGAGGAGATGACGCAGGGACTACAGCTGGGATACAATTTTAGTTTTTAAAAATAAATTAAATTTAAATTAAAAAAAAAAAACCTTGACATCAGGAAACAATCCTACATTATATCTAAAGCCTATCATAAAACTTTATGATGCAATTTTCAAATGGTAAGAAGATCATAGGACTAATGATTTATCCAAGGCATTTCTAGGTCAATTGCATAATCTCACTTACTAAAAAAGGAAGAACACAAATTCTCCCTTTCTTGGCTAATATGAAGATAAATATATATCTTTTGTTGCTATTTTTTTATGTTTGTAGCGGAATAGAAAGATCAGGAAAGTTATGAGAACAAGGGGCCCCAAAGTATACTGTCAGAGAGAAAATTTTCTAAATTTTCATCTACCTAAGACCTTTTCTACCTTTCCAGATCTAAACCTTCAATGACATGAATATCACTAGAAACCCCATTCACTGCATAGAACATTTCCTATACCTCTTGTACCGCATAAATGAATGTTTAAGTGTATAATCTAGGTATCATTTCACAAAAATTAAATAGATGTAGACATTTTTACTTCTCCTATTTTAGTCACAGGATTGTATTAACCCTTTCAGGCTTCTGTCACAAAATGATATGTACTATGTGGCCTTAAACAATAAACATTTGTTCCTCACAGATCTAGAAGCAGGGAGCACTAAAAATGGCATTATGAATGGTTTTTCTTCTCAGCTTTCATATCTTTAAGACTGGCACATGATATAAATAACAGATTATCACTGAAGAAAAAAGGAACTCATCTCTTCCCCCTGAGCTTGGATATACAGACTGTGTTAGACTGTGAGTTAAGTCTTAAAGTTGAAATAAGTAAGGAGAATTTTATAAAAATGTGTATAAAAATCTTGTGATATAAATCCAGATTCTACTTTTATACATGTCTCATGCATTTCTTTCATCATGTCTGACTCAACCATTACATAAATGTAGTATTTTTTTTTCACTGTGACATAACAGCTTAAAATTTACAAAAGACAAAACATAGTGTCTTTTCAAAATTGGGTCTTTTCAATACCAAGAAAGTTCTGCTTCAAGAAAACATGTTTTCTTGAGGTTTCTTAGAGGTTTGGGCAAGCATTTTTTTTCTTAACAACTCCACACAGACACACACACACACACACACACACACACACACACACACACACACCAGGTATATCAGCTACCACCAGTGTGTCAGTGTGTTTCATGGCAATTTTATAATCCCTGGTTCAGCTGATTTGGTTGGTAAGTCAAAAATGAAAGGTGGGATGCTTACCTAAACCAGATGTAAAATACAATTAGTGGATAGCAGTGACCTGTTATACTTCATGGATGGCTGCGTGTGTTATATCCAAAATGTTTCCCAGAAGCCAACACACATTTACCCAACCTCACTGATGGCCCAGAGATTATCTGAAGCTGAAGGAACAGATGCTCTGAGTCTGTCACCTTCACAGCTGTTTATTTTTCCTCCAGAACTTGAAGCTTAGCTCTTTAATGGAGGGGAACACGCTAAATGCTTTCCAGCATATGTGATGTAGCATTCGTGCCCTTATGTAGAAACCTTCACTCTTGAGTCTGACATTCCTCAAAGGAAGGAATCTAACAAGATGATAACCATGAGCTGATAATGCTGCACAAGCTAACATGAGCAAATCACCTGCTGGTCTTAAACCTCGTTTAGATACTTAGGAGGATGAGATTGATCACTCCTACCCCCAAGGCATGGGCTTCACACAATTTTAAATAAGAGTCACAGGAAACTCACATCTAAATGGATATTTTTCTCTCTCAACTTCATACTGTCTGAAAATGTTCTTGGAATGCTTTGGTATGGAACTAATTTTTCCATATTGCCCATTGCATTCGTGTTTTCTGTACACAGCAATCAACACGTAGAAATTATCTTATGTGAGAAAGAGAATTCTTATCTGGATGTTTTTCAAAAAACATATTACATACTGCAGACATTGTAGGAATATGGAACGGAAGGGGCTGAATGCCACAGGATTTTGCATTTTCTAAGTTTACATAGCTTTTGAAATTGTTGTGCCTCATTAAAGTCATATGCTTCATAAGACAGGATGTCTACTTGGCTAAACGTATTTACAGTGTGTTGTACTGATTAGCAGACAGCATGAGCTGACTGCTTATGAATGGAGTCAGTACAATAAGATCTTCAAAGAAATACTTTTACTGTCTTTTTTGTTGATATGCTTAGAAGCAGGAAAAAATAGGTTTATTCTCAGGATATCACAGTGTTTTTTTTTTCAGAGATATAGAATAAATAATAAACTTGTTTCAAGTGCTGACCCTAGCTGAATGGTTCCTCATGAATAAGAGAAGGTTTCCATAGAGATTTGATACAGAAGTCCTCAAAATTTTATAAAAATGTAACATAACGTCATGAATAGTAAGTGGACATTAATTTAATTGTTTAATTTCCTGTGCATGATATTAACATACTCCCTCTTCCTAGGTAGAAATTATTTTTTATGAAGCATAGAAATTCAGACCGCAGGATTACTTGTCTCAGGAAGAAGGAAGTCTCAAAAGTCAGTCAACAACAGTGGACTGTATCAGGAGGCAAGTCAGCTTTAGGACACCAAGTCGGTATTACTGATAAAAGAAACAGCTCTTACCTTGAAGCAATGAAAAATGGTTTATTCTGCAACCAAATATAAATGAATGCACATGGCCCAAGGACACAGAGATAGGCTTCTACAAATATCATGTTCCAAGAAGTTTCATGGACTTTTTACAGTAACAGAAAAAAAAAAAATGAAACCATAAGACGACTCTTTTTAATTTAAACTTATCTTTAATATTTTATTTAATTTACATCCCTATTATAGCCCCCTCCTTCACCTCCTCCAGGTCCCACCATTCCTCCCTCTTCCCCCTAAACTCCTCCCCTAGTGCTCAGAAAGTGGGAGCCCTCCCCACTTTCTGACACAAGCCTATCAAGTCTCATCCAGACTGCCAACTTCCTCTTTCTCTGTGACCATGAAGATTGATATGTGCCGGGAGCCAAAGCTATCTACGGAAGCCTATGCCAAAGCAATCTAGTGAAGACAAAGGTATCTACGGAAGCCAAAGTCAATTAGTGAGCCAAGGCTATCTACGGAAGCCAAAGTCAAAGCTATCTAGTGGAGACAAAGGTAGTTACTGAAGCCAAAGCCAAATAGAGAGCAAAGGTCATTTAGTGGAGACCTAAAGCTATGTAGTGAAAGAGTTATCTAGACCCTAAATCATGGGTGATAGATTGTGAGGACATCCGTTTGTTAGAGCATCCGTAAGATATCTTTAGAAACCATCCTTATGGTATCTTGCAGGTACAATATTTAACCCATGAAAGCACTCTTCCTATTTCCTGCAGCAGAAGATTAACCTTCCCCCTTTCCTGCCTTCTCCCTATATAAGTTGGGTAAAAATTTCTAATAAATGGAAGCCTTGATCAGACAAACAGACTTGGCTTTCATTTCTTGTGTCTCTTGTCCGTACCCCACCCCCCCATTCCTTCCATTCTCCTCCCTTAGGAACCCACATTGAAGGCCCGGGGTCAGGGCATAGATATGCTTATTGGTTACATCTGAACAGAGGGCCTAGGTCCTCTCCATGTATTGTCCTTGGTTGGTGCATCAGTATTGGCAGAAACCCTGGGCCAGGTTTTGTTGGCTTTCTTGATCTCCTTGTTGAATTCATGTCCAAAATTCAAACCCAACAAACCAAATAATCCATTAAAAAAGAGGTACAGAGCTAAATAGAGAATTCTCAAAAGAGAATATCGAGTGGTGTAGAAGCAATTTAAAAAAATGCTCAATGTCCTTAGTCATCAGAGCAATGCAAATCAAAATGACTCTGAGATTCCATCTTCTACCCCTCAGAATGGCTAAGATCAAAAACTCAAGTGAGAGCACATGCTGAAGAGGAAGTAGAGAAAGGGGAACACTCTTCCACTGCTGGTAGGAGCACAAATTTGTACAACCACTTTGGAAGTCAGTCTGGTGGTCTCTCAGATAACTAGGAATACTGTTACCTCAAGACCTAGATATACCACTTGTGGGTATATACCTGAAAGGTGCTCCATCTTACAACAAGAATACTTGCTCAACTATGTTCATAGTGCATAATAGCCAGAATCTGGAAACAACCTAGATGTCCCTTAACCAAAGAATGGATAAAGAAAGTGTAATACATTTACACAATGAAATACTACTCAGTTATTAAAAACAAAGAAGTCATGACATTTTTTTTTTCAGGCAAATGAACAGAACTAGAAAAGATCATCCTGAATGAGATAACCTAGACCCAGAGAAACACACTTGGTATGTACTCACTAATAAGCAGAGACAATACAGAACAATCATACCACAATCCACTGACCTAAAGAAGTTAAATAATAAGGAGGACCCTAGGGAGAATGCTTAATTCTCATTCAGAAGAGCAAATAGAATAGACACCAGAAGTGATTGAAAAGAGGAAACAGGAGGTCTCCCACAGATGTCCTTTGAAAGAATTCATACAGCAGAGTATCCAAACATATGCTGAGACTCATATCCCAACTTTGGGCAGAATGCAAGGAGTCTTATGGAAGAGTTGAGGGATATATACTGTTATGTTCTAAGTATAGGTAGTACACAGCATAGCAGGAAAAACTCATGTAGACTTTAGATACTGACAGCATTATTAAGCTTTTTGGTTCGTGGAAACCAAAAGTCTGAACAGTCCAAAGAATGTATGTAAGGGTCACAAAGGTAGTAGGTCATATATAGAGGAAGGGAATAAATGTCCACCAACAGAGCTAAAGATGCACCAAGGTAATATGGCACTGGACTTGGCACATTCAACCTCTCCCTATCACCGATGCTCTAATAAGTCACTTAGCCTTTACAAATAGCTTCTTTCCAGGACCTCTTTTTCACAGTGTGTTGCAACTTTAGGTCTTCACCAACAGCCTTAGGGACCCAGACTCTCATTAAAGATTCTGAATTATTTTCCTTTATAAGGAAATTTTACCAGTTTCAAACTTCATGTCAAAGGAAACCTTCTTCTTCATTCCATTTTTTTTTCTCCAGGAATCTTATTTTTTTTGTGTTACCCCCTTGCTTGAAATTCTGCTGTATGGTGTCTGAGACCTTGGATTTGTGTCCTTAAGCTTTTTGCCAACCTGTCATACCAGCAACAGGCTGTCTTTGATGCACATGTTTTAATTTGTTTACATAATTATTTCCAGCTGTTAAGTGTTGCATTCACAACCTTTCTACCTCATTAAGTGCTTCCTATCATAGGTCAGTCTTTTGTTCCATGTGTTTAGATAGCCTCCTTTCCTTCCTATATGTAATATCTGAAAAGTTCTGCATAGCACCTGTTGCACACAAGGCCTCACAAGTAGCTGTGTAATGATTGGCCTTTACTGTCAACCTGACCAGAGTTATTCTCACCAAGGACACTGGTAAGGCACACTTCTGTGTCTCTGGAGAATTTCTTCAAAAGATCACCTGAAGGAGAAATAACCAACCTTAATATGGATGGCACCACTCAGCATGTCAGAGGATCCTCCAAAAATAAAAGAATAAGAGAAGAAAATGTGATCAACCACCATTGTTTTTCTCTGACTCTTGGTTAATAATTCTGCCTGAGTTGTTACACCCTCCTTGCTTTTTCAACTGGACCCTCCAAATATTGAGTCACAATAAAGTTCTTACCCTTCAGCAGACAGATGTGTGTGGATTTTCACATATGAATGCCATTCTTGAAACTCTGGAGAACATATACATCATTGTATATCATTTGAATCTGTCTCAACACTTTAACATAATCATATTCCATGCATCATCACATTAATTCAAGGACATAATTATCAATGGTTCTGGCAAATGTTTATAGAAAATATAAGTGTGGTGATTCATGTCTCTCATACTAGTACTGGGGAGCTTGATGCAATGGAATTGAATCTTGTGTTATAAGAATAGGTGCAATCAAATTATAGCAAAACTGAACTAAAGAGAAAAAAACAGAGAGAAAAAAGAAAATAAAAGATCAGAGCTGTAGATAAGGATAATCCTTAGACTGCTTCATAGAGATTATTAGAAAGTGGTTTGTAATTGTGTACAAACACAATGTAAGACACTCTGTGGTATCTTAATGGACTGGCAGGACAGATGAGTAATAGACAGAGCTTCCCTGTGGAGTCATCTTAATGACTTTACTTACTACTAGGGCTTTTTAAGATTTTGTTATTATTATCATTTATTACAATTTATTCAGTTTGTATCCTGGCTGTGTCACCCTCCTTTGTCTCCTCTCAAAACTGCCACCCCTTCCTCTTCTCCCCCCAAACCCTTCCTCTAGTCCACTGATAGGAGAAGTTCTCCTCCCCTTCCATCCGACCCTAGCCTATCAGGTCTCATTAGGACTGGTTGTATTGTAGTCCTCTATGGCCTGGCAAGAATGCACCCTCCCCCACTCAGGGGGAAGTGATAAGAAAGCCAGTCATTGAGTTCATGCCAGCGACAGTCCCCACTTCCCTTACTAGGGAACCCACTTGGAGACTGAGTGGCCATGAGCTATATCTTTGCAGGAGTTCTAGGTTATCTCTATGCATCAGTCTCAGAAAAGACCCCATGCACAGGTTTTTGTTTTTTGTTTTTGTTTGTTGTTGTTGTTGTTGTTTTGTGTGTCTCCTTGTAGAGCTTCTGTCCCCTCCTTTATATCTCCCTTTTCTTTGCTTTCATGTTCCTGAAGAGTGGTTTGTTGATATTAAGCATTTTCTACAAAACCAGAACTGGAGTTTTAATTGAAATGTGACCACATGGGAAGGGGCCAAGATGGTGGCACCGGGAGAACACCGTGTCTGAGAAGAGGAACAACACACTCCGTGCAGTGACCAGAAGACTAAACTCTGGGCCCTAAAACAACAGCAATCGATCGTGTTTCCCAGCTGAGGGGAGGCTTCCACGGCGTGGGAAGTGGTCGGGTCCACTCTCGGTTGCCCAGCCAGAACCCGGAAGAGAACCCGGCAACAATGCAGGCTTTGGGTCTCCGGGCTGGTGCCACAAGCCTGCTTGTCCCGATCAATTTCCCAGGCTGATTGGTGGGCACAAGGGGGCCTAAGGCTGGGAGTCCCAGTCGCAAAAAAACCCCATGGGGAAGGAAAGTTGCCAGACTGATCACGGGTCAACCAGTCTTTCCCTGGAGGGACTCTCCGACCACGGGTACCTGCCGCCATCACAATTGAGCTGCCACGCCTCACACTGATTGCAGCTGTGCGCCCAGCTCAAAATCCCTACTCCCTCTTCGGAGGAGGCAGGAGGCGTCCAGCAGAATCGGCCACAGACCACGTTGCCTGTACCCCAACCTGAGATCGGGGCTGAGAAAACCAAATCCTTTCGGGCACTCCCCCAAACGCCGCCATCACCCTGCCGCAGCGGAGCAGAAGGATAAAGAGGAGCACAGTGGCTTCACAGTGCCGGAACTCCAGTGCAGCCGGCCGCTCCTAGCAAACAAACTACAGCTCGGGATCTGGGACTGTGGTCATTCTACATGTCCTGAGATTATCCTGGGTCAGTGCAATAAGGTCTAGCAGCAAGTTCTATCACTGGTGCCCCCCCCCCGTCAGAAAAACACCGCCAGCTCAGGGCTCAGGATCTGACTAAGAAGCCCCAACCCCTGCTGGCACTCCCCTGAGAGCACCTCTATAAGCTTGTCCTAGCAGAGGAGAAGGTCAGAAAGGAAGGACAGAGAGGCAGCCTGCCAAGGACACAGCACCCTCTCTCCAGCGGCCCCTAGCAGAGAAATCCAAGCTCTGGATTTGAGGACACTCTACACTACCCGGTACTCTCTTGGGATCAGCAAACATAGATTCTACCACTAGGCTGCTTCTGGCAGAGAGATCTGGGCCTGGGATCTGGGATTGAGTACACTCACCCTAACTCTTTCCCGCGCCACCCAGAGACCAGTCAACATAACCCCTCCTGGCAGAGGGAAAGGACAAAGAGGCAGCACACAGGAAAGGTGGACACCGAGTCCTGCGGCCACAGTGTCACAGAGCTGACTGCTAGCCTACCCGTGCACTTCCGCAGCAGGACCAAAACAGAGAGTAGTGAGCAAGGGGAACCCCTGTGCATTCCAACTGGTCCTGCAAGAGAGTGAGTGAGCCTTCTAGGGAGAGATTGCGCCAGACCCAGGGCCTCTCCACAGAAGCAACAAGACGAGATCCCTGCCACCCACACTCCTAGTGTGGGCATCATAGGGATTCTTGGAATAACGACCCCAACATTGAAGCCTCTGCCTTGCAGGTCCATCAGGGTAATCCAGGCAAACAATCCCTGAATCTCAGTCAGAACTGCTTAATAGTGCCTTGCAGGCCACTGCAATAGTCAGAGAATCCGCACATTCACACTGCGCCCGCTAAAAGCGCACGCAAATAGAGCCAGCGTCACATTCTTTACTTAGGCAAAACTGAAAACACAGTGCACACTCCCAAACCAGTGAACCTCTCTCATCTTCCTGAAAAAACAGTCCAGAAAACAGAAAGAGAGGATCAGAGCCCAAACTACAATATCGAGGAACAAACAGTGAGGATTATAAATAACCAGATGGCTAGAGGCAGACATAAGAACACGCCCAACAAAAATCAGGACATAATGACCTCACTAGCAACCCAACAAAACAATGGACACTTCAATTCACTAGATATACAAGAAAACGACCTCAAAACTTTGTTTCTCCAGCTATTAGAGGCCCATAGAGATGAAATGAACAAAGCCCTCAGAGAAATAACCAAAGAGATCGAGACTAACCAAGAGGAAACAAATCGTGCTCTCAGAGAAATGACCACGAAAATTGAGACAAACAGAGAAGAAATGCACAAAACTCTCAAAGAAATGTCCACACAAATGAAGGCAAATAAAGAAGAAATAAACAAAGCTCTCATACAAATACAGGCAATTATACCCAAAGAAGTAGAGGCACAATTAGTGATACATAGAGAGGAAATGGACAAAAAAATAGAAGCTATCATCGAAAAGCAGGAGTCCACATTCAAACAGATGAAGGAAATGGTGCAAGACATGAAAACAGAATTAGAATCAATAAAGAAAACACAAATAGAAAAACCAGGAGCGGGAGAACATAGAGAAAAGATCAGGAACTACAAAGGTAAACATTACCAACAGAATACAAGAGATGGAAGAAAGAATCTCAGGAGCCAAAGATACACTTGCGGAAATTGACACATCTCTCAAAGAAAAAATAAAATCAGAAAAGTTCCAAACACAAAACATCCAAGAAATCAAGGACACCATGAAAAGACAAAACCTAAGAATAAGAGAAGTAGAAGAAAAAGAAGACATCAGGCTCAAAGGTACGGAAAATATTTTCAAGAAAAATATAGAAGAAAACTTTCCCAACATAAAGAAAGAGATGACCATAAACATACAAGAGGCCTACAGAACACCAAGTAGACTAGACCAGAAAATAAATTCTTCACGTCACATCATAGTCAAAACACTGAACCTACAAAACAAAGAAAAAATTCTAAAAAGCAGCAAAGGAAAAAAGGCCAAGTAACATATGAAGGTAGACCTATCAGAATCACACCAGATTTCTCGACAGAAACTATGAAAGCCAGAAGGGCCTGGACAGAAATCATACAGTCCTTAAGGGACCACAGATAACAACCCAGAATACTATACCCAGCAAAACTTTCAATCAACATAGACGGAGAATTCAAGATATTCCAAGACAAAACCAAATTTAAACAATATCTACATAGTAACGCAGCTCTACAGAAGTTACTAGAACGGAAACTCCAAACCAAAGAAAACAACTACATCGAAGGAAACAGAGGAAATAGATAACTACACAACAAAAAAAACCAAAAGAAGACAAGCAATGAAACTCAGTGACACCACCAACACCACATCTAAAGTAAGTAACAATTGTTGGTCACAAGTTTCTATCAACATCAACGGATTCAACTCCCCAATTAAAAGACACAGACTAACAGAACGGTTGCGGAAACAAGATCCATCATTCTGTTGCATCCAAGAAACACACGTATGCAACAAAGATAAATACTACCTCAGAGTAAAGGGCTGGAAAAATGTCTTTCAAGCAAATGGTTCCAGAAAACAAGCGGGAGTAGCCATCCTAATATCTAATAAAATAGACTTTCAACCGAAGTTAATCAAAAAAGATAAGGACAGCCACTATATTCTCTTCAAAGGAAAAATCCACCAAGAGAACATCACAATTTTGAATATCTATGCCCCAAATACAAGAGGACCTACATTCGTAAATGAAATAATATTAAAGCTTAAATCACACATTGATCCTAAAACCTTAATAGTGGGAGATTTCAACAATCCACTCTCACCAAGGGACAGATCAAATAGACAGAAAACAAATAGGGAAATAAAAACACTTACAGAGACCCTAAATCAAATGGACCTAATAGATATCTACAGATTTTTTTCATCCAAACTCAAAAGAGTATACCTTCTTTTCAGCACCGCATGGAACCTTCTCCAAAATAGACCATATAGTTGGTCATAAAGAAAGCCTTAACAGATACAAAAAAGATTGAAATAATCCTTTGTATTCTATCTGACCACCATGGACTTAAGCTGGACCTCAACAACAACAGAAATAACAAACAGCCTACACGCACATGGAAACTGAACAACCTGTTACTCAACGACAGCTGGGTTAAGGAAGAAAGAAACAAAGAAATTAAAGACTTCCTAGAATTCAATGAAAATGAAGGCACAACATACCCAAATTTATGGGACACATTGAAAGCAGTGCTCAGGGGAAAATTTATAACACTAAGTGCCTGCAAGAAGAAATTTGATACATCACATACAAACAACTTAATGGCCCAACTGAAAACCCTAGAAAAAAAAGAAGCAGATACACCAAAGAGGACCAGACGGCTGGAAATAATCAAACTCATGGCTGAAATCAATCAGTTAGAAACAAATAAAACTATTCAAAGAATCAATGAAACAAAAAGTTGGTTCTTTGAGAAAATCAACAAGATAGACAAACCCTTAGCCAAACTAACTAAAAACAGAGAGAATCTATCCACATCAACAAAATCAGAGATGAAAAGGGTGACATAACTACAGACATTGAGGAAATTCAAATAATCATTAGGTCATACTACAAAAGCCTATATGCCACAAAATTTGAAAACCTAAATGAAATGGACAATTTTCTTGATAGATTTTATCTTCCAACATTAAGAAAAGAGCAGGTAGAAAGAATGAACAGCCCTATATCCCCCAAGGAAATTGAAGCAGTCTTTCACAGTCTCCCCTCCAAAAAAAGCCCTGGGCCAGATGGTTTCAGCGCGGAATTCTACCAGACCTTCAAAGAAGTGCTCACACCAATTCTCCTCAAACTATTCCACAAAATAGAAACAGAAGGTACATTACCAAACTCATTCTATGAAGCAACAGTCACCCTGATACCTAAACCACACAAAGACCCAACAAAAAAAGAGAACTTCAGACCTATCTCTCTTATGAACATTGACGCAAAAATACTCAATAAAATACTTGCAAACCGAATCCAAGAACACATGAAAGATATCATCCACCACGACCAAGTAGGCTTCATCCCAGGCATGCAAGGGTGGTTCAACATACGAAAATCCATCAATGTAATCCACCACATACACAAACTGAAGGAGAAAAACCACATGATAATCTCCTTAGATGCCGAAAAAGCATGTGACAAAGTCCAACACCCATTCATGTTTAAAGTCTCGGAGAGATCAGGGATACAAGGCACATACCTAAACATAGTAAAGGCAATATACAGCAAGCCTATAGGCGACATCAAACTCAATGGAGAGAAACTTAAATCAATCCCAGTGAAAGCAGGAACAAGACAAGGCTGCCCACTCTCTCCCTACCTCTTCAACATAGTACTTGAAGTCCTAGCCAGAGCAATAAGACAACTAAAGGAGATCAAGGGGATACAAATCGGAAAGGAAGAGGTCAAAGTGTCACTATTCGCAGATGATATGATAGTATATATGAGCAACCCCAAGAATTCAACCAGAGGACTCCTTCAGTTGATAAATACCCTCAGCAAAGTGGCAGGATACAAAATCAACTCAAAAAAATCAGAAGCCCTCCTGTATACCAAAGACAAAAGGGTCGAGAAAGAAATTAGGGAAACAACACCCTTCACAATAGCCACTAACCACATAAAGTACCTTGGGGTGACACTAACCAAGCAAGTGAAAGACCTGTTTGAGGAAAACTTCACGTCTCTAAAGAAAGAAATTGAAGAAGATCTCAGAAGTTGGAAAGATCTCCCGTGCTCATGGATTGGTAGGATTAACATTGTGAAAATGGCCATCCTGCCAAAAGCAATCTACAGATTCAATGCAATTCCCATCAAAATACCAACTCAATTCTTTACAGACCTTGAAAAAAAGATTCTCAGCTTCATATGAAGAAACAAAAAACCCAGAATCTCCAAAACAATCCTGTACAACAACAGATCATCTGGAGGTATCTCCATCCCCGATCTCAAGTTGTACTACAGAGCAATAGTAATAAAAACTGCATGGTATTGGCATAAAAACAGAAAGGAGGACCAATGGAACCGCATAGAAGACCTAGAAATAAACCCACACACCTATGAATACTCGATTTTTGACAAAGAATCCAAAACCATTCAATGGAAAAAAGACAGCATCTTCAACAAATGGTGCTGGTCCAACTGGATGTCCACATGCAGAAAAATGAAAATAGATCTATATTTATCACCCTGCACAAAAGTAAAGTCCAAGTGGATCAAAGACCTCAACATAAAACCAGATACTCTAAATCTGTTAGAAGAAAAAGTGGGGAACAGCCTAGAATTCATTGGCACAGGAGACAACTTCCTGAACAGAACACCAACAGCACAGGCTCTAAGAGCAACAATAAATAAATGGGACCTCATGAAACTGAAAAGCTTCTGTAAAGCAAAGGACACTGTCATCAAAACAAAACGCCTGCTTACAGATTGGGAAAGAATCTTCACTAACCCTTTATCTGACAGAGGACTAATATCCAGTATATACAAAGAACTAAAGAAGCTGAAAAGCAGCAAACCAAGTAATCCAATTAAAAAATGGGGAACAGAGCTAAACAGAGAATTCTTGACAGAGGAATATCGAATGGCAGAGAAACACTTAAAGAAATGCTCATCGTCATTAGCCATCAGGAAAATGCAAATCAAAATGACCCTGAGATATCACCTTACACCCATCAGAATGGCCAAAATGAAAAACTCAAGGGACAACACATGCTGGAGAGGTTGTGGAGAAAGGGGAACCCTCCTCCACTGCTGGTGGGAATGTAAACTGGTACAAACACTCTGGAAATCCATCTGGCACTTTCTAAGACAATTAGGAATAGTGCTTCCTCAAGACCTAGCTATACCACTGCTAGGTATATACCCAAAGTTTGCTCAAGTACACAAAAGGGATATTTGCTCAACCATGTTTATAGCAGCTTTATTTGTAATAGCCTGAACCTGGAAACAACCCAGATGTCCATCAATGGAAGAATGGGTGCAGAAATTGTGGTATTTTTACACAATGGAATACTACTCAGCAATCACAAAGGAGGAAATCATGAAATTTGCAGGCAAATGGTGGGATCTAGAAAAGATCATCCTGAGTGAAATATCCCAGGAGGAGAAAGAGAAACACGGTATATATTCACTTATATAGACCTATAAGATATGATATACATAATTAAATCTATACACCTAAAAAAGATAATCAAGAGAGCGGACATGGGGTAAGATTATCAATCCTTGTGTTGAAAGACAGAGGGGATGCGCATTGAACATTGACAGGAGTCTACTGTGTACATTTGAAAGACTCTAACTAGCAGTGTTTTCAAAGCAAAGACTCATGACCAAACCTTTGGCAGAGTACAGAGAATCATAAGAAAGAAGGGGAGTTAGTCTGATGAGGAAAGGATAGGAGCTCCACAAGGACCAAATATAGCTGGGCACAGGGTCTTTTCTGAGACTGACATGCAACCAAGGACCATGTATGAATGTAACCTAGAACCCCTGCTCAGATGTAGCCTGTGGTAGCTCAGTAACCAATTGGTTTCCCATAGTGAGGGGAACAAGGACTGTTTCTAACAGGAACTCAATGACTGGCTCTTTGGCCTCCCCAACCCCCCAGGGGAGGAGCAGTCCTGTTAGGCCACAGAGGAGAGCTTTGCAGCCAGTCCTGAAGATACCTGATAAAACAGGATCAGATGAATGGGGAGGAGGTCCCCCCAACTAGTGGACTTGGCAAGGGACACGGTGGAGATGAGGGAGGTAGGGAGGGACTGGGAGGGAATGAGGGATCAGGACACGGCTGGGATACAGAGTTAATAAAATGTAACTGATGAGAAAAAATAAAATGAAACTGACAAATAGAAAAGAAAAAGAAATGTGAGCACATTAATAGATACATTTTATCAGTAAACCAAAAATAAAAAATAGAATGATAAACAATTGCTTGTAAAATTGATAAAAACATTACTTCCTTAGAAATTTTATAACTATATTGACAAGGGAAAACAAAATATAATAGCACATCTTATGTATAAGTCAAATATATATATATATATATATACACACATTTAGATACCTGTAGTGCAGGAAAAGCGAATAGCAAGTGGATGCACTTACATATAAACTTGAAACTATATCTTTTTGAGGGGTAATTGGGAAGGATTAGGCAGAAAGGTACACGGATGTGGAATTAATGTAACCTCCAGACAGCAGAGTCCCACAGTGAGTCTGTATACAGAAGAACATTCCTGCTAATTATTTACCACCTGAATCAGATTGTATTGAACTGATTCTCACCCACGCAAAAACTCATGCGGCCCTGAACATTGCAGGAAAACTGCACTGCAGCCATGGAGAGAAATCATACTGTATGCGAATATGAATATGTACTTATTCACACAGGGGTACTTATGGATAGATATATTTATGTAAGCGTTATTTTTCTTCAATAGGAAGGTAAGAGTACATAATATTCAGTCTTTGTGTTTATCTAAAGACATACAAATTGCTGACAAAGCATACCTATAAAACTCAAGGATTTGGAGTTGCAATGAGTGCACTGATGAATGCACCTTTTCTCTTTCTCTGCTACAAACCCACTACACACATTTAGAAACACGGCTCCAGTGCACCTGCATTAGAGTTAGAAGTTTCTCCTTATTGTTTCAGCATCTTATCCATTCCAAGTGGGTCACATTGAATCTCTGAGTAGTTTTTAATTTGCATTTCCCTGATGGCCAAATATCTAGAACATTTCAAAAATATATATTGGTTATTTGTGCATCTTCCTGTAAGAACTTTCTGCTCACTTCATTAACCCATTTATTGACTGGCAGTTTTATGTTGTTGATGTCTATACTTTTCAGCTCATTACATGTTCTGAATATCAACTCACTTTCTGAGGCATTTCTATCAAAGATTTCCTCCCATTCTCTCTGTTCATTCTGCTAATACTTTTTCCCTTGCTGTGCAGAAACATTCTAATTTCATGCAGGTTCATTTGTTGATTTGGAGGATTATTTTCTGTGCTTTTAGAATTTTATATTTTAGAAAGCTCTAAATCTACCCCCTATGTTTGACCCAGTATTTTTAGTATATCAGGTTTTAGATTACAGTGTTGGATTCATTTTGAATTGATTTTTGTGTAGCATTTACTGTCATTTGTCTTCTTGATTCTAACCATTCTGGCTGAGTTAAGAGTAGTTTTAATTTTCATTTCACTGATGACTAAGAATGTGACTATTTCAATTTCTAAAAGATATTGTTATACCCAGTTTGTGAGCCCCCAAAAGATATACAGGAAACAACTCCGTTGCAAAACACATGAGGGTCTTTTTATTGTAAATTACAAGATGCAGCTTGGGCCCACAACACCCACCACGGAAGCGGTGGGAGCTGAGCGTGCCATGCCCAGGTTAGTTGGGTGATTTAAAGATTCTGGTCCATCCCAGCATGCTCAAGGCAGGGGCGATTCCTGCTTGGCAAGCATTTATTGGTCAAGATACTACATTTTGAATTGATTGGCTATAGGAAGGTCTCCAGACCATAATGACCTGGTGTCCCTCCCTAGGGGGATGGGCCAGTTTCCTAGCAACTGTTATCTCTAGTGGGTGGGGAAAGAATGCAGTAAGGCAGTCCTTTCCCTCAGGGCATTACCGGACTTCTCCACCCACCTAGTTCAGGCCTTAATTAATAATAGCTGGTAATTTATCTTTTGGTCTCTCAATATCAGAAGGTAGAAAGATATCCATGCTTGTGTTACACCCAGTTCACGAGCCCCCAAAAGACCTACAGGAATATTAAGTTGTTTGTATGAGATGTCACAAATCTCATGTATGAGAAGAATCTTGAAGGCACTTAGTGCTATGAATTTTCCTCTGAGTACTGCTTTCATTATGTCCCATAAATTAGGGTATGTTGTACCTTCATTTTCATTGATTCTAGGAAGTCTTTAATTTCTTTCTTTATTTCTTCCTTAACCCAGCTATCATTGAGCTGCAAGTTATTCAGTTTCCATGTGCTTGTAGGCTTTTTTCTATTTCCATTGGTGTTGAGGTTCATCTTTAGTCCATGGTGGTCAGATAGAAAACAGGGGATTATTTCAATCTTCTTGTATTTGTTGAGGCTTGCTTTGTGACCAATTATATGGTCTCTTTTGGAGAAAGTTCCATGAGGTGCTGAAAAGAAGGTATACTCTTTTGAATTTGGGTGGAAAGTTCTGTAGACATCTATTAGGTCCATTTGATTTAGGACCTTGTAAGTGCCTGAGACTGACACTTTACCAAGGACCATTTATGGATATAACCTAGAACATTTGCTGGGATAAAGCCCGTGGTATCTCAGTAACCAATTGGTTTCCCATAGTAAGGTGAACAGGGACTATTTCTGACAGGAGCTCAATGGCAAGCTCTTTGACCTCCCCACCCCCCAAGGGAGGATCAATCCTGCTAGGCCACAGAGGAGGACTCTGGAGATACCTGATAAAACAGGGTCAGATGAAAAGGGAGGAGGTCCTCCACAATCAGTGGACTTGGAAAGGAGCAGGAAGGAGATGAGGGAGGGAGGGTGGAATTGGGAGGGAATAAAGGAGCGGGATACACCTGGGATACAGAGTTAATAAAATGTAATTAAAAATAAAAAAATAAATTAAGTTTAAAAATAAGACCTACAGGAATTGACTCCATTGCAAAACACACAAGGGTCTTTTTATTACAAGCTTGAGCCAGGTGGCTGCCCTTTACAAAGACATATGGGCAAGCAAACCCCCTGGATCCAGGAGATCAAGGTTTTTAAAGGACAAAAACGCCAGTGGGGTAGTACAAGCCTTGGCATTACAGGATTGGTAAGAGGAACAAAACACAAGTCGGAAGGTCTCTAGGGAAGCTGACCTTTAAAATGATTCATCTATTTTTAGGCACCAAGACTGCTAAAGGTCAGGCCTAGCTACCTGGGAGACATCTGACCTCTAGTTCTTAGGGGCCATGTGACTCCAGTCATACCCAGAGGTTTATCTGGGTGGGGGATTGCTGCTGGCCCATTATCTGAAAGGAATGTGGCCTTGTGATTCTGCCCTAGCCTCTGGGCTAGCCCTCTGCTCTGAAAGGAATGTGGTCTTGTAATTCTGCCCCAGCCCCAGGAATTAACTCTAACCTTTCACTTGTGGATCAGTAAGATTAACGTAGTAACAGTGGACACCCTACAAAGAGAGATATACAGATTCATGCACTCCTCATCAAAATACCAACAAAGTTTTTTATAGACTGTGAAAGAACAATTTTCCACCTCTTATAAAAAAAACAAAAACAAAACAAAACAAAAAAAACAGAATAACGGAATAGCTAAAACAGTCCTATATAATAAAAGAACTTTTGGAGATATCTTCATCCCTAACATCAAGCTCTACTATAGAACAACATTAATAAAAACTGCATGGTACTGGCATAGAAACAGACTGCTTGATCAATAGAATCAAAGAAAAACCAGACAGTGGGAAAAATACAGCATCTTCAGCAAATGCTGCTGGTTTAACTGGTGTCTACATGCAGAAAAATGCAAATATATCCATATTTATCTTTCTGCACAAAACTCAAATCCATGTGGATTAAAGCCCTCAATAAAACACCAAACACACTAAATAAATCAGAAGAGAAAACAGGGAAGAGCCTCTAACTCATTGGCACAGGAAAAACTTCCTGATCACTTTCTAAGATCAACAACTAATAAATAGTACTGCTTGAAACTGAAAAACTTCTGTAAGGCAAAGGACATTGTCAATACAACGAAAGGACAGTCTACAGATTGGGAAAAGATCTTTACAAATCCTACATCCAAAAAGGGGGTAATGTCTCTGACAGACCCTACCAAGCAATGCATCAAAACTGATGCTGAGACTCATAGCCAAACATTGGTCAATAAGTAGAGATTCTTATGGAAAAGTGGGAGGTAAGAGAAAATGACCTGGAAGTAACAGGAACTGCAAAATAGACCAACATATCCAACTAACTAGGGCCCAGAAGAGCTTGCTGAGATAGAAGTATCAACCATGTTTCTTGTATGAAATTGATCTAGGCCCCCTACAAAGATGTAGCAGATAGTCAGCTTAGGCTTCATGTGGGTTCTCTAGGAAGGGAAGTGGAGACTGCATTGGACACAAACATACTTTATACTTTTTGCTCACTTGTCCATAGCAGGACTGCCTTGCTAGCAACAGGGGAAGATGACAGACTCAATCCTGATATAACTTAATAAGCTAGGGTGGATGGAAATAGGACTTTACCTTTTCTTAGGAGTAGGTGGGCAGAGTAGGAGGGGGAAGGAAGGAGGAAGGGTGGGACAGGAAGGGGTGGAGAAATGGGCTACAACCAGGATGTAACATGAATGAAGAGTAAATTAATTTAAAAAAAATGAATGTGAACACTTTAAAAATAATTTAGCCATTTGTATTTCCTCTTTGAGTTGATAGACTGTCCCAGAGACCTCCAAAACCACAGAGGATATTATGTCTGTTCTTGTTATATAAGAACTCTATGGCATCTGAAAGACTCTAACTAGCAGTGTTTTCAAAGCAGATACAAAGACTCATAACCAAACCTTCCGCAGAGTACAGGGAATCATATGAAAGAAGGGGAGTTAGTATGATGGGAAAAGAATAGGAGCTCCACAAAGACCAAATATATCTGGGCACAGGGTCTTTTCTGAGACTGACATTCAATCAAGGACCATGTATGGATAAAACCTAGAACCTCTGCTTGGATGTAGCCCGTGGTAGCTCAGTAACTAATTGGTTTCCCATAGTAAGGGGAACAAGGACTATTTCTAAAAAGAACTCAATGGCTGGCTCTTTGACCTCCCCACACCGGAAGGGAGGAGCAGTCCTGTTAGGCCACAGAGGAGGACTTTGCAGCCAGTCCTGAAGATACCTGATAAAACAGGATCAGATGAATGAGGAGGAGGTCCCCCCCATCAGTGGACTTGGAAAGGGGCATGGTGGAGATGAGGAAGGGAGGGTGGGATTGGGAGGGAATGAAGGAGGGGGATACAGCTGGGATACAGAGTTAATAAAATGTAACTGATAAGAAAAAAATAAAATAAAAAAAAAAGAACTCTATGGTAAGATTTTATTACTGATCCTATCAAATACTTTGGTCATATGATAAGGAAAAACCAATGTGGTATTGACCTTGAACTCAAGTCTTCTGAAAGTGAAGCAAGTGCTTTAATTTCTTACCAATTCTCCGGCTCCAATTTTTGTAAATTTTTTTTAAGTAGACATGGACTTAATTTCTTTAATGTCTTTCTTTAACAGCTAAAGATAAATTGGAAGTTGTCTTGACATTTTTATTTTGAACACAATCAAGTGCATTCATATTTTGACATCTAGTATACTTGCAGAATTAAGTAATGATTTTTTTTAAATAGGATCAAAAGTCAATTACAAAATCATTAAGTTAGCAGTTTAATTAAATTTTTATTTTTTAATATTAGTTACAGTTTATTAACTTTGTATCCCAGCTGTATTCCCGTCCCTCATTCTCTCCCAATCCCACCCTTCCCCCCTTTTCTCCTTCCTTGCTTCTCCCCCAGTCTACTGATAGGGGAGGTCCTCCTCCTCTTCCCTCTGATCCTAGCCTATCAGGTCTCATCGGGACTGGATGCAATGTATTCCTCTGTGGCCTGAAAAGGCTACCAGACCTTATTTTAGTGTGTGTAGTGTGTGTGTGTGTGTGTGTGTGTGTGTGTGTGTGTGTGTGTGTGTG
>NW_026596051.1:5275991-5299221 GCF_907164565.1 Psammomys obesus
GTGTGTGTGTGTGTGTGTGTGTGTGTGTGTGTGTGTGTGTGTGTGTGTGACATGATAACTTCTGAGAATCAGGCATGCATCTCTCTCTAACTTGTGGATTTGGAGGATTTGGATCACCAAGCTCGGTAATGACATCTTTACTCACCAAGCCTTCTTGCTAGTCACTTAGGTTTAGGTAATAATTATCATAATGACTGCTATGAAATGGAATCTCAAGGTAGTTTTACTTTTTTTAATTTAATTTTATTTTTTTGTTATTAGTTACATTTTATTGACTCTGTATCCCAGCTGTATCCCTCTCCCTTATTCCATCCAATTCCACCCTCCCTCCCTCATCTCCTCCCCCTTTCCAAGTCCATTAATTGGGGAGGACCTCTTCCCCTTTCATTTGACCCTGTTTTATCAGGTATCCTCAGGACTGGCTGCAAAGTCCTCCTCTGTGGCCTAGCAGGACTGCTCCTCCCTGTTCCCCTTACTATGGGAAACCAATTGGTTACTGAGCTACCATGGGTTACATCTGAGCAGAGGGTGTAGGTTATATCCATAAATGATCCTTGGTGGGGTGTAAGTCTCAGAAAAGACCCCTGTGCCCAGATATATTTGATCTTTGTGGAGCTACTATCCTTTCCATGTCATACTAACTCCCCTTCTTCATATGATTCCCTGCACTCTGCCGAAGTTTTGGTTATGAGTCTTAGTATCTCCTTTGAATCACTGGTAGGTAGAGTCTTTCAGATGCCTTCTGCGGAGGGCTCCTGTCATACATTCAATGCACATCCCATTTGTCTTTCTAAGTGAGGAACGATCATCTTACCCCATTTCCACTTTCTTGTTTATCTTCTTTAAGTGTATAGAATTCATTATATATATCATATCTTGTAGGTCTATTTAAGCAAGTATATACCATGTTTGTCTTTCTAATTCTGGGATACTTCACTCAGAATGATCTTTTCTAAATGCCACCATTTGCCTGCAAATTTCATGATTTCCTCATTTTTGATGCTGAGTAATATTTCTTTGTGTAAAAATACCACAATTTGTGTATCCATTCCTCCATTGATGGACATTTGGGTTGTTTTCAGGTTCTGGCTCTTACAAATAAAGCTACTACAAACATGGCTGAGCAAATGTCCTTATTGTGTACTTGAGCAAATTTTGGGTATATACATAGCAATGGTACAGCTGGGTCTTAGGGAAGCAATATTCCTAATTGTCTGAGAAAGTGCCAGATTGACTTCCAAAGTGTTTGTACCAGTTTACATTCCCACCAGCAATGGAGGAGGATTCCCCTTTCTCTACAACCTCTCCAGCATGTGTTGTCACTTGAGTTTTTCATCTTGGCCATTCTGATGGGTGTAAGGTGAAATCTCAGGGTCGTTTTGATTTGCGTTTCCCTAATGGCTAATGATGATGAACATTTCTTTAAGTGTTTCTTTGCCATTCGATGTTCCTCTACAAAGAATTCTCTGTTTAGCTCTGTTCCCCATTTTTTAGTTGGATTATTTGGTTTGCTGCTTTTCAGCTTCTTTAGTTCTTTATATATACTGGATATTAGCCCTCTGTCAGATAAAGGGTTGGTGAAGATTCTTTCCCAATCTGTAGGCAGTCGTTTTGTTTTGATGACAGTGTCCTTTGCTTTACAGAAGTTTTCAGTTTCATGAGGTCCTATTTATTGATTGTTGCTCTTAGAGCCTGTGTTGTTGGTGTTCTGTTCAGGAAGTTGTCTTCTATGCCAATGAGTTCTAGGCTGTTCCCCACTTTTTCTAGAAAACCGATTTAGAGTATCTAGTTTTATGTTGAGGTCTTTGATCCACTTGGACTTTAGTTTTGTGCAGCGTGATAAGTGTGGATCTATTTTCGTTTTTCTCCATATGAAGCTGAGAATCTTTTTTTCAAGGTCTATAAAGAATTGAGTTGGTATTGTGATGGGAATTGCATTGAATTTATAAATTGCTTTTGGCAGGATTGCCATTTAACAATGTTAATCCTACCAATCCATGAGCACGGGAGATCTTTCCATCTTCTGAGATCTTCTTCAATTTCTTTCTTCAGAGACTTGAAGTTTTTCTCAAACAGCTCTTTCACTCGCTTGGTTAGTGTCACCCCAAGGTACTTTATGTTATTAGTGGCTATTGTGAAGGGTGTGGTTTCCCTAAATTTTTTTGGCCCTTTTTTCTTGGATATACAGGAGGGCTTCTGATTTTTTTGAGTTGATTTTTTATCCTGCCACTTTGCTGAAGGTGTTTATCAGCTGAAGTAGTTCTCTGGTTGAATCTTTGGGGTCGCTCATATATACTATCATATCATCTGCAAATAGTGACACTTTGACCTCTTCCTTTCCGATTTGTATCCCCTTGATCTCCTTTAGTTGTCTTATTGCTCTGGCTAGGACTTCAAGTACTATGTTGAAGAGGTATGGAGAAAGTGGGCAGCCTTGTCTTGTCCCTGATTTCAGTGGGATTGATTTAAGTTTCTCTCCATTGAGATTGATGTTGGCTATAGGCTTGCTGTATATTGCCTTTATTATGTTTAGGTATGTGTCTTGTATCTTTGATCTCTCCAAGACTTTAAATATGAATGGGTGTTGGACTTTGTCAAATGCTTTTTCGGCATCTCAGGAGATGATCATGTGTTTTTTTCTCCTTCAGTTTGATTATGTGGTGGATTACATTGATGGATTTCCATATATTGAACCACCCTTGCATGCCTGGGATGAAGCCTACTTGGTCATGGTGAATGATATGTTTGATGTGTTTTTGGATTCAGTTTGCAAGGATTTAATTGAATATTTTTGCATCAATGTTCATAAGAGAGATAGGTTTGAAGTTGTCTTTTTTGGGTATTTGTGTGGTTTAGGTATCAAGGTGACTGTGGCTTCACAGAATGAGTTTGTTAATGTACCTTCTGTTTCTATTTTTTGGAATAGTTTGCAGAGAATTGGAGTTAGCACTTTTTTGAAGGTCTGGTAGAATTCTGCAGTGAATCCATCTGGCCCAGGGCTATTTTTGGAAGGGAGACTGTTGATGACTGCTTCTATTTTGTTGGGGGATATAGGACTATTCAATCTTTTTACCTGATCTTGACTTAATTTTGGTAGATGGAATCTATCAAGAAAATTGTCCATTTCTCTTAGATTTTCGAATTTCATGGCATATATGTTTTTGTAGTATGACCTAATGATTGTTTGGATTTCCTCAGTGTCAGTAGTTATGTCCCCATTTTCATTTCTGATTTTGCTGATTTGGATAGTTTCTTTCTGCCTTTTAGTTAGTTTGGCTAAAGATTTGTCTATCTTGTTGATTTTTTTCAATGAACCATCTCTTGGTTTCATTGATTCTTTGAATAGTTTTATTTGTTTCTAATTGATTGATTTCAGCCCTGAGTTTGATTATTTCCAGCTGTGTGCTCCTCTTGGGAGCATTTGCTTCTTTTTTTTTTTCCTAAGGATTTCTGTTGGGACATTAAGTTACTTGTATGAGATGTCACAAATTTCTTCTTGAAAATACTTAGTGCTATGAATTTTCCTCTGAGTACTGCTTTCATTGTGTCCTATAAAGTAGGGTATATTGTACCTTCATTTTCATTGAATTCTAGGAAGCCTTTAATTTCTTTCTTTATTTCTTCCTTAACCCAGCTATCATTGAGCAGCCAGCTGTTCAGTGTCCATGTGCTTTTAGGCTTTTTTCTATTTCCATTGTTGTTGATGTCCAGCTTTAGTCCATGGTGGTCAGATAGAATACAGAGGATTATTTCATCCTTCTTGTATGTGGTGAGGCTTGCATTGTGACCAACTATATGGTCTATTTTGGAAAAGGTTCCATGAGGTGCTGAAATGAAGGTATACTCTTTTGAGTTTGGGTGGAAAGTTCTGTAGACATCTATTAGGTCCATTTGATTTAGTACCTCTGTAAGTGCTTTTTTCTTATTAGGCTTCTGTCTAAATGACCTGTCCCTTGGTGAAAGTGAAGTATTGAAGTCTCCCACTATCAAGGTGTTGGGAATCAATGTGTGATTTAAGTTTTAGTAATGTTTTGTTTATGAATGTAGGAGCTCTTGTTTTGGGGGCATAGATGTTCATAATTGTGATGTCCTCTTGGTGAATTTTTCCTTTGATGATAATGCAGTGTCCCTCTTCATTTTTTTTTGATTAATTTTGGTTGAAAGTCTATTTTATTAGATATTAGGGTAGCTTCCCCAGCTTGTTTTCTGGGTCTGTTTGCTTGAAAGACATTTTTCCAGCCCTTTACTCTGAGGTAGTGTTCATCTTTGTTGAGTTTCTTGGATGCAGCAGAATGTTGGATCCTGAGTCCACAACCATTCTGTTAGTCTGTGTCTTTTTTTAAAATTTTATTTTATTAATTATACTTTATTCACTTTGTATCCCCCCATAAGCCCCTCCCTCCTCTCCTCCATGTCCCACCCTCCCTCCCCCTTCTTCATGCATGCCCCTCCCCAAGTCCACTGATAGGGGAGGTCTTCCTCCCCTTCCTTCTGAACTTAGTCTATAAGATCACATCAGGAATGGCTGTATTGTCCTCTTCTGTGGCCTGGTAAGGCTGCTCCCCCCCCCCAGGGGAGGTGATCAAAGAGCAGGCCAATCAGATTATGTCAGAGGCAGTCTCTCTTCCCATTATTATGTAACTCACTTGGACACTAAACTGTCATGGGCTACATCTGTCTGTGTCTTTTTATTGGAGAGTTGAGTCCATTGATGTTGATGGATAATAGTGACCAATGAATATTAGTTCCTTTTATATTGAAGTCGGTTGTCTTACTGTGTTTCATTGCTTGTTTTCTTTTAATTTTTATTGGGAAATTACCTGTAGGCTATGTTTTATTGGGTGAAGTTGTTTTCATTGGGTTGGAATTTTCCTTCTAGTATCTTCTGTAGGGCTGGCTTGCTGTGTAGGTATGTGTTAAATTTGGTTTTGTCACGGAATATTTTGTTTTCTCCATCTATGTTGATTGAAAACTTTGCAGGGTATAGTAGTCTGGGTTGACATTTGTGGTCTCTTAGGGTCTGCATGACACCTGCTCAGGCCCTTCTGGCTTTCATAGTTTCTGATGAGAAGTTCGGTGTGTTTCTGATAGGTCTTCCTTCACATGTTATTTGGCCTTTTTCCTTGCTGTTTTTAATATCTTTTCTGTATTCTCTAGATTTAGTGTTTTGACTATGATGTGACATGATGTTTCTTTTCTGGTCTAGTCTATTTGGTGTTTTGTAGACCTCTTATATATTTATGGACATATTTTTCTTTAAGTTGGGAAAATTTTCTTCTATGATTTTCTTGAAAATATTTTCTGGACCTTGGAGCCTGGAGTCTTCTTTTTCATCAATTCTTATTATTCTTAGATTTTTGTCTTTTCATGGAATCCTTAATTTCTTGGATATCTTGTGTTTGAGATTTTTCTGATTTTACTTTTTTTTTCAGAGAAGTATCAATTTCTGTGAGTGTATCTTCAGCTCCAGAGATTCTCTCTTCCATCTCTTATATTCTGTTGGTGATGCTTACCTTTGTGGTTCCTGATCTTTTCTCCAAGTTCTCTAGCTCAAGGGTTTTCTCAATTTGTGTTTTCTTTATTGATTGTAATTCTCTTTTTATGTCTTGCACCATTTCTTTCATCTGTTTGAATGTGGATTCCTGTCTCTCTCTCTCTTCGATGGTCTCTATTTTTTTTTTTTTTTCATTTCCTCTCTGTATGCCACTAATTGTATCACTATTTGTACTTGTGCCTTTATTTGTTTGGCCATATTTTCCTGTGTTTCTTTAAGAATTTTGTTCATTTCCTCTTTCTTTACCTCCAATTGACTGGTCAAATCTTTGATAGGTTTGTTCATTTCCTCTTTAACTGTCTGAATTTGCATGACTATTGCTCTGGGAGAATTGTTTGTTTCCTCTTTATGAGCCTCAGATAATTGGGTAAACATAGCTTTAAAGCCATTTTCCTGTGCTTCTGATGAATTGGAGTATCCATCAATTTTGGGGGTTGCTGGTGAAGTCATGATGTCCTGATTTATGTTGGATGTGTTCTTTCACCTACCCCTGGCGATTGGCTTATCTGAAACCTCCCCTGTTTGTTTTTGGATTCTGCAGTTCAGACTGGTACTGTCTCTCTCTGGCATCTGGAGAGTACTTCAGGAAGCTGAGAGAGGTCCCTTGGCCTCAGCGTGTGCATTGGTGCACTATCTGTACCTGTCGGAGGAAAGTACATGGGTGCAAAATGGCAAATGCAGTTGGGTGTGTTTGTGTTTGTGTGTTTGTGTGTGTGTGTGTGTGCGTGTGTGTGTAAGTATGAGTGGAAGTGTGTCTCGAGGGACAGAGTGATAGATAATGTTGAACCCTTGAGTGTGTGGGAGGGGCTTGCGTGTGTATATGTAGCAGGCGCTAGTGATGGTCAAGGTGCAATTTCTGGCATTAACTGCCTTAACTCCTCAGTTGGACCCACAGAGCAGGGGCTTCAATGTCCCAAGTGACCCTGTTTCTCACAATGGGTATGTGGGTGGGAAGGGTCCCATGCCTGGCTTCTGTTTTAGTAGGATCCTGGATCTCGGGCTCTGCAGATAATCAAGGGCGCACTCATTCTCAAGCAGGTCACTTTGGCAGGGACGGGGTATCCAGGCTCTCTGCTCTCTGGTTTGGCCCTGCTTGTTCTTATGCCGGAGGATTAATGTGTTCCATCAGCTCAGTGTTGCTGCTGCAGCCAGGTTAGGAAATTCCGCTGTAGCTGGACTACAGATGCTTTCTGGGAAGTCCTGGGGCTCTCCAATGTGCTCTCCAAGCCTGGGAGGCCCAGCGCCTGGTGTGCCTAGCTTGTATTGTGTTTCTGCCTGGCTTTGGTGGTTATATAGTGTATTATCTGTCACTGAGGGATTGGGTGGACTGTACAGTCAGTGGCTGAGCAATCCTGCGAAACCAGTATGGTGTCTAGTAGACCTGGGATCCTGGGAGGATGGTGCCGTGGGTCTCAGATTCCGAGATCAGTACTTCTGGCAGTTGCAGCTAAAGGGCTAGGAGCACCTCAACTGTGCTGAGAAGGAGGGAGGTCAGAGAAAGGGGAGTGCCAGGAGATCAAAGGATAATTTCTCTCCTTCCCCAAACAAGTCCCAGGGTGACATGACCCAAAACCAAAGTTCTCACCTCATGCGATGTTCCCTGTGGTTTAGAAAGCCTCACTGTTGTTTTCCTGGCTTCAGAGGTCCTTCCACTCACCAACACAGGTGTTCAGATCTTCCACAGCTCAGAAACTGCATGCTAGTCTCCATCTTGGCTCCACCCCCTCGGTAGTTTTACTTTTATTTATATGATGGCTTATGATGTTGAACATTGCTTCTATATTTTTGTTATACATTTTTATTTGTTCACATTGAAGAAAAAGAAAGTAAATAAAGGATTTGAAAATTAATTAGAAAGAAATTATGATGCAATACTCCTGTACCTGTCCTCTATTTTCCCTCTTTTTGGATCTTCAATAGTTCAGGGTAAATTTCCCAAAGTGCACCTGTGCAAGTTCAGCCATTGTGATGATGACTGATGCTGATTTATGTACTTGGGCAAAGCCTTGTTTCATGGACATTGCAACTAAATGAGGGATGCTGGATCCTTGTACCAGAGTGGCAGAACTCACTCTGAGTCATCTGAACAGAACTGGGGTTTTGTGCTTTGTGTGTGTGTGTGTGTGTGTGTGTGTGTGTGTGTGTGTGTGACTTGTCTCTGTGACAAAATATCCAAATCAGGACCTTGCATATCCTAGATGTAGACCTCTCCAGGTATATAAGGCAAAGGTGGATTTTTTTTTACCTGGTACCACATTCTATGGGATGAGATGATGAAGAGGAGGCCTTTTTCTTATCATATTCATCCCTGGTATCAGATGTGAAAGTGGGACTTTGTCTGGTACTATAGAAGTGCGTCTGGGAAGAGACAGAAGAAGTAGGCTCTTGTTCTACCATGTTGAGCTTTTTGAGCGACACAATTCTTTTAAGTATACATATTTTTTACCTATTGTAAATTGGTTTGCCTTTGTACTTAAAATTAAGAGTAAAGTCTTTTTATTACCTCCCAAGATTTGTCTTGTTGCTTTGGAATGCACTCTTATTCTTTCCTGCAAGTTCTAGTCAAATGCTGAGATGTTTCTATCTCCGTTGGTTTGCTTTCACAGAGAAGGTCATGCACTGTGTCACCTTTGGGAAAAGGCAAAGAGCTTCTTTCACTTTGCATTACATTCATATGTGCATTTTTACGACTGTTCTATAAACTCCAGTACATATTGAAGGCTTGATCCCCAAATGGCACTGCTACTTTAAGAGGTTCTATACCTTAAGAGATGGGACTTCATTTGAACAAACTGGTCAGTGGGGAGGTATCCCTGGGTGTCCCCCTTATTTTACGGCTTCATTAAAGTGAACAGCTTTGTTCTTCATTTCTGTACCCACCATGATACTCTAATTTACCAGGACATAGAAAAAAACAGACCAGATGACCATCTACTGAAACTATGAACCAAAGAAATTATTCCTCCTTTTATGTTGTTCTGTTATGTATTTGTGTAATATTGACAAAAAGTGAAATTATAACTTAATACTGGTACAGCGAAGTGAGGTCACTGCTTTAAGCAAAGCAAATCTTCATGAGGTCTTGAATAACTTGGGGCTAGTTTGGAAGAAGAAGTTGGAAAACTTTTAAGAATTAGTTCAAAGATATTCTAGAAAGAGATAAGCAGACATTAGCAATGAATTCTAGCAGAAGCTGGGAACATGCTGACTACAGCAAGGCAGATAAAACAGGTGCTGAATGCTTGAGAGACTGTAGATTCAAAGGAAGATTCTACTCGGGGTTGAACTGAAGACGAGCACATTACATGTGGCACAGAACTTGTCAACAAGTTGTCTATGGGCTGAGATTTTGAAGAAGTATAAATTTAAAGATGATTGACTAACTAGTCTGGTAAAGAAAATATAAAGTTGGATGAATAGTCAAGTTGCAACATGCTTATTACTCTGTTTAGGCTTATAGGGAAATTAGGGATACAAAAACAGTAACAATAGTTGAAGAGCTTACAGCTTGGAGAGAAATGCAAAGTGTTTACTGTTTCAGTCACTTGTTTAAAAATAGCATTTTTTCTTTAAAAAGAGCAGAGCTCTGGGGCTTCTTGTTTCATCTGACCATCTAAAGAAATGTTTCATTTCATGTACTGCCATTTATGTATTCAGAGACTACTATAGCCATGATCCAGGGAGGGTCAGCTGTTACCTAATTTGGCAACAGACCAGGGCATTAGCTACATGAAGTTGGTTTTAAAGGAATGCATAATTTAAGAAATATGGAGCTGTGAAGACTTCTGCCAAGACAACAAAGGAAATCCAGGTAGGCCAGGAAATAAACGACAGGATATGTACCCCTGAAGCCAATTCATGAGACTACCACATGTGAAGATTTGAGTGTGGGTCAAAACTACACTAGAAATTCTAGGGAGTGAGAGAATAGAATCGTGAAATGCCTGATGAATAAAGCAGTACCCAGCAAACAGAGCTGGCCCAAGAAGAAGGTCATGTTACTGTAAGTTTCAAGACCTGGCTATACCATGCTGGTTTTAGTTTAAAAACTAACTTGATAGATTTTAGTCTTGTTTTGGCGTTATACATTTTCTTAATGCCCCCATTCCTCTCTTTTGATATGGGAGTTTTTATACATAGTACCTTAGTATAATGTAATTTAAAAATATTTTACAAGAGCTCATATCAAAGTCTTTCATTGAATCTGGCACGAAATTTTGAACTCGGCCATTTGAATAATGCTGGAATTGTTGACTGTGAATTCATCCATTTCTCATTTTAAAAATAAAAACAAAATTGTAACTGAAAATGTATTTTAGCTCCGTTGGTCTCCTTGTAGAGATCCTGTCCCCTCCAGGTCTTTCTATTTCCCCCTTCTTACATAAGATTCCCTGCACTCTGCCCAGAGTTTGGCTATGAGTCTCAGCATCTGCTTTGATACCCTGCTGGGTATCTCAGAGGTCCCCTGTGCTAGGCTCCTGTCCTGTTCCCTGTCTTGTCCCATTTCCCATGTCTATCCTGTTTGCTCTTCTGAATGAGAATTAAACATCTTCCCTAAGGAGCTCTTGTTGTTTAGCTTCTTTAGGACTATAGATTTTAGTATGTTTATGCTATATTATGTGGCTAATATCCACTTATAAGTGAGTATATACCCTGTGTGTCTTTTTGCTTCTGGGTTCCCTCACCAGGGGAGTCTGCAGAGACTGTTGATTCAACGAATGACCATGCATAGAGAGGATATAGGCCCCCTACTCAGATGTAGCCCATAGGCATTTCAGTCTCCATAAGGTTTTCCCTGGTAAGGGGAGCAGGAGTAGTCTCTGGCATGAACATGATTGCCTACTCTTTGATCACATTCCCCTCTATCCCTGGCACGGTGACCTTACCAGACCACAGCCAAAGAGGATCCAGACAGTTCTGATGAGACCTGATAGGCTAGGGTCAGAAAGTAGGGGAGGAAGACCTCCCCTATTAGTGGACTAAGTTAAGGACATTAGCGGGGTGGGGGAAGTGGAAAGGAGGGTAAGACTGGGAGGAGATGAGAGGGGCAGCTACAGCAAGGATATAAAATGAATACATTTAGTAAATATGAAATAAATATGTAATAAAAATGAAAACAGCTATAAATAAATTAAAATTTTTTTAACTAAAATAAGCACGACGTAGCTTTCTTTTTACTAAGTTAAAGGGTTTAGAGTTATACTAGCATATTTCAGTCTGAGCATGAAGAGCTACAGTGGGTCATTCATATTGATATTCAATACAATAGTTTTATTTTTAGAGTATCTATTAATAATAGCATTTAATGTTATTGTACCACAATTTAAATTTTCAGTTGACCACCATTTATTTGAGTTTTTAAGTATGTTTGTGTGTGTTTTTAATATATGGGTCCTTCTATGTGCATATGTACACATGTGTGGGGAATGGAAGCCTTGGTGATTGTAAACATCTTCCGCAATCGCTGTCCAGCTTATTGTTGGGAAATGGTCTCTGTGAACTTGATCCTCACCCTTCAGTTAGACTCAACTGATCAGGAAGCTCTAAGGGTCTTTCGCTGCCTTCCTACTTTTGGGATTACAGGTGTGGGAAGCTGTGCATGGAGTCTGTCTGAGAACTGGGAACCAGAACTCAGGTCCTCATGCATATTCAGAAAGTGCTTTACTCCCTTATCCATCTACCCATCACTTGAATGTCAGTTCAACTTTATGGGTTGTCTCTATCTCTGTGCTGAAATGGTTCCAGCCATTTCTTCCCCTCTCACAGTTTGCCATGATTACTACTAGGAATGCATTTCTTCATTCAATTCTCTTCTTTAAAACACAGAATAAACCAATGCTTCTACCTTTTCTGTTGAAACAAAGTTATAGAGCAAATTGAATTCTTATCTCTATTCATGCAATGTGACTTCATTTACTAAAGGGCTGCTTGGAAGTACAAAGAAAAACATGCAGCCACAAGAAAGTGTTATCTAGAAACACACACACACACACACACACACACACACACACACACACGGGACTGTGGAATCAGAAAATCATTGAGATTAGGGAAGAAATATTAAAACTGTGTTTTCTTCTTCTGTATCAAAAATTTGTGCAATATACAAATGCAAAGTTAGTGATGATAATTTTCACATTGATAAAAATATTCAAACAGAAGCTGGATTTTTAATGCACATTTTGGGGAATGGCACTTTGATTTGTATTTTCATGTGCATCAGAGATGGTCTGTGATTTTTGTGATGCTTTGATTATGAGGCTGGTGCCTAGAAACATATACATTCAGACTATAGTTTGTACTTGACTGACTTTAGGGTCATATAGCAGAGGATACAGGCTGAGACTCCCATGGCACCTCATTAGAAGAACATGGTCCATTGTGGTACAGGGCCCTCTGACCTGAACCTGTCAACAGGAGATTCTAAGTCAAAGCGCCATATGCTGTGAAGCCCTCATATAGTGACCCGGTTTGTTCTCAAAACAGAACTAACACGTTCTTTGATTAAACAACTTTAGTAAATTTTATCTATAAAGTTCTCGACTTCACTTTTAAGTGAAGTTGACACTGATGCTCTCTAGGGATTGAACCCAAACATTTTACATCCTAAGTAAAGGTTGTTCTTTTGGGGGACAAACTACCTATCTCAGGAACAAACAATTAATTAAGCTTATGAAGCTTAATTCTTTAAATTATTTTTGCTAGTGGACTCCTTTTCAGTCTCTATGTGGATATGTGTCCTTATTTCTTTTTGATATGAACTCTGCTATGCTTTATTCCTTTTTTGTGTAATCTGCATCACTATGTTAATGGCCTATAAATCTATTTTGCCTTTAATGATCTACTTCTATTTGACTCTTCTTTGGAGAGAAAATCCGTATAGTACTTCTGCCTATGGTTTGTTTGGTTTGAGGAATCCAGGTAATTCTTTTTAAGAATGCTATTACTTGCTTAGGTGACAAGAGGCATTAAGCCTGTTGTGCAGACCCAGACTCTAGTTAGGCTAGGAATACAAATGCAACACAAGGAAAGGCAGACCTCTAACTTCTAATGAGTGAAGAAGGGAATGCCATTATCTAGCCACAGGCCCATTTTATCTCCCATTTTCAAGCTGCCTACAGAAAAAAAAAAATGCTAACCTTCCCAATATTTATCTGGTGAGAAAAAAAATCAATCCTGTAAACTTGCATCTCTGTTTACCTCATGACATAATACTCCTCAAAAACAAGGTATTTTCAAGAAATCTGTGGTGACAGAAATCAGAAACAGAAATATCTGCATTAGTTACTCAATAACTACACAATTATTATGAATCATAGAAGCTGTATCTGAGGACACTGTTAGTTGATAGATAACAAATGGCTGATTGAAAGGGGAGGGAGTCCAGCTCTGTGTATTTAATTAGCATGTTCCCCAACATGCTTTTTCTATGGTATGCCCACCCTCACTTCACAATGCATATTATAACATTGTGGATATTGAGTTATAATCTTTAACTCTACACAAAATCTCATGAGTGTTTCAGCTTAGTCACACAGACTAAAGAGACAAAGAGAATAATATTGTGCCTACCAAATAAAGTCAATAGCTAATTTAGAGTGCACATTATACTTTAAGTGTGTGCATAAAATTTATCAATCAGACCAGTGATTTAAATGAAAAATGGCATACACTGGCCTAAATCAAGCAAGCTGGATAGAGACTATGAGTTTTATGAAACTGATCCAAGCACCCTTTCTTACCCTGCCAAACCCATTTTTTGAAACAGCAACTTAAATATACCTCAAATTCCAAAACTATATTGGTTCTGCTTACTCTCTCATTTTCTTTTTCTATTATTAATTTTTATTTTTTATATTAATCACAGGTTATTTACTCTGTATCCCAGCCGAAGCCCCCTCCCTCATTCCCTTCCAACCCCACCTTCCCTCCATCATCCCCTTCCTGCCCCTTTCCAAGTCCACTGCTATGGGAGGTCCTCCTCCCCTTCCATCTGACCCTAGCTTATCAGGGACTGGCTGCCATGTCCTTCTCTGTGACATAGCAAGGCTGTTCCTCCCTCGGAGGGTGGGGAGGAAGGTAAAGGAGCCAGTCATTGAGTTCATGTCAGAAATTTACTCCCTCATTTTCACCCATGTTTTTTTCTAGTTAATTTCTACTTATCCAGTAATATTTATTTGTCTAAATTATCTACAGAACAACTTTCTAATATTTTTATAGTTCACAAAAAAGTGATCTTGTATAATCTAATTCATTGATTTGCATTATATCTTCTTCCTCCATCTTCCCCAAAACATCCAGTTCCCTTGATTGGACAGTTGTTATCAGCACATCTCTGTAAACCAGTATCATACCATGCATTAGTACATTAGCAGTGTCGGGATGCTGACACCAGCTACAGTACTGGAATATCTTTTTATTTTACATGCTAACTGAACTTTTAAGAGTCCTAAACATTTTTAAAGTAGTTGATCAACTGTGTTTCTTTTTCATTGTTAAAAAAAAAATACCAGACAGAAGCAACTAAAGTGTTTCTTTGACAGGGAAGTAAACTAAAGGCAACTGGAATATGAAGTGGATGATCACATTGTCCCTACCCTTAAAGAGCAAACGCAGAGAATGCTGGGGTACAAATCACCTTCTGCTTATTCGCTGTGGAGCCTCATCCCATGAAATGGCACCATTTTCATTTAACACGAGTCTTCCCACCTCAATCAACCCATTCTAGAACCTTCCTCTCAGACATACCCAAAGGTCTATCTCCTTAGGTGGTCCTACGTCCTGCCAAGTTGATAGGCAGTATTAAAAATCATACAACAAGAATTTTATTTCAAATAATTGTTATGCTACAAATCTAAGGAAATAACAAAAAAAAATCTGTTCATGCTCTGTACAGGCATAATTTCAGTTGTTAATTATTAATCTGAATCTATTGTCTTTCAGCACAGCTGTAACCCATACTGTATTGACTGGCTAGATATTGCTCTCCTTCAATTTGTTTTCCCAGTGTCTATTTTACCCAGCTTGTAAAAGAACTCCAATATAATGTCTTTTGCATAAAATATATTACTGAATTCAGATAAAATGCCTGAACCATAATGTGACTAACAGGCTTTGAGACATTGTGAATAATGGAGTGAAGTCACTCGTCCCAGCTGTGTAGGCAATCAGATTATTTAACTTCTTTCTAATGCTCCATGAATCCAACACAGTTCCTCTGAAACTCGTGTATTGCTAGAACATTTCTCATCGTCCTCGTCCCCCTGCAGCTGCACAATATATGTTTTCATCTTGGAACACAGTTGTGTCACCCACCTTGGCATTCCATGACCCTCATGGTTTAGACGTCATAGTGAATGTATCATTGTTCCAGCGTGTCTTTCCATGCTATGACTAGTATTATTTGTTCTTTCAAAATATCACATTACTTTGAAGTGATGATGCTAGAATCTTTAGGCTGATTTTTATTCTTGGTCCCAGCCTGCTCACTAACTGAAAATCAGAGTTGAAATGCATCATCATCAGTCCTTTCTTGTGCTTGTCATGATATGTATGACTTTTAACATCTACCCATCACCAGGCATTGTTTGCTAACCTTAAATATTATTTGCATGCATTTTAAATAAAAAATAACAAATTACACATACCTATCCTTGCCCAAAGACATACTTTGAAATGTGATGCACTGGAAAATGGCTAAGTCAGCAAATGCATTTCCTCAAATCCTTACCATGGTTGTGGTAAGGATCTAACAAATAACAAAACCTGCCATTAATTTTTCAGTTGTACAATAAGTCACTAATAACTGGATTTTCTATGTTTTTGCATGTAGCTCTACTGAAGGCCTTCTATCCAACTTTGCATCTTTCAACAGATTCCCCCCAAAGGTTCTAGTGCTACTATGGTTTCATTAATTTTTTTTTTTTTTTGGTTCTGGATGCATGATTTTATCTTCTACATATATGAGTGACATTTGCTTTCTGTATCTGCCTCATCTCATATAAGCCATATTTACTTGTTTTTACAGATGATGGGATCTTTTCCACTTTGTATCTGAATAGTGTCCTATTTTGTATATAGACCACACAGTCTTCATCCATCAATGGGTGATTATAGTGGATCTCTGTCTTAATGAGTAATGCTAAAAACAAAGATAAGGTCACTTGCATTTATTCAAAATACTGATTTTTCTTCTCTAGATATTTACCTACAGATAGGATTATGGTATCACATGGCAGGCTGATAATTTTTATGGACTTCTGTAGTGTCTCAAAAGTGGATCTACTAATTTTCTGTTAATTCCTACAATGTTCAAGAGCTTCTTTTTAATCCACATCCTAACACATAACTTTTGTCTTTTTGATTATAGCTGTAAAGATTTTTTTTATTACCCAGGATTGGTTATATGATAAAAGGTAACATTGTTGCTTTAGAAGATTTAATCATGATTGGGCTGCAAGATGCTCATAATACTTTTGGGTCTTGTTTTTCTCTATGTGTGTGAATGAGCTGAATGAGTACAGTGAATGAAGTGGGCATCCGTCTTCATGTGGAAGCCTGGAGAATAGGGGTTGCATAAGAAGGAATTCTGTCTTTGTGCTGAGACCCTGGACTACCTGCCATACACTTATATAAAACATTTTTCTAAATCTGAAGCGCTCACTCCAGGTTCTGGGATACTCTCCATTGCCCACTGCTGCTGGATGCAGACATCCATTTCAGTGGCACTTTATTGCCAGGTTTTTAAATATCTTCTTTCTTTTGCTGTCTAAATATCAGAGAACCTCGGGTTTCTTGCCTCATCCCTTCCCTGTAAACATTTGCACCAGTCATCTCCTAACTTTATTTGGCCTTAGTTCTATGTTATAAATGAACTTATATGGCCATGGATCCTGAATTAATTCCCTGGCTTCAAACTATCTGTGAGTTCCAGACTTAGGTATTCAGTTGTACAAATGAAAATTCTACCAGATCAAAAATAGGATTACTCTAAGAAAGTTGACTGAAATGACTTGGTTTCCTTAAATATGTTTTTCCCTGCTGTTCTTTTCTATGTCAGTAAGTGGCGTAGCATCAATTACTGTATCATGAAAAATAAGGTGACAATCATGCAATATTTCATTACCTAGTGCAGTCAGCCAGGGCACCAGCAAGGGCTCATCTGCCTCCCAAACACAGTAATCCCCTGGCATATTTTTCCATCAGCCCAGCAATTCTCAACTCTTGGCTGACACTCTGTATTGAACCTGTCTTTCTTCTACTTCAGTTGCTGCCTCCAAGTACCCCACTGTGCAATAAGAATCACCTTCCTAAAATTGTCAACCAGATCTGAGACTGTTTTTTAAATTGAATGCTTGTTTCTCAGAAGACACCCCACACTCTTCTCTTCGCTTCAATGTACTATTCTGTCTCACTACCCTCTAGCAAAGGTAGACTTAGAATGGGAATCTCAAATGAATTAAGAAGTTTACAGTGAAAACTTTGGGGTTAGCTATTGTTCTGCTGAAAAATTTTTGCATAATAAAAATAATGCAAAAACTTTTCAATAATAATACTGTTTTAATAAGTAAATGTTTCACTATACATACTGGGCAAATAAGGCAAGGATGTTGGTTTGAGCTTAAAGGCTGAAGGATTGTTTTGGGCAAGAGAGATGGTTTGGGCTTGGCAGGCCAGGTGATAGGAGAATAGAACAAGTATTATGTCCCAAACTGGGCTAAAACAGGGCCAGGGGTAAAAGCTCATATACTGAAGTCTTCAGAGAGGATAACAGAACTGAGAAAATTAGAAGTCAGGAGAGGTAGTAGAACGGACATTCTCATCCACCAAGGGAACTCTAAAGGCTCCAGTCTTTGGCACAGGGGGTAGACAGGGGTCACAGGAGGCTTGGGTCTTGCCACAGCTTTCCATGTGAGGCTCTGGTATGGCTCCTCTGGCTGCATGGATACAGGGCTGTAGGTCAGTTGCCTTCTTACAAGCGTTGAGGCTCGAGCAGTTGAGGCTGTGGTCCAGAGGCCCAGGCTTTGGAATGAAAGAAACAGCCACTCCATTTTTTATCCTGGGTTTAAAGGCTGACGAAGGCTTGGGCTCTGGTTTTTGTCTTCTGTTTGTCACCTCTAGGACTTCAAACCACAGCGGCCCATCAAATCGCCTAATCCCCTTCTTGCACTGGCTGAGAGCCCTCAGCACTGTCTCCTTGGCACAAGGGTCTGGAAGCTCCTCAGAATGCTCTGCAGGGTGTATTCCCTGGCCCAGAGAGGTCAGGGGGCTGTCTCTGCCCTCACGAGGGGCAATCTTGACAGTCACCGGGCTGCTGGTCCATCCAGGGTTCCGTACACTCCAAAGCCATCGTTTCATATAGGCGTCCCAGGCGCTGGAGAGCTCAAGGCCCAAGGTGGCCTCTGAGGGAGGTCTGATGGAGGACCGCCTCCAGGTCCCCACCACCCTTTGGGGTGTGTGGGGGTTCCGAAGGGCAGCAGTCTTGGGGCCACGGCCTTGCTGAACGCAGGCAGGCCAAGGCCTAGACTTTGTGTGCCTGTGGGCAGGAACAGGCAGCGGTCTCTGGGGAGAGCCTAAAGAGCTGCCCATGCTCACTGCTTTCGGCAAGCAAGGACCTTCCAAGGGCAGAACCGTTGGCCTTAGGCACGAGGCTGCGAGAAGACTGTGGGAATCCACACACATGCTACAGCTTCAAGACACTCGTTGAAGAGTTACCACTGGTTTCTCCTCAGTGTGATATCCAGATTTACTCATTCGGACCTGTACCACACTTTTAGAAACTGTAAAATTCGTACATGTTTGTAAATACATGTATACTGTGGACATAAATCTAGAAATATCTCTATCTATTTGCCCCACAGTACTGAAATTCTGGAATTTTTCTATGAACTTCAATAGATTCCTATTCAGTGAGGAGTGGTCTTGTGTGGCTCTTTTTGTTTAGCATTGATGATATTAACATTTCATCTCTGATGTGGCAGACACCTTATTTTTTTAATTTTTTTAATATTAATTACAGTTTATTCACTTTGTTTCCCAGCTGTCGTGCTCTCTGTCGTTCCTTCCCAATCTTACCCTCCCACCCTCATCTCTTTCTATGCCCCTCTCCAAGTCCACTGATAAGGGAGGGCCTCTACCCCTTCCATATGACTCCAGCCTATCAGGTCTCATCAGGACTTGCTGCATTGTTTTCTTCTGTAGCCAGGTAAGGCTGCTCCTGTCAAGGGGAGGTGATCAAAGAGCCAGCTGCTGAGTTCATGTTAGAGACAGTCCCTGTTCCACTTACTAGGGAAGCCACTTGGATACTGACCTGCTATGGGCCAGATCTGTGCAGGGGTTCTAAGTTATCTCCATGCATGTCCTTGGTTGGATTATCAGTCTCAGTAAAGACCCCTGAGGCACCTCATTTTTATTTACATCCTAAATCATTCCATTGTAAAGAAATTTGCATTTGTTGATCATTTGCATCAAGTGATCCATGTCCGTTAGAAACAATCTTGCTTCAAGCTCTCAATGTACACTAGTTTGTATGGACAAATTAGTCTTGGACAGTCATGGTAATCCTTGTTTTGTCTCCATAACAGACCAAGGAATTGTTCTCAGTTCTGCACAATGGTGATACCTGACCAGCAGCCTCACTCTGGTTTTATTTTTGTCATTTAAAGAGAAAAAGGTATAATGATTTTTAGAATTTACAGGAATAGCATATGGGGTATTTACAGAAGGAAAATTTCTTACATTATAAGAAAATGAGCATTATTCATTTGTATATTCTTTTCTTATCATTGTTAGTAGTGTTTTCTTTCTTCTTTCTTATTTTATTTATTGCAATATATTCACTTTATATACCAGCTGTAGCCCCCTCCCTCATCCCTTCCCAATCCCACTTTCCCTCCCTCTTCTCTTCCCATACCCCTACCCCAGTCTACTGATAAGGGATGTCCTCCTCTCCTTCCATCTGACCCTAGCTTATCAGGTCTCATCAGGACTGGCCTGCATTGTCTTCTTCTGTAGCCTGTTAAGGCTGCCTGCCACCTCAGGAAGGAGATCGAAGAGCCAACCACTGAATTCATGTCAGAAACAACCCCTGTTCCCCATACTAGGGAACCCATGTGGAGACTGACCTGCAATGGGCTACATCTGTGCAGGGGTTCTAGGTTATCTCCATGAATGGTCCTTGGTTGGCATATCAGTCTCAGAAAAGATCTCTGAGGGTGAAAACAGGGAACAGGACAGGAGCCTCCACAGAAGGCCTCTAAAAGACTCTACCCAGCATGGTGTTGAAGCAGACGCTGAGACTCACAGCCAAACTTTGGGCAGAGTACAAGGAATCTTATAGAATAATGGGGAAATGAAAGACCTGGAAGGAACAGGAGCTCCACAAGAAGAACAAAAGAACCAAGGAATCTGGGCCCAAGAATCCAGAATTGCCATTGTGTGTGGCATAAAGTAGTAAGAACGAGTCTCAGGTTTTAAACAAATAAATCCTCTGCATGGGTGGGGGAGAAACTCAGACCTTCACACTTTTTGACAATTATTGGCTACTCTAAGAGAGGGAGTGAGTTTTCTTGAAGGTAGTCCTTGCTGTTCTACTTAAGCTCCAGTAAAAGACTATGTATTCATGCACGTACAGGCAGCACTAAATGAACTCAGAGGGTTTAAAAAGAGAGAGACTATGAAATTGGGATGGAATATTGATGGGGGAAGGTAGTATAACTGAAGTAGAAGGATTATAGGTGTTTGATCAGAGTATGTTATATGCGTGCACGAAATTCTCAAGCAATAAAAATAAAATACAAATAAAGCCTTTTGAAAAGAAAATATAGTATCGATACATCGCTTACACGTTTTTCACACAGAAATAAATTCCCTATTTAATTTCCCATTTTTGTCTAATTCTTTCCACTAAACAATACTACCTATGTCTTCATTGCTCTGTGCTGTCTTCTGTTTGTTCTCTCAAGCCATTGCACTTTCTCATTTTGTAATGGTGCATCTTTGTTCAAAAACTTGGGGTCAAATTTTGCTTATATTTTTCATCACTTCTCTTAAATTCTTCCCTGAGAGTATTCTTAATTAAATGTTTACAAACATCTTTTTATATAAACAAAATACCAAACAACTCACCTATGTACATTTCAGCATTCCCAGACATAAGCACCCACCACAACAGTAAGTTTTAATGGTTCCATCGCCTTACAAAGGAGCATGTAAGTTGAATCACTCATCCTGTTTCCCCCAACCTGCTCTGGGCCCTCAACAACCACTAATCCACACTGTATGTCTACAAATTACACTTTCAAGGGCATCTATTTCTGAGGAGTTGAACCACATGTGACTCTTTCTGACTAGCTTTTTTCAACATTGTTCTAACTGAACCATGTATGCCAATACTGTTGTCGTCATGAAATCATTCTACTGTGCAGATATATTACATTTCATGCATTTCTTCATCAGCAGATGGACACTTAATCTGTCTGTGCATTTGTACTAAGAATAACAGTGCTCTAAACATTTGACTAAACAAGTTTTAGACAAATATTTTTATTTTTTTAGAAAACAAAATTTCTGGGCCATTTGTTAGTGCTATATTGAAAGACTAGAGAAACTGGCAAAATGATTTCTAAACTGGCAGCAACGTTTCTCTCTCTCCAATTGTATATGAGGAGTCTGGTATCTACTGGTGGTCCTCAAACTGATAATCACCTGGCTTTTGATTCTAGACAGTATAAGCTGTAGGAAAAGATACTTTGGCAGAGATTGATTTGTGTTCAATGATTGAACATCTCATGACCTTCATTTCTACTAGCATCTCTTTGTTGAAAAAAAACAGATTCACACCTGTTGTTTTCGCATAGCTGGGCTATCTGTTCACTTTATGTTCTGCATTTTTTTTCAGTTAAAAAAATTCTATGGTAATTTTTCATTGTACTGTGTTTTGTAAAGACACGTTCATACACATACACAGAGTATGTTGATCGTATTATCCCCACATCTGTTCCTTTTGTTTGACTTATTACATGTTCACCTTCTGACTAATACCATCTCATCTACTAGACCACTTAATTTCTACTTTTATGTCATGTGTACATCCTTGACTTTATGTATCTACATGAAATTTAGAAGCCACAAATAAAACTACACTCATTTTTTTCAGACTGGTCTTATTTGTTGATATGATTATCTTCACAGAATTAAATTTCATGAGAATAACACAAGTTTTTTTGGGGGGATGGGGAATGTGAAAAACAGAAGTTTGTTTCTTCATTTCTTTGTTGTTAGACATTTTACTATTTTGTTTAGTGCTACAATAGGGATTTACGTACAAGAATGTCTGTAACATGTTGAATTAAAGTTCCTTGGGTGTCATATCCAAATCTTGGAGATTATGATCTCTCAGTCATGGACTTTTGAAAAGGATTATAGTACCGCCCATGAAATTCCTTCATAAGGAGCAGGTGGAAATTCAATCACAAATCCATTAGTCAGTTTTGACTAGGTTTGCAATTAACTCAATTGAATATGAAACCAACTTAAAAGCAACCTTACCAGGTCACAGAAGAAGACAATGCAGCGACTCCTGATGAGACCTGATAGACTAGGGTCAGAAGGATGGGGAGGTGGACCTCGTTTTCAATGGACTGGGAGAGGGACACTGGTGGGAAAAAGGGAGGGTGGGGTTGGGAGGGGAGGAGGGAGGGAGGTACAGGGGGGATACAAAGTGAATAAACTATTTAATACAAATAATTAAATAATAAAAAATATTTTACAAAAGCAAGTTGCTAGGCACTCTAATGAAGGACTTCTCAATCATATTATTTGAAGTGGGAATATCCACTACCAACGTAGTTGGCACCACAATAGCAGACTAAAGAAATGAAAACCTAAAACACTGTATTTTCTTTTGCCTTTACTCATGCTGGTAAGTTTCTTCATTTTCCTGCTGCGACTGCCACATTCTGTCATTGATACTAGAACTGCCCCATTTTACCAAGAGCTAATATTGGTGTGGGCTTCCATGCCCTGTTTTGATTAATGCTGTGTGAACTCAGTGCTTTGTGAATTCTGGCCAGGTCTTCCACCAACGGAGCTATAAACCCAGCCCTTCCTTACAAGCCATTATTTTGTATGCTACCTGCAAAATAACATTAGCAACAATAGAAATAATAGAGACTAAAAGAGATTTACTCGAGAAGGTTTTTTTACTTGTTAATACATGAATTCAGTTCATATGTCCATAGCATTATGGTAACTTGAAGTTATGGTAACACACATAACTTAATTATGGTGTGCTACTAGGCATACTATAATGAGAATATTTGCGATAAACTTCTGTATTATTTTAGGGTATGTTTTCATTTAAGTCAGTTCAAATTGTATATTTGAAGGGAATTTGAAAGCCATTCGACATTTTTCTTTATTTAAAAACAGTTGAGGACTATCTCACAAAATTTATTATTTGTTTAAATCATCTTATAATTTTGTTAAGATGATAATTAAGATTCAGTAGATACTTTGTGTGATTTTAAATTCTATAATTCTAGCAGGAAAAAAGTTATAGAAGGACCAATGATCTTGGCTGACCGTGATCTGACTGATTGGAAATGAGGAACCTTGAAAAGGCACGCAAACACACACACACACACACACACACACACACACACACACACACACACA
>NW_026596051.1:5299231-5316651 GCF_907164565.1 Psammomys obesus
AAAAAAAAAAAAAAAGCAATGAAATGATTTCTAATGATTAAATGAAAATTATAATCTCTTATACTCAAAGGTCAATTCTTTGTCCAGTCCCATCAGAGAGGTTTCCTCAGGCAGCAGATGGGAGATGATGAAGAGACTCATAACAGGCATTATGTGGAGAAAGAATAAAAATTGTAAGTCTGAAATAGGTCCCTCTCCTTCAAGCTCAGGGAAACCCATTGAAGATAGAAAGGAAAGATAGCAGTAGTTAAAAGGAATGGAGGACACTAAGAGAATGTGGCCTACTGAATCAACTAGACAGGGTTCATATGAGCTCACAGAGACTGAAGCAGCGTGTGTGGGGCCTGCATGGGTCTTCACCTTGTCCTCTGTGTATGTTATGGCTGTTAGCCTGGCGTTTTTGTGGGACTCCTAACAGTGGGGTAGCCTTGTCTCTGGTTCTTTTTTTTTTTATTAATTACACTTTATTCATTTTGAATCCCCCCATAAGCCCCTCCCTCCTCCCCTGCCGATCCCACCCTCCCTCCCCTTTCTGCATGCATGTCACTCCCCAAGTCCACTGATAGGGGAGGTTCTCCTCTTCTTTCTGATCTTAGTCTATCAGTTCTCATCAAAAGTGGCTGCATTGTCCTCTACTGTGGCCTGGTAAGGCTGCTCCCCCCTCAGGGGGAAGTGATCAACGAGCAGGCCAATCAGATTATGTCAGAGGCAGTCCCTCTTCCCATTACTATGTAAACCACTTGGACACTGAACTGCCATGGGCTACACCTGTGCAGGAGTTCCAGGTCATCTCCAAGAATAGTCCTTGGTTGGAGTATGATTTTCTGGGAAGTTCCTTGTGTTCAAATTATCTTGTTCTGTTGCTCTCCTTGTGGAGTTCCCGTTCCCTCCAGCTCTTACTATTTCCCACTTCTTACATAAAATTCCATTCACTCTGCCCATCAGTTGGCCATCAGGCTCAGCATCTGCTTTGACAGTCTATACTGCAGAAGCTTTCAGAGGCCCTCTGTGGCAAGTTTCAAGGTTGTTTCCTGTTTTCTTCTGGCTTTCAGAGGCCCTCTGTAGCAGGTTCTGAGGTTGTTTCCTATTTTCTTTTTCTTCTGATGTCCATCCTCTTTGCCGTTAGGGTTACACCAAGGTACTTTATGTCATTTGTGACTATTGTGAAGGGTGTTGTTTCTCTAATTTCTTTCTCAGCCCTTTTGTCTTTTGTATACAGGAGTGCTACTGATTTTTTTTTAGTTAATTTTGTATCCGGCCACTTTGCTGAAGGTGTTTATCAGCTGTAGGAGTTCCCTGGTAGAGTTTTTGGGGTCACTCATATATACTATCATATCATCTGCAAATAGTGATAATTTGGCTTCTTCCTTTCCCATCTGTATCCCCTTGATCTCCTTCAACTGTCTTATTGCTCTAGCAAGGACTTCCAGCACTATGTTGAAGAGATATGGAGACAGTGGGCAGCCTTGTCTTGTCCCTGATTTCAGTGGGATTGCTTTAAGTTTCTCTCCGTTCAGTTTGATGTTGCCTATAGGCTTGCTGTATATCGCCTTTACTATGTTTAGATATGTGCCTTGTATCCCTGATCTCTCCAGTACTTTAAACATGAATGGATGTTGGATTTTGTCAAATGCTTTTTCAGCATCTAAGGAGATTATCATGTGGTTTTTTTCTTTCAGTTTGTTAATATGGTGGATCACATTGATGGATTTCCGTATATTGAACCACCCCTGCATACCTGCGATGAAGCCTACTTGGTCATAGTGGATAATATCTTTGATGTGTTCTTGGATCCGGTTTGCAAGTATTTTGTTAAGTATTTTTGCATCAATGTTCATAAGGGAGATTGGCCTGAAATTCTCTTTCTTTGTTGAGTCTTTGTGAGGTTTAGGTACCAAGGTGATTGTGGCTTCATAGAATGAGTTTGGTAATGTTCCTTCTGTTTCTATTTTGTGGAATAGTTTGAAGACAATTGGAGTTAGCTCTTCTTTGAAGGTCTGGTAGAATTCTGCGCTGAAGCCATCTGGTCCTGGGCTTTTTTTGGATGGGAGACTTTTGATGACTGCTTCTATTTCTTTGGGGGATATAGGACTATTTAATTGATTTACCTGGTCCTGATTCAGCTTTGGTAAGTCAAATCGATCAAGAAAATTGTCCATTTCATTTAGATTTTCAAATTTTGTGGCATATAGACTTTTGAAGTAAGTCCTAATGATTGTTTGGATTTCCTCAGTGTCTGTAGTTATGTCCCCCTTTTCATTTCTGATTTTGTTGATTTGGGTGGTGTCTCTCTGCCCTTTAGTTAGCTTGGCTAAGGGTTTGTCGATCTTGTTGATTTTCTCAAAGAACCAGCTCTTGGTTTCATTGATTCTTTGAATTGTTTTATTTGTTTCTAATAGATTGATTTCAGTCCTGAGTGTGATTATTTCCAGCCGTCTACTCCTTTTTGGTGTGTCTGCTTCTTCTTTTTCTAGGGTTTTTAAGTGGGCCATCAAGTTGCTTGAATGAGCTGTCTCGAATTTCTTCTTGAAGGCACTTAGTGCTATGAACTTTCCTCTTAGCACTGCTTTCATTGTGTCCCACAAGTTGGGTTATGTTGTGTCTTCATTTTCATTGAGTTCTAGAAAGGCTTTAATTTCTTTCTTTATTTCTTCCCTGACCCAGCTGTCATTTAGTAACAAGTTGTTCAGTTTCCATGTGTGTGTAGGCTTTTTGCTATTTCTGTTGTTGTTGAAGTCCAGCTTTATTCCATGGTCATCAGACAGGATACAAGGGATTATTTCAGTCTTCTTGTATCTGTTGAGGCTTGCTTTGTGACCAACTATATGGTCTATTTTGGAGAAGGTTCCATGAGGTGCTGAGAAGAAGGTAAATTCTTTTATGTTTGGGTGTAAAGTTCTGTAGATGTCTGTGAGGTCCATTTGATTCATGACCTCTCTCAGAGATATTGTTTCTTTGTTTAATTTCTGTTTCGTTGACCTGTCCTTTGTTGAGAGTGGGGTGTTGAAGTCTCCCACTATTAATGTGTGGGGATCTATTTGTGGTTTAAATTTTATCAATGTTTCTTTTACAAATGTGGGTGCTCTTGTATTTGGGGCATAGATGTTCAGGATTGTGATGTCTTCCTGGTGGAATTTTCCCTTGATGAGTATGAAGTGTCCTTCCTCATCTCTTTTTATTAATTTTGGTTGAAAGTCTATTTTATCAGATAATAGAATGGCTACTCCTGCTTGTTTCTTGGGTCCATTTGCTTGGAAAGTCGTCTTCCAACCTTTTACCCTCAGGTAATGTCTATCTTTCTGTCTTAGGTGTGTTTCTTGTATGCAACAGATTGCTGGGTTTTGTTTACGTATCCATTCTGTTAATCTGTGTGTTTTTACTGGAGAGTTGAGTCCATTGATGTTGACAGAAATTAATGACCAGTGCCTGTTAGATCCTTTAATTTTGATGTTGGCTGTGTTCATAAGGTTGTGTGCTTGGTTGCTTTTTGTTTTGCTGTAGTAAGGTTAATTATTTCCTGTGTTTTCTTGACAGAAGCTAATTTTCTTGGGTTGTATTTTCCCTTCCAGTGTCTTCTGTAATGCTGGATTTGTGTGTAGGTATTGTTGAAATTTGTTTTTGTCATTGAATATCTTGTTTTCTCCGTCTATGAGGACTGAGAGTTTTGCAGGGTATAGTAGCCTGGGTTGACATCTGTGTTCTCTTAGGGTCTGCATGATATCCGTCCAGGCCCTTCTGGCTTTCATAGTCTCTGTTGAAAAGTCAGGTGTGATTCTAATGGGTTTGCCGTTATATGTTACTTGGCCTTTTTTCCTTGCAGCTTTTAGTATTTTTTCTTTGTTCTGTATACTTACTGTTTTGATTATTATGTGGCGAGAGGTTTTTCTTTTCTGGTCAAATTTGTTGGGTGTTCTGTAGGCCTCATGTATCCTTATTGGCTTCTCCTTTAACTTGGGGAAATTTTCTTCAATGATTTTGTTGAAAATATTTTCTGGGCCTTGGAGAAGGGAGTCTTCTTTTTCCTCTATTCCTATTATTCTTAAGTTTTGTCTTTTCATATTGTCTTGGATTTCTTGGACGGTCTGTCAGGAATTTTTTGGATTTAACATTTTCTTTGACAGATACATCGATTTCTTCCATTGTATCTTCTACACCTGAGATTCTTTCTTCCATTTCTTGTATTCTGTTGGTTATGCTTACCTCTGTAGTTCCTGTTCTCTTCCCTAAATTCTTCCTCTCCATTATTTCCTCCATTTGTGTTTTCTTTAATTTTTCTAGTTCTATCTTCAGGTCTTGAGTTGTTTTGTTTACTTCCTTCACCTGTCTCCTTGTATTTTCCTCTTTTTATTTTAGTTCCTTCAACTCTGTCTCTTTGATTTCTTTCAGTGATTTAATTATTTCTTCTCTGAAGGCCACAAGCTGTTTGGTTGCATCTTCCCGTATTTGTTCACGGATGGCTCTAATCTGCTTGTCTTTATCTTCCTCCATTTCTTTACGGATAGCCATGATCTGTTTGGTTTTATCTTCCTCTAATTCTTTACGTATTTTATCTGTTTCCTCTATTATTCTCTTCATCAACATAGATGTAAGGTCATCTTCTTGATTTTCTATTATGCTGCATTGTTCAGGGCTGTTCGCCCCTGGATGGCTGGGTTCTGGAGATGCCATATTGCTCTGTCTTTTGTTGGTTGAGCCTTTATGCTGACCTCTACCCATTGGGCTGATTTAGGTGTTGGCTGTTAGTTTCTGTGCTTCCTGGAGTCCTGAGGTAGGGAGTATCCCCTTGGCCGGAAGATGATTTTTCCTGAAGGAGTCCTTCTCTGCTTTTTGGTTATGGTCACTGTATGGCCAGTGTTTCTCCAGAGTTGCCACTGCTCACCTCAGGTTTATAGCCCTGAGTAGTAGCTGTGGTCTATGTTAGGCAGGGGGGGATCTCCTCTTACCCATAGAATTTCTCAAGACAGCTGCCCCACTGCTGGGTTTTTTGTTATAAATTTAGTGTGCTGCTGCTCACTAAATTTCCATGTACAGTCCTCTTGAAGAAACTGCTGATTTCCTAGCTGTCGGGTTTTCTCCCAACAGGGAAACTCAGTCTGTTATTCTGGGGTGCACAGTTCTGTCCGGGAAAGTGGGAGGTGCACTCAGCAAGTCTCTGGGCCAAAGGCTGATTGCTCTGCTCTGGACCTGGAGAATGTGCACCTCGGTTGAGTTGGCGCCTGGGAGCACTGCTCTGGTCTGGAGGCTGGGTGCCTCATTCTGGACCAGAAGCTGTGTGTCTCTGTCTGGGATGGAGGCTGCAGGCACCGATCTGGTCCAGATGCTGTGGGTGCAGCCCCCCTGAAGGATCAGTGATTCCCACAGTTTTGGCAGTTTAGCCAGGGACAACTGGCTGATCCCTGGCACAGTATCTGAGGGCTGCTGTAATGGCTCTTTGGCTCCTGCAGGTCCGAGGATGCAGCTGTGTCCCAGTGCCCCAGGGGAACTCAACAATGGCGGCAGAGCATACAGTGCTCCTGCCTGCACTAGAGTCTGCGTGAGTCCAGGAAGTGTTTTGGTGCTGGGTGTCCTAAGCATTAGAGCTGCTGACCCCCTCCGCTGGCGGTTTACTCCTGCCAGAGACACGCAGTCTGGTGCCCTGGTGCCCTGGTGCCCACAGTTCTATCTGAGGCGGCGAATCACGCGCACAGACAGGGCTCCGTGCAGGAGCCTGGGTTCCTGGCTCTGGGTCCGCGCTGGCTCTTGGGGTACCCGCGGAACCCGAGTCTTTTCCAGGGGATGTCTGGGTAACCTGGGGTCGGTCCCAATTGTTTCCTGCTCCATGGGGTTACCTCTCGACTGGGAAATCCAGTCTATGGTGTTGTGGGCCCACAGTTCAGTCTGGGACCGTGACCAGGTCGAGCTGGCGTGTAGCCCCGGGCTGATGACCAAGCGTCTGGCAGAACCGGGATCTCTTCCGAGGTTTAGCCGGGTGAGTTAAAGCTGATTGAATCCCCCACCGTGGGGTATCCTCTCACCTGAGAAACACAACCACTTGTGTTTTATGGCCGCGAGTTCTGATCGCTGGTCACTGTTCCAATCCTGCTGTGCTGCTCCTCAGAATGAGAGTCCTCCCAGCGCCGCCATCTTGCCCCGCCTCTCCGTAAGTTTCTTTTTTAAGGTTTGTGCATATTATTTCGTTCCAAAATGCTCTAAAAACTTATTAAATATTATAAATTTTTAATTAAATAAATTTCTCTTCATCATGATTTACAACCAAAATGTGTCTACCTTATGTTTGGCATGTGATCCCCAGCTGATAGTCCTGTTTTGCAAGACATCTCTGGAGTAAGTCTGAGAGTGGCTGTTGGAATGCTTTGATGACTAAAGCTGTTTTCAGGTCTTTCTGTCTTTGTCTGCATTTGTTTTTATTCCATGGGAATTAGACTCTGCCATAGACACCGACACCATGTTATTCAGCTTCATCACAGCCTGTAATCACCATAGCAAAGTACTGAGAAGTAAAACCTTGGAAACCATGAGCAAATGAAGAATTTATTCAGTTAAGTAAATTGCTTGAGTCAGGCACAGTGGCGAGTGCCTGTAATCCCACTACTCCAGGCAGGCTGATCTCTGTGACTTCAAGGTCAGCCTGGTCTACAAAGGGAGTCCAGGGCCAGCCTGGTCTACAAAGTAAGTCCAGGGCAGTAAGACTATACAAGGGGAACCCTGTTGCAAAAAAAAAAAAAAAAAAAAAAACAAACAACAACAACAAAAAAAAACAAAAAGAAAACACCCCCCCCAAAAAAAAACAGAAAAAAAAGTAAATTAAATTGCTTATACCAGACATTCTGTCCCAAGAGTACAAATAATTAAATAAGCAAACAAATAAATAAGTGGATAAAGGAATAAATAAGTAAATAAATGAAGTCCATACTTTTTACAGAGACCCTTTTTTAATTATTTATTTATTATGTATACAATATCTGCATGTATGCTTTCACATCAGAAGAGGGTGCCAGATATCATTATAGATGATTGTGAGCCACCATGTGGTTGCTGGGAATTGAACTCAGGACCTCTGGAAGAGCAGACAGTGCTCTCAACCTCTGAGCCATCTCTCCAGTCCTACAAAGACCCTTTTACTAACTTCTATGGATTTACTTTAGTGGTCTGTATTTTATCCTATTCTTCTCTGTATCTGTTTCCCTTAATCTTTTTAATCATTGTATCTTAAAGCTGTCTAGTCACTTCTGGGAAGTGGCCGTCCTCCTGCTGGCCTTCCTGTTGTTTTAGAGATGACCATTCTAAACTTGTCCTGCTCCCTTGCTCTAGTTCTCCCTCCAGCACTATCCCTATTTCACTTTCATTTCTTTTGGTTTGCATAGCTTCTGTTACAATGTCAGAGATGTTTTTTTTTCTCCATAGGATTTCTCTCTCTCACTCTCTCTCCCTCTCTCTCTCTCTCTCTCTCTCTGTGTGTGTGTGTGTGTGTGTCTGCCTGTCTGTCTGTCTGTCTCTTTTCTTTGTGTGCAGGTGTATCTCTCTCTCCTTCATCCTATTTTTTTTTCTTTAATTTCTTGAATAGTGCATGGCAATATATGTCTAGCTAAGACCTGGATGAATTGACACTCTCTGAAATTATAAATCTAAAATCCAGCTCCTGTTATTTGCTGGAGAAAGCATTTAGGCATCAACAACTCAAATAATTCATCCAATATGTTTCTCTTTCTAAATGTTTCACTTCTATGATATACATAATAAACATTGGAGAACGATATTCACAGAAGTGTGTGTAAATACATGCATACGTCCCATTTTCTACCGTTGTTGTTTTATATTCTCTTCAACTTTAATTTTTTTTATTTTTTTTAGTTTTTAATTAAGATATAATCACATCACCTCCTTCCCTTTTCTCACACCACCCCCCATAAGTCTCTCCCTCTAACTTCATGCCTCCATTCCCTCTCAAATTTATGAACTCTTTCTCTTTATTGTTTTAACATATAAATATTTGTATGAACATATACATGTGTATATATATGCATACCAACAAGCTGAGTCCATTTTTTTGTGGCTTGTGTGTATACAATTTCAGGTCTGACTGCTTTGTATTAGATAACCATTTAGGAGGCTCATCCCTGCGAGAGGCTGATGCTTCCCTTTTGAGCAAATAATTAGTTGCCTATAGTTCTTTATCTCATGGTAGGTCCTGTGAGATTTCCTCCTTCTGTATTATCATGTCTACTGATACTTTCATTGTCCAGGTCTTATTTATGTAGCCATATTGTTGAGGTACCCTGACTAAGCTATCTTATCATTTCTAGGTCAAAACACCCATTTCTTTTGGCTCTCTCTCTCTCTAATTTTTTTTGGCTCCTTTTCTGCTACAGTACCTGAGCCCTAGGGGCAGGGGTTGTAGATAAACCCTTTGGGGCTGGTCTCCCTCAGATCCCTTGAATTCTGCTTCAGGATAGCTTGTGGTTTGATGGGATGATCTCTGTTATTTTAAAGAGAAGCTTCTCTGATGAGGGGCAAGAGGTACACTTCTCTGTGGCTTTCAGGATAAATTTTAGAATAAAGCTAGGAATTATGCTGATTTAGTTAATGAAAGGCAGTCGGTTCTCTTCTAAGACCCATGACTTCACTAGTAGCTGAGAGCTGGCTAGGTGAGTCCCCTCCTGCGGCTGAGTGAACCTTAAGTCCAATTAGACAACTTCTGGCTATTGACAGCAGGTGAGTACTGCTCCTGCACGTTAGGTGATATCTTGATCCTCTGGTCATTGTTGTAGTGCACAAGCACCTCCTCTGGATAGAACTGTTGATCGTTTCCCTCCCTCGACTGCTTAAATGACACTTTTTGGTACTATGAAAGCTACACCACAGAAAGGAGGCTTTCAGATTAGATACTAGTCATATCATCCAAGCCTTATGTCTGAAGTATGCATTGTCTTTAACAATAGAGGCTTACCTTCAATTTCTGAAAGGCAACTGTGGGCAACAGAAATAACCTGTATTGTTTTGGGAATCACTTTAATCACCCTGACCAGCAACTTGAATAGACCTTTCTTATGCCTGAATATGGGTCTTTTATTATGTAGTTTATGTCTCTTATGAGGGATCATTTCAGCCTAATGTTTGTACTTTCAGTGTACAAATATAATTTTAATTAAATATAAAATAATATGATTCCTTGAGGAATCAAAAGTCTTTGGTATTACTTGTTTGTCCTTATTTCCTCTTCTCCTCTATTGACCTTCATCCCCCTTCCTAACGAAGAATGCTGTATATTTTTTCTTTTTATTCATGGACATTTTCATTGCTGTGTTCAGATCCATTCAGTCTTTCCTCTGTCACATTATGACAACCATTTTGTTCTGAGCAGCAGCATCTTTCCTCCAGGGTGCTGGACCCTTGGGTTCTTCTGTCTCTGTTCCTCCATTAAGATGTGTTCTTGCATGCTAGGTACTTTTTCTACTAGGCCCTTTGCTATAGTACATACAGTACTTTAAAATCCTAATCTGTTATTTCCAGTTCTTTGCTTTATATGATTCTACTGGTAAACACCTCTTTTATCTCTTCATAATATTGTTTCTTCCTCCATATCACAAGCCTTTTAGCAAGGCTTGCAGCTTTGTACTGAAACCAGATGAAACATGTCAGATGATAGCAACTAAGTTAATTAGGCTTTTAGCATAGTATCTTGTGATAACAGACATAGAAGCTGGCCCAGGCTGAACCTTTGCTAAACTGCAAATGCCAGAGATTTCAGGGTTTTTTTTTCTGCCTTTACACAAGACATGACAAAAGCTGTTGGAGTTGTCTAACTGATATTCTTCTTGGTTAGTGGAGGCTCTTATGAAATACTTTCTTTCTACTTTGTAGGCTTTTGCTGTGAAGAAGACTCCATGAGGCTTTCTTACAAGCCACTGTTCTTTCACACTGCTCAAAGCACAGATGAATTTTTGTTCAGGTTTCATCATGGCAGCTTAATACAAGCCCATGGGTGAAAGCAGGGGAAGCCTCACAGCATGGCCCCACAGTGTTATTATATCTTCTGTTGATCTATGCTCTTTCACCTAAATCACCACTTAAATCTTCTTATCACTCATCAATTCTAGACTTTCTTTTCTGTCCTTTCTAAAGATAAGTAATCCTCACCGTATTTCAGTGTTTATCTTTCTCTCTGGATATTGAAGAGGAACTGTGTATGATGAATTTGATTTCTGGGGCGTTTCAGAAAAAAAAAAGTATTGATTTTTAGTTTATTCTGTTCCTTCCCTCTTAGATTGCAAGTAATTTCTCCTGAACATCTTATTAACAGCAGCTAGAATTTTCTGCACTTAATAGAATAATTCCACTGAATTTGTTCTATGTTAATAATTTTATTGTTTGATGCTTTAAATATTTCACTCTTCACTTCACTTACGAAAGAGGATTTCACAGAATTTCTTACATTTTTTTCTCCATTGTTAATGTGCATAAGACAAAAACAAATGTAAGGCAGCAACCATTCTGCAATAAAAGTTTCTATGAAGTAATCACAGACACCGATTATCAATAAATAACCGGTCCTGGATCAAGTTTCCACAGGTCCAGCAAGACAAAGTAGTGGTTGCAAAAACAGTAACTGAATCTAAACTTCCATAATGTTTAAAATAAAAATTTGGAGAAGGAATGAACCATCATTGCTATAGACAAGAGGAGCAGGGTTGCAAGAAGCAGGGGACTTTCATACTATCAGTAAGGAGACTTGGTTGTTGATTTTGAAGTTGAGGAAGGAAAGACAATACGAAGGAGGATTCCGGGACAGGAATCAAGGGAAGAATTGAACATTCATTCAAGAATATGAAGTTCTCTTGCTTTTGTATGTAGCCTGTTGCTACTAATTTCCCAGTCTCTCCTGTCAGTTTCCCTGACAGTAAAATCGAGAACACCACTAACATTTATTTATTTTTTATTATTAGGCTTCTGTAATTTCCCACTAGTATTTCAATATTCTTTTCTGTCTTTGTTTTTTAATTTATTTTACTTTTTACATTTTTACAATTTATTCATTCTGTATCCTGATTGTAGCCCCTACCTCATCTCCTCTCGGTCCCACCTAACCTCTCTTTTCACCCTTACCTCCTTCACCTAGTCCACAGAAAGGGGGCGTCCTCTTCCCCTGTCATCTGACCCTAGCTTATTAAGTCCCATCAGGACTGCCTGTGCCTTCTTCCTTTCTGGCCTGGCAAGGCAGCATCGCAGGTGGAAGTGATCAAAGATAAGGCAACCAAGTTCATGTCAGATCCAGCCACTGCTACCTTTATGCTGGAACCCACATGGAGACTAAGCTGACTATCAACAGCTACATCTGAACAGGGAGTCTAGGTCCTCTTCTCTCCATCCATGGTCCCTGGTTGGTTCATCAGTGTCTGCAGACCAAGCTGGGTTCAGATTTTCTAGCTTTGTTGGCTTTCTTGTGGAGCTCCTGACTCCTCTGGGTCCTTCTATCCTCCTCCCGACCCCTTCTTCCATAAAACTCCCTGTGCTCTGCCCAAAGTTTAGTTGTGAGTCTCTGTTCTGATAACCTGTTGGATGAGGCCTCTCAGAGAACTTCGATGGTAGGCTCCTGTGCTTTGCCCTGTCTTATACTGCTTCTGGTGTTTATACTGTTTGCCCTTCTGGATGAGATTTAAGCATCCTCCCTAGGGTTCTCTTTGCTCTTTAGCTTCTTTAGATATATTGATTTTCCTATGGTTATCCTGTATTATATGACTAATGTCTGCTTATAAGTGAGTATACACCATGTGTGTCTTTCTGTTTCTGGGATACCTCACTCAGGGTGATCTTTTCTAGTTCCATCCATGATCTTTAATAGTTCCCACCATTTGTCTACAAGTTTCATGATTTCCTTGTTTTTATTTTTTTTTAGCCCTTCTGTATACAAATGTTTTTTTTTTAATTTTATTTTTCTTATTAGTTATATTTTGTTAACTCTGTCTCCCAGCTGTATCCCGCTCCCTCATTCCCTCCCCAACCCCACACTCCCTCCCTGGTCTCCTCCCTGCCCCTTTCCAAGTCCACTGATAGAGGAGGACCTACTCCCCTTTCATTTGACCCTGTTTTGTCAGGTATCTTCAGGGCTGGCTGCAAAGTCCTCCTCTGTGGCCTAACAGGACTGCTCCTGCCCTGGAGGGGGGAGGTCAAAGATCCTGCCCTTGAGATCCTGTTAGAAATAGTCCTTGTTCTCCTTACTTTGGGAAACTACCACAGGCCACATCCGAGCAGAAGTTCTAGGTTATATCCATAGATGGTCCTTGGTTGAGTGTCAGTCTCAGAAAAGACCCCGTGCCAAGATATATTTGGTCCTTGTGGAGCTCCTATCCTTTCCATATCATACTAACTCCCCTTCTTTCATATGATTCCCTGCACTCTGCCGAGAGTTTGGTTATGAGTCTTAGTGTCTGTTTTGAAACACTGCTAGGTAGAGTCTTTCAGATGCCTTCTGCAGTAGACTCCAGTCATACATTCAATGCACATCCCATTTGTCTTTCTAAATGAGGATTGATCATCTTCGCCTGTGGCTGCTATCTTGATTCTCTTCTTTAGGTGTGCAGATTTCATTATGTTTATCATATCTTGTAGGTCTATATAAGCGAGTTTATACTGTGTTTGTCTTTCTCCTTCTGGGATACTTCACTCAGAATGATCTTTTCTAGATACATCGATTTGCCTGCAAATTTCATGATTTCCTCTTTTTTGATTGCTGAGTAGTATTCCATTGTGTAAAAATACCACAATTTCTGTATCCATTCCTCAACTGAGGGACATCTGGGTTGTTTCCAAGTTCTGGCTATTACAAATAAAGCTGCTATAAACATGGTTGAACAAATGTCCTTGTTGTGTACTTGAGCAAATTTTGGGTATATACCTAAGAGTGGTATAGCTGGGTCTTGAGGTAGCACTACTCCTAATTGTCTGAGAAAGTGCCAGATTGACTTCCAAAGTGGTTGTACCAGTTTACATTCCCACCAGCAATAGAGGAGGGTTCCCCTTTCTCCACAACCTCTCCAGCATGTGTTGTCACTTGAGTTTTTTATCTTGGCCATTCTGATGGGTGTAAGGTGAAATCTCAGGGTCATTTTGATTTGCATTTCCCTAATGGCTAATGAGGTTGAGCATTTCTTTAAGTGTTTCTCTGCCATTCGATGTTCCTCTATCGAGAATTCTCTGTTTAGCTCCATACCCCATTTTTTAATTGGAGTACTTGGTTTGCTGCTTTTCAGATTCTTTAGTTCTTTATATATACTGGATATTAGCCCTCTGTCAGAAAAAGGTTGGTGAAGATTCTTTCCAATCTGTAGGCAATCGTTTTGTTTTGATGATGGTGTCTTTTGCTTTACAGAAGCTTTTCAGTTTCATGAGGTACCATTTATTGATTGTTGCTCTTAGAGCCTGTGCTGTTGGTGTTTGGTTCAGGAAGTTGTCTCCTGTGCCAATGAGATCTAGGCTGTTCCCCACATTTTTTTCCAACTGATTTAGAGTATCTGGTTCTATGTTGAAAACCTTGATACACTTCGACTTTAGTTTTGTGCAGGGTGAGAAATATAGATGTATTTTCATTTTTCTGCATGTAGACATCCAGTTGGACCAGCACCATTTGTTGAAGATGCTGTCTTTTTTTCCATTGAATGGTTTTGGTTTCTTTGTCAAATATCGAGTATTCATAGGTGTGTGAGTTTATTTCTGGGTCTTCTACTCGATTCCATTGATCCTCCTTTCTGTTTCTATGCCAATACCATGCAGTTTGTATTACTGTTGCCCTGTAGTACAGCTTGAGATCGTTGATGGAGATACCTCCAGATGATCTGTTGTTGTACAGGATCGTTTTGGAGATTCTGGGTTTTTTGTTTCTCCATATGAAGCTGAGAATCTTTTTTTCAAGGTCTGTAAGAATTGAGTTGGTATTTTGATGGGAATTGCATTGAATCTGTAGATTGCTTTTGGCAGGATGGCCATTTTCACAATGTGAATCCTACCAATCCAGGAGCACGGGAGATCTTTCCATCTTCTGAGATCTTCTTCAATTTCTTTCTTCAGAGACTTGAAGTTTTTCTCAAAGAGGTCTTTCACTTGTTTGGTTAGAGTCACACCAAGGTACTTTATGTTATTAGTGGCTATTGTGAAGGTGTTGTTTCCCTAATTTCTTTCTCAGCATTTGTGTCTGGTATACAGGAGGGCTTCTGGTTTTTTTGAGTTGATTTTGTATCCTGCCACTTTGCTGAAGGTGTTTATCAGCTGAAGGAGTTCTCTCTTGAATTTTTGGGGTCGCTCATGTATACTATCATATCATTTGCAAATAGTGACACTTTGAACTCTTCCTTTCTGATTTGTATTCCCTTGAAATCCTTTAGTTGTCTATTGTTCTGGCTAGGACTACAAGTACTAGTTGAAGAGATATGGAGACAATGGGAAGCCTTGCTTTGTCCCTGATTTCAGTGGGATTGATTTAAGTTTCTCTCCATTTAGTTTGATGTTGGCTATAGGCTTGCTGTATATTGCCTTTACTATGTTTAGGTATGTGCCTTGTAACCCTGATCTCTCTAAGACTTTAAACATGAATGGGTATGGACTTTGTGAAATGTTTTTCAGTATCTAAGGAGGTGATCATGTGGTTTTTCTCCTTCAGTTTGTTTATATTTGATTACATTGATGGATTTCCGTATGTTGAACCACCCTTGCATGCCTGGGATGAAGCCTACTTGGTCATGGTGGATGATATCTTTGATGTGTTCTTGGTTTCAGTTTGCAAGTATTTTATTGGGTATTTTTGCATCAATGTTCATAAGAGAGATAGGTCTGAAGTTCTCTTCTTTTGTTGGATCTTTGTGTGGTGTAGGTACCAAGGTGACTGTGGCTTCATAGAATGAGTTGGTAGTATTCCTTCTGTTTCTATTTTGTGGAAGAGTTTGAGGAGAATTAGTGTTAGCACTTCTTTGAAGGTCTTGTAGAATTCTACACTGAAGCCATCCTGCCAAGGGCTTTTTTTGGAAGGGAGACTGTTAATGATTGCTTCAATTTCCTTGGGAGATATAGGGCTATTCAGTCTTTCTACATAATCTTGACTTAATTTTGGTATATGGAATTTGTCAAGAAAATTGTCCGTTTCATTTAGATTTTCAAAATTTGTGGTATATAGGCTTTTGTAGTATGACCTAATAATTGTTTGGATTTCCTCAGTGTCTGTAGTTATGTCCCCATTTTCATTTCTGATTTTGCTGATTTGGATAGCTTCTCTCTGCTTTTTTGTTAGTTTGGCCTGGGTTTGCCTATCTTGTTGATTTTCTCAAAGAACCAGCTTTTTGTTTCATTGATTCTTTGAATAGTTTTATTTGTTTCTAATTGATTGATTTCAGCCCTGAGTTTGATTATTTCGAGCCGTCTGCTCCTCTTGGGTGTATCTGCTTCTTTTTTTCTAGGGTTTTTAGTTGGGCCATTAAGTTACCTGTTTGTGATGTTACGAATTTCTTCTTGCAGGCACTTAGCGCTATGAATTTTCCTCTGAGTACTGCTTTCAATGTGTCCCATAAATTTGGGTATGTTGTGCCTTCATTTTCATTGAATTCTAGGAAGTCTTTAATTTCTTTCTTTATTTCTTCCTTAACTCAGCTGTCATTGAGTAGTAAGTTGTTCAGTTTCCATGTGCCTGTCTGGTTTTTGATGTTTCTGTTCTTGTTGATGTCCAGCTTTAGTCCAAGGTGGTCAGATAGTAGACAAGGGATTATTTCAATCCTTTTGTATCTGTTGATGCTTGCTTGGTGACCCACTATATGGTCTATTTTGGAGAAGGTTCCATGCGATGCTGAAAAGATGGTGTACTCTTTTGAGTTTGGGTGAAAAGATCTGTAGACGTCTATTAGGTCCATTTGATTTAGGGAATCTGTGAGGGCTTTTATTTCCTTATTTGGTGTCTGTCTAGTTGATCTGTCCCTTGATGAGAGTGGGGTGTTGAAGTCTCCCACTATTAAGGTACTAGGATCAATGTATGATTTAAGCTTTAATAATGTTTCATTTACGAATGTAGGTGATCTTGTATTTGGGGCATATATATTCAAGATTGTGATGTCCTCTTGGTGGATTTTTCCTTTGATGAGAATATAGTGGTCTTCCTTATCTTTTTTGATTAACTTTGGATGAAAGTGTATTTTATTAGATATTAGGATGGCTACTCCAGCTTGTTTTCCGGAACCATTTGCTTGAAAAACATTTTTCCAGCCCTTTACTCTGAGGTAGTGTTTATCTTTGTTCCATAGTTGCGTTTCTTGGATGCAACAGAATGTTGCATCCTGTTTACGCAACCATTCTGTTAGCCTGTGTCTTTTTATTGGTGAGTTGAGTCCATTGATATTGATAGATAATAGTGACCAATTCATGTTAGTTCCTTTTTTACAGAGTCATTGATCTTACCCTGTTTCATTGCTTGTTGTCTTTTCATTTTTGTTGGGATATTATTTGTGTGCCCTGTTTTCTTGGGTGAAGTTGTTTTCGTTGGATTGGAGTTTTCCTTCTAGTATCTTCTGTAGGGTTGGTTTGCTGTGTAGATATTGTGTAAATTTAGTTTTGTCATGGAATATTTTGTTTTCTCCATCTATGTTGATTGAAAGCTTTCCAAGGTATAGTAGTCTGGGTTGACATTTGTGATCTCTTAGAGTCTCCATGATACTTGCCCAGGCCATTCTGGCTTTCATAGTTTCTGATGAGAAGTCTGGTGTGATTCTGATAGGTCTACCTTCATATGTTACTTGGCCTTTTTCCCTTGGTGCTTTTAATATCTTTTCTTTGTTCTGTAGATTTAGTGTTTTCACTATGATGTGACATGATGTGTTTCTCTACTGGTCTAGTCTATTTGATGCTCTGTAGGCTTCTTTTATATTTATGGACATCTCTTTCTTTAAGTTGGGAAAATTTTCTTCTATGATTTTTTTGAAAATATTTTCTGGACCTTGGAGCCTGGAGTCTTCTTTTTCATCAATTCCTATTATTCTTTGATTTCGTATTTTCAGAGCGTCCTTGATTTCTTGGATATTTTGTGATTGGAACTTTTCTGATTTTACTTTTTCTTTGATAGAAGTATCAATTTCTGCAAGTGTGTCTTCAGCTCCAGAGATTCTCTCTTCCATCTCTTGTATTCTGCTGGTGATGGTTACTTTTGTGGTTCCTGATCTTTTTTCTAAGTTCTCCAGCTAAAGGGTTTTCTCAATTTGTGTTTTCGTTACTGATTCTAATCCTGTTTTCATGCCTTGCACCATTTCTTTCATTTGTTTGAATTTGGATTCCTGTCTCTCTACGATGGTCTCTATTTCTTCGTTCATTTTCTTTTTATATGCCACTAATTTTATCTCTACTTGTGCTTCTATTTGTTTGGCTATGTTTGCCTGTGTTTCTTTAAGGATTTTGTC
>NW_026596051.1:5317051-5329860 GCF_907164565.1 Psammomys obesus
TCTTTGAAAGATTTGTTCATTTCCTCCTTATGAGCCTCAAATAATTGGGTAAGCATGGCTTTAAAGTCATTTTCCTGTGCTTCTTATGAATTGGAGTATCCATCAATTTTGGGGTTTGCTGGTGAAATCATGATGTCCTGATCTATGTTGGAAGTGTTCTTTCACATACCTCTTGCCATTGGCTTATCTGAAACCTTCTTTGTTTGTTTTTCGATTCTGCAGATCAGAATGGTACTGTCTCTCTCTGGGGTCTGGAGAGTTCTTCAGGAAGGTGAGAGAGGTGTCGTGTCCTCAGCTTGTGCTGAGGACTAGCTGTACCTGTGGGAGAAAAGTATGCAGGTCCAAACAGGGCATATGCAGGCGTGTGTGTGTGTGTGTGTGTGTGTGTGTGTGTGTGTGTGTTTGTAAGTGTGCATGGACGTGTATTTTGAGGGACAGAGTGATGGATAATGTTGAACCCTTGAGTGTGTGGGAGGGGCTCTCCACTGTATATGTTGTAGGTGCTAGTGATGATCGCAGCACAATTTCTGACATTAACTGCTTTAACTCCTCAATTAGACCCACAGGGCAGGAGCTTCAATGTCCCAAGTGCCCCTGTGTTTCCCAAAGTGGGTATGTGTGTTGGAGGGGGTTCGAGGCTTGGCTTCTGTTTTATAAGGACCCTGGGTCTGGGTCTCTGCAGGTTCTCAGGGGTGCACTCACTCTCAGGCAGGTCACTTGGCAGGGATCGGGATATCTGGGCTTTCTGCTCTGTGGTTTGGTCCTGCTTCTTTGATGTGCTCTGCCAGCTCAGTGCTGCTGCCACTTCCAGTTTAGGAAGTCCTACTGTAGCTGGAGATCTTTAGGTGGTCGGCAGGGATTGAGGTAGCTAGGACCTCTGCTCTCTGGTTTAGCCCTGGTTGGTCTTAAGCTGGAAGCCTGATGTGCCCTGCCAGCTCAATGCTGTTTTGCTACCAGGTAGGAAGTCCCACATGTTGTGACTTTGGAACTCACCTGAAATCCCCTCACAGCACACAGCAGCAGTGCTCAGACCACTGCACCCCGACCATTCAAGCCAGCTAGGCACAGTGCCAACTTGGAGCATGGCTCCAGGAAGAACCTGCCTCTTCCTCTCAATTTCCTTGTTTTTAATAGTTGAGTAGTATTCCATTGTGTAAATGTGCCACAATTTCTGTATTCATTCTTCCACTGAGGAATATTTAGGTTGTTTCCAGATTCTGGCTATTACAAATAAAGCTGCTATGAACATACTTGAGCAAATGTGCTTGTTCAATGGTGGAGCATCTTTTGGGTATATGCCCAGGAAGGGTATAGCTGAATATGATAGAATACATGAGTGACCCCAAAAATTCTCCCTGGGAACCCCTACAGCTGATAATCACCTTCAGCAAAGTGGCCAGATACAAAATTAACTCAACAAAGTCAGTAGCCCTCATGTACATAGATAGACAGACAGACAGATAGATAGATAGATAGATAGATAGATAGATAGATAGATAGATAGACAGACAGATAGATCAATCGATCTACATATATAAAGTATCTTGGTGTAACTATAACCAAATAAGTGAAAGACTTTTATGAAAAAAAAATCAAGTCTCTGAAGAAACTGTCTTTTGTTTTGTGCAGTTTGAATTTGTTAAATGCTACAATAGCCAGTTTTTATTAAGCTTTGAAAAATCTGAGTTCTGATTTTGAGTGTTGTCGTCTGTTCTTAACTATGGAAAACTGTTTAACACTCTTAATTCAAGTATGCTGTTTATCTCTTCCCTTTTGTTCTTGTTATTGTTGTTTCTTCTTGTTATTGTTTTTTTTAAGATCTATGATGCACATTTGAAAGCCACGTCACATTTCTCAGATGCAGCATTGAGTTTTAATTTTTGTTTTGAAATTTACTTAGAAAAGGACATTCCTAAATATCATTTTTCCTATTGGCTCCCTTCTTGGGTCTTCGTTACTTTTTTATTTCTTTGATAAAATGCTAGGATCAAAGCAACTTATAAAGGAAATATTCATTTGGACTCATGATTCCAGATGGTAAGGGTCCATGATGGCCAAGGGAAGATATAACAACAGAAACAGCTGTCAGTTCACATCTCTAAGCTATAAGCACCAGTTAGAGAGAATGATGAGAAAGTCAGCTTTTGAAACTTCAAAGCCTTCCTCAGGTAACACATCTCCTCTAATGAGGTTACCAATCCTAATTTTTCTAAATGGTTCCACCAATTGAGAATCAAATATTCAAATCTATGTGCCTATTGGGTTATTCTCATTCAAATCATCACACTTTTGCAGTGTAGTACAGTGCCATCCGTATGCTTAAATTCTCGCACTTTCTATTCCTTCATTCTTTACATCCTTTTACACGCTTAGAAGAAATTGTGAATATTTTTTCTTCTAAAGCCCTTAATATATCACTCAAAATTAGCATAAATCTCCTCTCTGATAACCCTACAATGTGAGTTACTTCAGAGTTCATTCTAACAATTTTTCTTTCTCTTCTGTTTTTCTGCTTCCTAACACTGTCTCTTTTTCTCACCTTTACAGTTTTGACATGAGTATATTGATCACATAATAGAAGAGTAAGACAGTCTCTACTGTAATTATTTTCAAAGACTCTTTATCTCTTTTGAAAATATGCTGTGTTTAGTATGCTTTAAATGTACTTCAATTCAAATTTCTCTTCTTCTAGTCTCATTCCCAATTTTGGCTTCATCCTCCTGAAAGAGCCTGAAAGTGTTGAAGCTCTTTGTTTGCATTGTGATTCCTTGCACCTCTGTGTAGAATGATTCAGTAGAGTGGTGAGATTCTTCATTCTTACCTTTACACCCTACTCTTTTGATGAGCTTTTACCTCCAAACCTTGAATATCCTCCATGTTTCTGCAGTAGTGTTTCTAACCCAGCCTGTATCTTGGATCACATTTCTGGACTTCTGGGGCAGGTTTGGCTGGAGTTTCCACAGATGGAATACTGTTTAAACAACTGCATTGCTTTGGAGAACAATCTGTTATGAAGAACAAGTAGGGTTCATTTCACTATGGATACTATTCTCTTCACTCTATCAAAGCCAGCAAATGTTCTCCTGAGACATTTATTTTGGAGACATATGAGGAAAAAACCTGGTGATTAAAGCCATAAGATGCAAGGGTCTCTTGATTACCTTAAAGCCATGCATTTTCTTGGTCACGCTAGTTCAAATCAACTGTTCAGATATTTAAAATTTCTTCTCATTTAGGTTTCCTAGAGAGTTTGTATTTCTGAATGTTACATTTAAGCAAAACACACTGTTTGGATTTATTTCTAACACAGGTTTTTGAATACAGATTTGCTTTATACTGGGTGCAATGTAATTGACCAGTTCTTTCTATGTTTCTAGTTGCTTGTGGTCAAAGGATGGAGGTAACCACATTTCACACTGTAGGCAATATATCCTTTGATAAGCCTGAGAATATCTGCTGACTTTACATATATTCATAATAATTTAATGCATATTCATATATTGCTGTAGGTTCAGTTAGCTCTATACCAATGCTCCAAAGAACACAGGAACAGTAGGAGCAAAATAGGTTATTGGATATTGAGACAGACTAGAGCTATTTTGGAAAAAAGAGAGAGAGAGAGGGAGCACATAAGCAGAATATGCATGTGCAAAGAAAAGGATCTGATAGCCTTTCCCTGTCCTTTAGCTTCTGGGTGTAATTGACCAGTCTTTCTATGTTTCTAGTTGCTGTGGTCAAAGGATGAAGGTAAGTACATTTCACAATGTAGGCACAGCTGGAACCGAAGCTCCATGAGCTGGTTTACTCTCATCTCCACAGTGAAAGCTCTTTCTATTTTGCTGCAACTACAGTTTTCCTTTATTTTTTTTTTTCATGTATCATTTCCACCCTGAGGATATGGATGTTATTCTGTAACTCTCTTCACCTGTCAAAACCAAAGCTACATGTTTATTATTCTCAGTATCAAAACATTCAATAATTTATTGTATTATTGGTTTTTGCTTTTAAAAATAAGTCCTTTTAATCTTTTGCCTTAACTCAGTTTGTATAAAAATAAATGATTCACATTTCATGCTTGCCTCTAAGACAAACTTCCTCCTCTAATGGCAGTCTTCTTAATTTCATTTTTTCACAGGTGTTTTATAGTAGTCTTCTACTCAACAATGTCTTTAGTAAGGCATCAGATTTTCTCCAGGTTACAGGTAACTTTATTTCATCAAAAATCAATTTGCAGTTTTAATGTAGTCACATTTCCCCCATAGCAATGGATTCCTATTGTGAAGCAAGAGTGAAAAAAAAATCTGTTTATGTGCAGTTAAGGCCTCAGATTCTGAATTTAATTGTTTGCATGCAGAACTCTGCTTTATGAACTGTTACTCCTAGTTTTATGGTGTAATTTAGGGTGGGGTGGGCTTGGCAAATGGTTTTGTAATTTAATGGATTTAAATATTTTCCCACCAGCTGCCAAATAATTTGTGAAGAAGCATTATCATTTGGTGCATGTGCCCTAAGAGAGGAAAAAAGTAAAATGCTGTTTATTAAGTATGTGGCTCAGAAAAAGAAAACATTGTCTCCTAAAATGCAATTATATAAGATCACCTCTTGTGTAGAGATTAATTAGCATAGAAATGTCATAATTATTTATTTGAATTGTAAAATCTTTCCAATTAATGGAGAATTTAGGCATAATTGCTTAGCAGTAATGTAATGTTTCTTTCAAATACACAAAAGGCAACAATGTCTATTCAACACTATGCAAAACTTTGATTCTTAAAGTATCCAAAACACAACAGATTATAGACAGAGTATCAGTAAGCACTCATGTTTACACACGGATTTGAGAGTTCAAAGACACCTTCAAACCAGAAATCAAACTTGCAGCCATGGTGATTTTGTTTGCTTGACCCTCTCCCATGGCTTACACTTCGTTCTCATCAAATTGAGGTCTGTAGTACATAAGCTGGAAGTCTATTTCCCCATTCCCAACCCCCCACTCATCATCCAATGATTTGCTGGGGCTTGCCCATAGATCTTCCAGAGAACTAATGGGGAACCCTACAAAAGAGGGAGAAGAAATATTGTATGAGTCAAAGAAGATGAAAGAAACAAGGAGAACATGGCCAACTGAGTCAATTAAGCAGGGATCATAAGGGTTGCCTTGTCCAACCTTGACATGAAGGCTTTTTCCGATCTTAATGTATCTTGTTTTGTCATGTTTGTTTGTTGTCTCGTAGAGACCTGTTCTTTTATGAGAGAAATGGAGAGAGTGGGAAAAGGGACTGGTAGGAGTGGCAGGAGGGGAAACTGATCTGAATATATTGTATGAGAGAATAATATATTTTCAATAAAATAATTACATTTACATTGACCTTTAGGTGTTCTAAATAGTATTTAATAAAACTATATGCCTGCATGTCAGCAGAAATAAAAAAAAAAAACATAAAATACTTCTGCTCTTCCCAAACTGTTGAGACTTTGAAGTTATGTTCTTTAAAGTGTATGTAGAAAAATAATGATTTGAAGAGATAATTTTGCTCAACTACAGCCTTAAACTAGCTAGAAGCAAAACAAGAAACCTGCTGGAAATCTTCAGGACTTGAATGAAGTCCTGAAGACATTCACCTGCATAATGCAGAGCAACACTGGTGTCCTTGCTGTCTTGGATTGCTAGCTCATGAGGAGCTTTTTTATGTTGTCTAGGAAATGTACATACTCTCTGTCTTGGAAGAAATGACTGTTCTTTGATTTATAGTAGTAGAGATGAATGTACATGCAATTTTTTAAAAATTCTCAATTGATTTGATTATTGCCTTCAGGTTGGAGAGTTTATAGTCCTTTTACTGTGGTTAAATTGTTTTATCAATTGGTGTGTTCTCTGCTGCAAGTAAGCTGATTTTGAGGGGAATATAGATCTGAAACAATGAAGAAGTCAGTGTTACAGGTCACAAGAGGTTCTGGGAAATGGGATTCCAGGATAGATTATCAGAACAAGATATGGTGCTACAGAACACTCAGATAGGTCTACAGTATGCTGTACAGTATCAACATTTTAAATGTCTTTGTCCTTGTCCTCAGACAAGGTTCAGTATTCCAGGCAATCACAATGAAGACATAAAAGGAGCATCACCTCCAATCTCATCTTCTCTGCCTGTGGAGAAACACATTTTCATCTCACAGCATGCAGAAAAAGGCACATATATAGTTCCTGCTCAGGTACTAACCTGACTGACAGGCTCAGCAAACCTCTTCTATGTTAAGATAAAGAAAATTATCAGTATTGGATTTAAAGTAAGATAAATTATGCATAGAGGCCAAGAAGTGGCTACTATTTGTGAGCACATGAGAAGCTGTAAAACAGAAAGGATGTCATAGCCGCTGCTAGAGTGAGATCGGAAGATCAACTGCAGAACAGGCAATCAGGTTTAGTTCTGTAAAGCTCAGTAATTCACACTGTCCCCACACCAGTGGATACCCGTATATTAGCCATAACCTTATCCAAACGCATACCTTGAAATTCAAAATTTTATTACGAAAAAATCTTATTAGAGTATGGCTATTTAGTCTTCACGACCCTTGTTACTAAGAGTCTCAGTTAGAGTCACCTACCAGTAGCCTATCCTATTGTAGGTCTCTAGCTTGTCACAGAGATGTCATTGTCCATGGTGTCTCTTCTCTCTGCATGCTCTCTGTCCTCCCACCCCTGCTCTCCCCAGGTCTGATCGCCACCCTCATTTCTCTCTGGGTTTCCCCTCCTACCTGTTACATCTCTTCAATCACTTCTGTTTATTCTATTTCTTATGAGTGAGATTTAAGCATCCTCCCTTGAGTCATCCTTGTTACTTATTTTCTTTGGGTCTGTGAATTGTAGTATAGTTATCTTGTACTATGTGGTTAAAATCTGCTTATAAGTGAGTAGATACCTTGTGTGTCTTTCTGGGTCTGGGTTACCTCACTCGGGATATTTTTTTTTTCTAATTCTGTCCATTTGCCTTCAAATTTCTTAATGTCTTTATTTTTAAGAGCTGATTAGTATTCTATTGTGTAAATGTTCTACTCTTTATCCTTTCTTTGGTTGAAGGCATCTATGTTGCTTCCAGTTTCTAAACAAGACTTCTAGTTACCCCCCTAACACTAACCCACCCACAAAAACTTTGACTCAAAATTTATGCTGCCTACAAAATGTGATGTACAATTGGCTGGCCGAATCTGAGACCTACTCTACAAGAGAGAGCAACCCCTGACATTATTAACAATACTCTGCTATGCTTGCAGATGGGAGCCTAGTATAGTTGTCCTCTCAGAGGCTCCACCCAACAGCAGATTGGAACAGATGCTGAGACTCACAACCAAACACTGGGAGGAATGCAGGGAGTCTTGTGGAAGAGTGGAGGTGGGGAGATCAGAAGGACTTGGACGAGACAGGAACTCCACAACAAGACCAATAGAACTAACTAAGCAGGGCCTGAGGGGACTTGAAGAGACTGAAACAACAACCAAGAATCATCCATTGACTGGACCTAAGCCCTCTACACAGCTTGGTCTTCATGTGGATTTTTTAGTAAAGGCAGCAGGGGCAATCTCTGACATAGAGTATGTTATCTGTTTTTCCATTACTTCCCCCTGGCAGGGCTGCCTCATCAGGCCACAGGGGAAGAAGATGTTCTCAATCCTTGATGCAAGCATGTGCTGGGGTGACCTGGGGGTGTGGGTTCCCTTTTTCTGAGGAGCAGGAGAGAGAGGATAGGAGAGAGAGGGAGGAAGAGGAGCAGAGGAGGAAAGGGGGCTTTGATCAGAATGTAAAATGAATGAATGAATGAATGAGTGAGTGAATGAATTAATAGAAAAATCTCATTTGTTTGTATCTAAATATACTAATCAATATTCTTGATATCCACATGACTTTATTCCCTATTATTCCTAATAAAAACAATTTAGAAAAAATATAACACCAAGTTTATTTACAAAATATATTTATATATTTTTAAATTTATATTTTTAAATTTACTTTAAATCATGGTTGTAGCCCCATCTCTCCTCCCCCCTCCCAGTTCCATCCTCCCTCCCTCTCTATCCCTTCCTTAGTCACCTATTCCTCAGAAAAGGAAAGGAGCTCCATTTCCCATCCACTTGAGCTCACCAAGTGGTACAAGGACTGAACATGTCCTCTTTGCCTGTGACCTAGTAAGGCAGTCAAACCAGGGGGAAGTGATCCAAAACCTGGTTAGTGAGTCCTTCTCTGATTCAGTCCCCACTTCCCCTACTAGAGGTCCCACATGAAGCCTAAGTTGTCCACATGCTACAGCTTTGTAGAAGGCATAGGTATAGTTCATATGTGGACCTTGGTTGATGCTTCAGTCTCAGCAAGCCCCTCTGAGCTCTGGTTAGTTGGCCCTGTTGGTCTTTTTGTGGAGCTCCTGCCATCTCCATATCTTTTTTCTTTTTTCTCCCACTTTTCTGTAAGACTACTTAAGCATTGCCCAATGTTTGGGTATGAGTCTTAGCATCTGTAAAGAGGAATCTCAAATGGCCTTGAAGCTCTTAAAGAAATGTTCAACATCCTTAGTCTTCAGGGAAAATCAAATAAAAAAGAATCAAGATTCCATGTCACTCCAATCAGAAAGGCTAAGATCAACATCTCAAGGAACAGGGCATGGTGGTAAGGGTGGAGAGAAAGGGGAACACCCCTTCATTGCTGGTGAGAGTGTAAACATGTAAAAAAGCTTTGGAAATCAATCTGGAGCTTTCTCAGAAAATTGGGAATAGCTTTACCTCGAAAGCCAGCTATACAACGCCTGGGTAAATACCAAAAAGACACTCCACCATACAACAAGGTCACTTGCTCAATTATGTTCATAGCAGCTTTACTTGTAATAATCAGAATCTGGAAACAACCCAGATGTCCTTCAACTGGAGTAGATACAGAAACTGTGGCATATTTATATCTTTTTTAACAACCACAGTAAATTTTTCTAAACACTTTTTATATACAATTGAAATATGATTTAATAATTTTATTAGTTTAGGACAGATACATTTTTAAACTTCATGTTAAAATATTTATTTATTATTTTATTAATAATTTTTGACAATTTCATGAATGTATGCCTTTTGTTGCTCTTACCATTGTCCTCTCTCATCTATCTCCTTCTCTGTCCACAACACCCTTTTTTTGTCTACCTATCTCTTTATTATATTCATGTCTTTTTAAAATCTATTTATGTTGCTGTGGATTTGACTGGAGCCATCTGTGTGGTCTTCATGTTAGAGCTATATATTGGAACCTACTAAACTCACCTGAAGACAATGCCCCTGCCTCGAGTCTATCAGTAGCCAGTAGCTCAGTAGTAGGAAGTAGGAACCCACATACTTAGGCCTATCAATGACAGACTATACTGAAGGTGTCTTGAGTAGGTTTAGTGTAAGTAATGACAAATGAGTGTGAGTTCTTAATTATGGTGGAAATGTTCTTCTGAGAAAATGGGATCCCACTACATTTTACCCTATCTTCTGGCTCTTATTTCAGTCTCTTCTGCAATATTTTGTAAGATTTATAAGGGGTAATGCTAATGAGTTATTTAGGGAAAGTCTTCATCTGTTACTTTTTCTTAGCATTTTGGATGAAGCTCTGTGTTCACTGAAAAGACAGACTTCCCATAATAGGATTAAGAACACCACTTCTAGAGAAGAAATTTTGAGGTTATGTCTATGCAACTGAACATCAAAAGCAGTTTTACTCAAAAGATTATGACTTCCTGAAGCCTAGATTTGTCTTGCCTAGATTTGTAACACCAAGTTTGGGACCTGTCTCTGGAAAAGTCTTCAAATCCAATGAGAGAACAGTTGGCTGTCCCCATGTTATTGTTCTGCTACTGCTGTACATGTGGGTACAACTTGTCTGATTTTTTCCTATTGTAGTTTGTGGAGTTCAACACAATTGTTACCTTTTCTACCTAGCAGTCTGCTTAATGAGTCTTGGCACTTTGAAAACTAACCAGAGGGAAAAGTTTTTCAGTTAAATTTCAGCTTGATTTCTTGCAAGAATGACTGTTAATTACTTTTTGTTGGTGTGATAAAATAACATGACCAAGTCAAATTATAGAAGGAAATGATTATATAGACTTCCAGTTCCAGAAGGAGCATCCATAATGGGAGTGGAAGCATGGAAACAGGGAGCTAGAGCAGTAACTGAGATGTCACATCTCCATTCACGCGCAGGAAGCAGAGAAGGTGAACTAGAAATGGGACGAGCATATAGACTCTCAAAGAAGTTTCTCCAGTGCTATACTCCCTATAGCATGGCTACACCTCCTAAATTCTCTATAACTTCCCCCAAATAGTATGATGTGTTCAAATATAATTGGCTACGTTGAACATTCCCATTCATATCAGTGCCGTGTTCCTATTCTCTGTAAAGTGTGTGTGATCTTTCTTTACATATTTTCCCAAATGCTTTCAATTCAATTTTAATTTTTCTAAAACATAGTAATTTAGCTATAGAGTTTGTATTTTCAAATTTAAATAATCAGGAGGTACTAGAAAAACAACTCTGCACATTATGTCACTTGTTTTCAAGCATGAAGACCTGAGTTCAATTCGCAGGACCCAGTGGTGGAAGATGACAACTACGTCTTCCACATATGTGTACTAGGTCATCTGAACATACATACACATGCATATCTCACAAAAAATAAATCTAATAAAATTGCATTAAGAATTATTGACAAAACCTAAAATATTTGTAAATGTATTACATTTAAGTAAGTACTGCACTGGCCTTACTGTGTTGTTCTTTTGCTTTTATATTTTAGGTGTCCCAGAGACTCTCATTTGCAAAAAACTCAGTACCCAAAAATGTACAAACTATTAATAGATACAATGTATAATGCAGGTAATATGGTATTAAAAATTAGCAAATTTTGAAACTTAAAGAAGGCAATTGACAAAAAAAAATTAAAATAAAAAAATAAAAGACCATTTGAAAAATCAACTACTATCAAGATAAAGCTGTCCCTTTAACCCAGACATGGTGGACTGCACTTTTAAGTCCAGAGTTCAGGATGTTGAGGCAGAAGGATAATGACTTCAAGAGCAAATTGGGTTACATATGTAGACTTTGTCTTAAAAGATGAAATGAAGGTTGGATGCCAACAGGAGACAGAATTATTTACAAGAAAATTTCCTCAATGAATGTTGGAGCCATATAGAAAGCATAGAAATGAGGCTCAGATTCCAGCAACAACTCTGATAGTCGAAGTTAAGTGTTTTCTTTGGGCTGTATCTCTCGGCTATGTTTCATTTTTTTTTTTTTTTTAATTTTTCTAAATTAGATTCAAGGGAGGGGGCAGAGCCAAGATGGCAACAAGCACACAAAGTTCCTGAGCTGAGGAAGAGCTAAACAGTCGCAGTTCAGTGAGTGGAAGGTCCTCTGAACCCAGGAAAACAACGGTGAGGCTTTCTAAACTACAGGGAACATCGCACGAGGTGAGGACTTTGATCTCGGGTCACCCTGGGAATTGTTCCAGGAAAGAGAGAAACGATCCTCTGATCACCACCACTCCCCTCTCACAGACCTTTCCCCTCCCCCACACAGCGGACTCACCCAGATTTTCAGCACAAACCTAACTGCCTGAGGTCTGCAACAGCTGAGTCTAAGCTTCTACCCTTTAGCAGCAACTGCCAGCAGTACCGGTCTCAGAGTACCAGAGACCAGCGGAACCAGACCAGCGCAGCACCATCCTCCCAGGGTCCCTGGCCACTAGCCACCATACTGGCTCCATAGGATGTCCCAACCACTGACTACTCCCCGACAAATCCAACAGTGACAGATAATACGATATATACTCACCAAAATCAGGCAGAAACGCTATATAAGCTAGGCACACCAGGTACTGGGCCTCCCAAGCTCAGAGAGCACAGTGGAGAGGCTGCAGGAATTCGCAGAAAGCATCTGGACTGGCAAGCCAGTCCCCAGCTAAAGAGGGACTTCCTAATCTGGAAGTGGTAGCAGCACTGAGCTGGCTGAGCACATCAAAGAAGCAGGACCAAACCAGAGAGCAGAGAGTCCAGATATCCCGATCCCTGCCAAGTGACCTGCCTGAGAGTGAGTGCAACCCTGAGAACCTGCAGAGACCCAGACCCAGGGTCCTTATAAAACAGAAGCCAGGCATTGAACCCCTCCCACCCACATGCCCACTTTGGGAAACAAAGGGGCACTTGGGACATTGAAGCTCCTGCCCTGTGGGTCTAATTGAGGAGTTAAGGCAGTTAATGCCAGAAATTGTGCTGCAATCATCACTAGCGCCTGCCAAATATACAGTGCAGAGCCCCTCCCACTCACTCATGGGTTCAACATTATCCATCACTCTGTCCCTCGAGACACACATCCATGCACACTTACACACACACACACACACACACACACACACATAAACACAAATACACACGCATGCCTGCATTTGCCCCATTTGCACATGCATACTTTTCTCCCACAGGTACAGGTAGTCCTCAGCACACACTGAGGACACAGGACCACTCTCATCTTCCTGAAGAACTCTCCAAATGCCAGAGAGAGATAGAACCAGTCTGATCTGCAGAATCCAAAAACAAACAGGGAAGGTTTCAGATAAGCCAATAGCCAGGGGTAGGCGAAAGAACACTTCAAATATAAACCAGGACATCATGACTTCACCAGCAAACCCCAAAATTGAAGGATACTCCAATTCATCAAAAGCACAGGAAAATGACTTTAAAGCCATGCTTACACAATTATTTGAGGCTCATAAGGAGGAAATGAACAAATCTTTCAAAGA